>NC_092227.1:21272750-21295250 GCF_036320965.1 Panulirus ornatus
GTGTTTGTCTAATAATGATGATAATGATTATGATAGTGATAACAATAATGATGATTATAAAGATATTGATAATAATGATACTGATGAAAATGATTATAGTAATACTGATGATGATAATGATGATAATAATAATAGAGATGATGATAATTACAGTAATAATGATGATGATAACAATGATAATAGTAATAATGATAATTATAATGATAATAATAAAAATAATAATAATGATAACAATTATAATAATTAATAATGATAATAATAATAATAATAATAATAATAATAATAATAATAATAATAATAATAATAATAATAATAATAATAATAATAATGAAAATAATAATATCAATAATAATAATAATAATAATAATGATAATAATAATAATAATAATAATAATAGTAATAATGATAATAATAATAATGATAACAATAATAATAATGATAATAATAATGATGATAATAATAATAATGATAATAATAATAATGACAATAATAATAATAATAATAATAATAATAATAATAATAATAATAATAATAATAATAGTAATAATAATAATAATAATATTAATAATAATAATAATAATAATAATAATAATAATAATAATAATGATAATAATAATAATAATAATAATAATATTAAAGATGATAATATTAATAATAATAATAATAATAATAATAATAATGATAATAATAATAATAATGATAATAATAATAATAATAATAATAGCAATAATGATAACGGCAATAATGATGATTATAATGATAACCATGATAATGATAATAAGGCAAGGCAAGACAGCAGGTTTGGATGGTATTGCAGTGGAATTTATTAAAAAAGGGGGTGACTGTATTTTTGACTGGTTGGTAAGGTTATTAATGTATGTATGACTCATGGTGAGGTGCCTGAGGATTGGCGGAATGCGTGCATAGTGCCATTGTACAAAGGCAAAGGGGATAAGAGTGAGTGCTCAAATTACAGAGGTATAAGTTTGTTGAGTATTCCTGGTAAATTATATGGGAGGGTATTGATTGAGAGGGTGAAGGCATGTACAGAGCATCAGATTGGGGAAGAGCAGTGTGGTTTCAGAAGTGGTAGAGGATGTGTGGATCAGGTGTTTGCTTTGAAGAATGTATGTGAGAAATACTTAGAAAAGCAAATGGATTTGTATGTAGCATTTATGGATCTGGAGAAGGCATATGATAGAGTTGATAGAGATGCTCTGTGGAAGGTATTAAGAATATATGGTGTGGGAGGAAAGTTGTTAGAAGCAGTGAAAAGTTTTTATCGAGGATGTAAGGCATGTGTACGTGTACGAAGAGAGAAAAGTGATTGGTTCTACGTGAATGTAGGTTTGCGGGAGGGGTGTGTGATGTCTCCATGGTTGTTTGATTTGTTTATGGATGGGGTTGTTAGGGAGGTGAATGCAAGAGTTTTGGAAAGAGGGGCAAGTATGCAGTCTGTTGTGGATGAGAGAGCTTGGGAAGTGAGTCAGTTGTTGTTCGCTGATGATACAGCGCTGGTGGCTGCTTCATGTGAGAAACTGCAGAAGCTGGTGACTGAGTTTGGTAAAGTGTGTGAAAGAAGAAGTTTAAGAGTAAATGTGAATAAGAGCAAGGTTATTAGGTACAGTAGGGTTGAGGGTCAAGTCAACTGGGAGGTAAGTTTGAATGGAGAAAAACTGGAGGAAGTAAAGTGTTTTAGATATCTGGGAGTGGATCTGGCAGCGGATGGAACCATGGAAGCGGAAGTGAATCATAGGGTGGGGGAGGGGGCGAAAATCCTTGGAGCCTTGAAGAATGTGTGGAAGTCGAGAACATTATCTCGGAAAGCAAAAATGGGTATGTTTGAAGGAATAGTGGTTCCAACAATGTTGTATGGTTGCGAGGCGTGGGCTATGGAGAGTTGTGCGGAGGAGGGTGGTTGTGCTGGAAATGAGATGTTTGAGGACAATGTGTAGTGTGAGGTGGTTTGATTTAGTAAGTAATGTAAGTGGTAAGAGAGATGTGTGGAAATAAAAAGAGCGTGGTTGAGAGATTAGAGGAGGGTGTTTTGAAATGGTTTGGGCACATGGAGAGAATGAGTGAGGAAAGATTGACCAAGAGGATATAGGTGTCGGAGGTGGAGGGAACGAGGAGAAGTGAGAGACCAAATTGGAGGTGGAAAGATGGAGTGAAAAAGATTTTGTGTGATCTGGGCCTGAACATGCAGGAGGGTGAAAGGCGGGCAAGGAATAGAGTGAATTGGATCGATGTGGTATACCGGGGTTGACGTGCTGTCAGTGGATTGAATCAGGGCATGTGAAGCGTCGGGGGTAAACCATGGAAAGTTGTGTGGGGCCTGGATATGGAAAGGGAGCTGTGGTTTCGGGCATTATTGCATGACAGCTAGAGACTGAGTGTGAAAGAATGGGGCCTTTGTTGTCTTTTCCTAACGCTACCTCGCACACATGAGGGGGAGGGGGATGGTATTCCATGTGTGGCGAGGTTGCGATGGGAATGAATAAAGGCAGACAGTGTGAATTGTGTGCATGGGTATATATGTATGTGTCTGTGTGTGTATATATATGTGTACATTGAGATGTATAGGTATGTATATTTGCGTGTGTGGACGTGTATTTATATACATTGTGTATGGGGGTGGGTTGGGCCATTTATTTCGTCTGTTTCCTTGCGCTACCTCGCAAAAGAGGGAGACAGCGACAAAAAAAAAGAAAAAATTAAGAATAATAATAATAATGATAATAATAATAATAATAATAATAATGATAATAATAATAATAACAATAATAATAATAATAATAATAATAATAATGATAATAATAATAATAATGATAATGATAATAATAGTGATAATAATAATAATGATAATAATAATAATAATAATAATGATAATAATAATAATAATAATAATAATAATAATAATAATAATAATAATAATAATAATAATAATAATAATATTAATAATGATAATGATAATAGTAACAATAATAATAATAATAATAATAATAATAATAATAATAATAATAATAATAATAATAATAATGATATCTCGGAAGGCAAAAATGGTTATATTTGAAGGAATAGTGGTTCCAATAATAGCTCTAGTTCCTTCCTCATACCATATATGTATGTATGTATGTATGTTTTTATTATTATTATACTTTGTCGCTGTCTCCCGCGTTTGCGAGGTAGCGCAAGGAAACAGACGAAAGAAATGGCCCAACCCACCCCCATACACATGTATATACATACGTCCACACACACAAATATACATACCTACACAGCTTTCCATGGTTTACCCCAGACGCTTCACATGACTTGATTCAATCCACTGACAGCACGTCAACCCCGGTATACCACATCGCTCCAATTCACTCTATTCCTTGCCCTCCTTTCACCCTCCTGCATGTTCAGGCCCCGATCACACAAAATCTGTATGTATGTATGTATGTATGTATATATGTATGTATGTATGTTTGTTGGATCTTATCTCTCTTGTAGGTTCTTCCTCAACTATTCGAGCAAAATCAGGAGCATTATCTGCAATACGATCCATGATTTCCAGCTCTTTACCATTTACTACTAACCCATCTGTATTTGTATACTTTGACATTTCCATCAATGAACATTCTTGAGGTTTCTATTGCACTAGCGGGAGAACACCGTCCTCTTGCCTCATTTGATGTGTCCCCATTTTTGCCTTTTATTTATCTTGTCTTTGTCATTCCTTTGTTTATCATCCTGATGATGACTCTAATAATGTTCTCGTTTTCTCTAAGTTTCCTAGTCTCCCTAAGTACCTCTTGGCTACATGGCTCGAATTCAAATTTAACCATCACTGGTCGTCCCCTTATGGCCTGGCTTTATCCACTAGTTCCTCTCGTCATTAATAGCAAAAACTATGCTTGGGATGTCTACAGCCTTTATGACTCTTTGGATCATCATTTTTTCATTCTTCACCCTCTCTTTTTTGGGGGATATGGTCTCAGAGGTCAAAGATTACTATGACGACATCTGTCAACCTCATGCTTCACTAATGTGCCTATAGTATTTTCGGTGCTAACCATTATTCCGCTATATCTATCAGTGGTGACACGTCAATCTCCATGTTTCCGATTATCTCTAAAATCATATTTTTTTGCCCAAAAGCATAAATCGTGAATACTCTCTATCTAATTAATCCTTAACTGTTTTGTTTCCAATAACGCTTTGCACCAGGTTTTGTTCCTGAGTACTAATTGTTATTTCCTAATTGCTTATGCGTAAAAAGTAGAGAAAAAGTCGATTATTCCCTAAACGTTGCTTTTGTGACTAGGACAGAGATATTTGAAATTTGCCTATTTCCAATTGGACAACTGGCGAATTTGGACATTTATATTCAAAAAAGTCAGGAAAAACATATATGAATCAAAATTAGCATGGATTTACACTATTGCTAAACAAATGTGATCACAAAAGATATAGAAGTGAGTGGTTTTTCGGGATTTGCGATTGTACTGTAAATTTCTTTCACGAATCTGACCCAGACATAACCTCCTATCATGTTCTCGTTATATGTTACCTGGTAGCGGCTTTCAAAGTCCACTATATCCTTGTGGAAGCTTACGCCTTGCTCCTCCAAATACGTTCCCATGTTCTTGAATTCATCAAGATGAGCGTCAAGGATATGGACTTTGAGGGACAACCTGCAGCCCATTTTTTCGTAGTTCTTCATCATAGTCTCAACCATCTCTACATAGTTTTCGTCCTTTTGATTGCCCAGGAAGCCCCGAACCAATACGACAAAGCTGTACCGAGCTGCTCTCTCCTTCCTAGTGAGTTTCTTTGGTAATTCTTAGCACTCCAGGATCTCCTTTGTCTGTGGTCCGACGAAGATACCGGCTTTGGCCTTTGCTTCAGACAGCTTAGGGAAGAAGTCTTGAGGGCACTTGAAGGATGCAGACTCTTTATCTGGTGCTGTGACAAATTGTTTCATAAAGCCTAATCTTTTGTGCAGTGGTGGCATCAGCACCTTCTGAGGATCCACCAGTGTCTCCTACAAAGAATTCGGTCCGCTATGGCCAGTCCTGCCTGTGGTTGTGCGCCGCGGTGTCCATGCTGTCCCAAACGCAAAGATAGCAGTGAAACTTGGTAAAGCCACCTTGGAGACCCATCAGGAATGCCACCATTCTGAAGTCTCCGATAACCTCTCAGCTGTACTCATCATACTTTGAGTCGTTTAGCAAGGTCTTGAAAATGTTGTATTCTTCTTTGAGGTGCACCGAGTGAACCAGGGGAAGAGACGGGCATTTGTTCGTGTTATGGATCAGCGCGGCTTTGAGGCTCCTGGATGAGCTGTCAATAAAGAGGCGCCACTCGTTCGGGTTACAGGCGATTCCAGTTACCTCGAACAGATTGATTGCATTGTGGCAGAAGTAGAGCCTATCTTGACGGGTGAAGAAGCTGGAAAAACCTAAGTGACGCTTCCTCTGCTCTGCAGTGCACACACTTTGATCTAACAAGTTCCATTGCTTGAACCTAGACAACAAAAGCTCGGCACTGGATTTGTGAGACAAAGATTTCTGATTAAGTCGTTGAGGTATTTTTGACCGTTGTAGTATGGGTTTCTCTCCTCAGCTGCGACTCTGAAATTGTAATTCTTATCTACAATGTTTTCCTTCCCCTCTGACTACTATTCATGCTACTGAAAACTTCTAGAAATTTCTGTATCAGGTACTCAGCACTGACTCTATCTGGAATTTTCTGAAAAATAGGTAAATTTCAAAGTATCACTGTCCTGATCACAAGAGCAAAGTTTCAAGGGAATGATAGCCATTTTCTATACTCCACATCCGTCAGTTCTGCTCCCTCTTCTCTCACTCGATCTGCATCTCGTCTTGACACAGCTTCCTCAATAAATTCAGACTTGAACAAGATATTTCATTGGGTAGACGATACCTAGTTAAGTTTAATGCCTTCAAGATCCTGTTTCTACCCATCTCTCTATCGAAAACTCTTTACAACTCTCGTATCTCCAATGACAGTTCTGTATTCCACCTCTTGACTCAATAAACATATTTGGTATTACTGTGACGTCCACTCTTTCTTGGAAACCCCACATTATGGAAATAGCTAAGTCTGCCTCTACAAAACTGAGTGCCTTGTTTAGATGTCGAAACTTCTTTTCTTCTGAACAGTTGCTTCGTTTATACAAAGGATTGATTCGTCCTTGTGTGTAATACTTTTCTCACACCTGGGGCGGTTCTAGCTCTGCATCCTTAATGAACCGAAATGAGTCGAAAGCGGTCCAATTTATAAACAGTCTCAGGCTAACTTCCACACTTGACGTTCTTGCCTTACACCGCAATATTGGTTCACATTCTCTCTTTTATAGGTATTACTTTGATTTTTGCTCCCGAGAGCTGGCTGCTTATGTGCCCCCACCACTGAGTAGACTACACAATATTCGGGAAGCTGCGATGATACGTGATTACTGTGTGGCCTTCGGAAACTCGAGGGTAGGCCGTTTTGATTCCTGCTTCTTTCCCTACATGTCGAAGCTTTGAAACCCTATACCTTCTTATGTCTTTCCCAAAAACTGTGGCCTCCAAAATTCGTAGATAGTTTCCCTTGTCTTTTTCTTCCCCTTTCATTATACCTTGATGTGGACTTTTGTCCGTGACTGGAGTATTCAACATAAAAGAAAAAACATTGTAAATTGATAGAATATGCCTAATTTTTCATTTCCTTCTTGCCCTTTGTGTCATCTGCAGACATTTTCAGGCAGGCGTCCATTCCTTCTAGTAAGTCATTCACATAGATCAAGAAGAGTAATGGCCCTCGAGCTGAAACCCTGTAACACTCCGATGGTGACCATAATTCATTATATAAAGGCTCCCCTGACATACGCTCTTTGTTCCCTTACACCAAGATCATCTATTCATTGAGGGAAACTCCCCTTGTCCTCGCCTGGTGATCCAGCTTCTTCATCAGCTTCCCATGCCGTACTGTGTCAAATGCTTTTTGGCAGTCCTGAAACAGACACTCTGCCTGGCCTTCTTTATGGTCTAGAACGGAAGTCGTCTATTTGGTATATGATTATCTTTTTCAGTAACTTGCTTATCTCACTTGTCAGGATGACGCGTCTGTCACTGAGCGCAGCCTTCCAGTCTCTAGTCTTATAGACTGGTATGAAGTTTGCTCTTTTCCACTCTCCGAGCACTCTGCCATTTTCAGTGACTTCATTAACAGTATCATAGAATATGTGTGTGTGTGTGTGTGTGTGTGTGTGTGTGTGTGTGTGTGTGTGTGTGTGTATGTGTGTGTGTGTATGCGTGTGTGTGCTTGCTGATCTATTTACATTTACAGCTATACGTAGGCGTATGTATATGCATGTATTCATATGCGTATGTTAACGGGTTTGTGTGGATGTTGATCATGGAAGCTGCCACAGTATGTGCTATCCAATACCTTCTTGTCTTTCTGTATACTAAGTAGCAATTAGCTTCCTTTACTTTGTGATTACTGTGCCATTTACATTCGTTAATTGCTATAATATGTGTTGTTTGTAAGGTTCCTCCATCGTATCTCGTTTCATTTAAGATACAATTCGCTTTCTTTGACCCACCTTTATTGTTTTATGTGATGTAAACTTAACCATCATTAGGCATATTCTGCTCTTTTTTATAACTTTACTAAATTCTCCTCGTAAGTCGTGAGTTTAACAACTTCTGTGAACACATTAAGATTCTAATCCTATCGGTATAACGTGTACAGTCACCAACAAAATTCCTTTGCATTCTTGTTCAAGACTGTCGTACCTAAAGGAAATTCTACAGCGTCACTGTTTCATTTTCCCACAGGCATTTATGACAATCCATGTGGATTTTCCGGTGTTGTGTATGTATCATGCGCGTAATGCTCTTCTGTTTATGAATCTTCTTGAAATCTGGGTAAATGCAACATTACATAAGCCAAGGATCCGCAGATCCTTTACTTTGCATGTTTGACATAGTGCCACGATATAGATTGTGGTTAGATGACCTACGACTGTTGATAATCATGACCACTAAAAACATACGGGGGTTATCTGCAAACGCTATATGTACTGTGGTATTGTATATGGTTTGGGAATTATTTAGAGGACCTGAAGGAAACTTAGATGCGCATACAAGTTTTTTGAGCTGGTGGTTATAACTTGAAACTTTATGGAAGTGATTTGGCCTTAAGGACAAAATAAACAGTCCATAAGCCAAATACCCAGGACTCACTGGTAATCACCATGGTAAGTCAGTGTGAAACTTAACCATTATCTATTTATAGATATCCAAGTTTTATTCATCAGTCAGATATATACAGCAGGTCGGGCGAAATACAGTGATATGGCTGAGTAAATTGAATGTTTCAAACTTTGAATTTACGATCATGCTTAATTACTACACAAGGCAAAACAGTTCTTATCAAGGAGGCAGCACCGCTAATGAATGTATCATCATTCGCTGCTGAGCGAGCCAGGTCAGTCGTGCTGAACGAGCCAGATCAGTCGTGCCGAGTGAGCCAAGTCAGTCAGGATCAGAGAAACTGACGAGGTGACGACGGACATCACTGGTCAGACTGGGTTAAGTCGGCCTGACGTATGCAGGTGGATCACGCGATGGTGGTGGGAGGGATCACTGGCGTATAGACCTGCTAGCAGCAGGCAAGATACGACGACACTGTAACATGAAGAGTGGATCCTAGAAGCTTGAAAGTGATCAACCTATGAAGTCAGAAGTCCTGATAACACATGATCTGCAGCTGCCTTGCCACCCACTGACCACGAGACGATACCTGCACGACAGCAGTGTCTTCTGCTGTGTACCAGCACATACGGACTCTAACAAGCAGGGAACCTCACCTGGAACTGGCGCTTCAGCACTTTGCTGTCGACGCTGATTGTTAGAAAATTTCTTTACGTTTTATATATTCTCTTCACTTCGTTTAGATGACATTTTGGTCTGTGGATCCTGGGGAGACGCAGCGCTGACGACCTTGTAGAAGGAAATTCCAACAAGACATACATGATCTAGGTGCGGGCGTGTAAGTCGTGGTACGGCTCAAAGGAAATTGGACAAATAGACGGAAAATCCCAGAGGAAATTCTTCTCCTTGTTCTTGGCTATTCTTGTTCCCGACATTATAAAGTTTTGCACCAGAGAAAAGTATTATCTACACAACCAAGTACGAATATCCATTCAGACTCCAAACTGAAGGTCTTAAACTGGCCTACTTAGGAGAAGCGTGATATTATGCCTATAGAAAATATCTTGGTTTACATATACAAAGAGTGGAAGAGGAAGAAGAACGCAACTCTAGGCTGTGGGAAACAGGTCTCAAGAGGTTGGCAGAGCATTCGATGACAATCAGACATCTGTGCCTCTTGTGGAATCTGTATCCAGATGGCTAAATGATGTGCTGGGTGCACCAGGACGGTGAGGGTAGTGTAGGTGATGATTTAAGATAACGTGAAGATCATGAAGTTTATGTAGAAAATTATAACCAATGTAACCCTTAAAGTGTAGACCTCCCGTACCCAAACAGTGAGCACTGAGTTGTAGCGGCAGTGGTGGTATATTGTGTAACGAGGTGCTTAATAAATCAAAGCGAAGTTTTCGAAAGCTGCTTAGATATAAGTTCATCTTTTGATTCAGTGTTCTCGGCACACAACTTACTGGTAAGAAGTGAGAAAAGTTGTACTGATATCTAGAAAGGCTTTTTGGACTTCATACTAATTGAAACCACCTTATTACTCTGTCATATATTACAACTGAGATTGAAAATGGACTCAGCATCATATTGCATTTTGAAGAGAAAACCTACGAGTTTTATCACGTCGAATGTACACCAAAAAGCTGCACGTTACACTGGTGTTTTCCACAGTCTTGGAACATAACAATGTCACCTACCAAACCTAGCTTATTGTATCTTCAAGATTTACTTCTTCCCCACTGCGAATGATATGCACATTTCTGCTTTATCTATCAGATTTTATTACGCACTAAATGGATCAGGACTGCGAATTCGAGGGTGTAAGTTTCTGAGCCGAAATTGTAGAAACCTGTTGGTAAGTCAGAGAGGAAACCCTTCGATTTAGTTTCAGATTTTGATGTCACTACGGTGAATAGATATCATGTGAAATTAAGAACTCCTTTTAAGCTTATCAAAGCCAGTGTGGAAAAGTTTTCCCTGTGAAATACCTTGTTTGATAATGGTTTCCCAGAGGTGATGGTGACATACTGCACTAACATCGTAGGATTGTGTATCGCATATGTATGAGGAGTAAACATTGTTATACATACTTTAGAACCATGAACTTTATGTAACAAGCATACAGCACAAATGTACGCTTCAACGCAGAACTACTAAAACAAAATCTGTATATCACCAGTGCAAAATCTCGGTACACGGAAGCAGAAATCTAGGTTAATTAAATTGTAAGTTCACAGTTTCTACCTGTTACTCTTGCTACATCTCATTCGTTTTCTACTGGTAAATTTCGTATTGCTAAAAGTCAACATTGCAGTGACATAATCATGCTGGGTATAAAGATACACTACACTCTGGCGTGGAAACTCCATATACAGAATATCACAAAATCCTTTTCCCCAAAAGCTACAAGCGATATATACTACACTCTGGCGTGGAAACTCCATATACAGAATATCACAAAATCCTTTTCCTCAAAAGCTACAGGCGATATATACATGATATATTTTCTTCTGAGCAACTATTCTATATCTTCGGGGATCTCACCCATGGGGCACTGCGCTCTTATCTTGGGCCTTGTTCCACCTTTTTCTTAGCCAGTGTGCGATGAAAAGACTTCCATCTGATGAACTCTTCTGCTGCCAAACACTGAAAGCACGTAGAGCCAAATACTCAAAATAGTTTGGAAAATCTACGGTCATGGAAACAGGAGCCTGCATGAATTTGATATCTAACATCCGCTGACGTTAAATTATGACAATGAATACCAGTTATTCCCTCCATTTTCGTTGGCAACATTCAAGCCGGATTTTCGCTACAAAAACAGCCATATAAAAACATTCTAACATGACAGGATGGAGAGGTGCGTGCTAGTTTCCCATGTACGCACATACATCTCACTGAATGTAAAAACCTTTTACGTAGTTTTCTTGTTTGAGTGTTGAAGTTAGTACAGGATTTATGATAGGTAATCGATCATATCATTTTCATTTAAGAGTAATTATATGATAAACTTAGTTGCATGTTTCATATGACAATTTTGCTTTGTACATAAATGAAGGCTGGGGTGTGTCAATGTGTACTTGTGTATATATGTATACGTCTTCTTATGAGTCCACGGGGAAAATGAAACACGAAAAGTTCCTAAGTGCACTTTCGTGTAATAATCACATCATCAGGGGAGAAACAAGAGAGAAATATAACACTCAGTTGATATACATGGAAGATGTATATCAACTGACCTAAACCAAAGAATATCTTACCTTCTAATGCAATTTGGTTTAGGTATGTTAATGATGCTCTTTATGTTCTTTTGGAAAATTAAAAAAGAGAGGGGAGGATTTCCAGCCCCCCGCTCCCTTCTCTTTTAGTCGTCCTTTACGACACGTAGGGAATACGTGGGAAGTATTCTTTCTCCCCTATCCCCTATTCTAGGGAGACTAAAAAGATGTTTTCGAAGGAGGTAAATGAAGTGCGTAAGACAAGGGAACAAATGAAAACTTCAGTAAAGGGGGCTAATGGAGAGGTGATAACAAATAGTGGTGATGTGAGAATGAGATGGAGTGAGTATTTTGAAGGTTTGTTGAATGTGTTTGATGATAGAGTGGCAGATATAGGGTGTTTTGGTCGAGGTGGTGTGCAAAGTGAGAAGGTTAGGGAGAATGATTTGGTAAACAGATAAGAGGTAGTAAAAGCTTTGCGGAAGATGAAAGCTGGCAAGGCAGCGGGTATGGATGGTGTTGCAGTGGAATGTATTAAAAAAGCGGGTGACTGTATTGTTGACTGGTTGGTGAGGTTATCTAATGTATGTATGACTCATGGTGAGGTTCCTGAGGGTTGGCGGAATGCTTGCATAGTACCTTTGTTCAAAGGCAAAGGAGGTAAAAGTGAGTGCTCAAATTATAGAGGTATAAGTTTGTTCATTATTCCTGGTAAATTATATGGGAGGGTATTGATAGAGAGGGTGAAGGCGTGTACAGAGCATCAGATTGGGGAAGAGCAGTGTGGTTTCAGAAGTGGTAGAGGATGTGTGGATCAGGTGTTTGCTTTGAAGAGTGTATTTGAGAAATACTTAGAAAAGCAAATGGATATCTATGCAGCATTTATGGATCTGGAGAAGGCATATGATAGAGTTGATAGAGATGCTCTGTGGAAGGTATTAAGAATATATGGTGTGAGAGGCAAGTTGCTAGAAGCAGTGAAAAGTTTTAATCGAGGATGTAAGGCATGTGTGCGTGTAGGAAGAGATGAAAGTGATTGGTTCTCAGTGAATGCTGGTTTACGGCAGGGGTGTGTGAAGTCTCCATGGCTGTTTAATTTGTTTATGGATGGGGTTGTTAGGGAGGTGAATGCAGGAGTTTTGGAAAGAGGGACAAGTATGAAGTCTGTTGGGGATGAGAGAGCTTGGGAAGTGAGTCAGTAGTTGTTCGCTGATGATACATCGCTGGTGGCTGATTCGTGTGAGAAACTGCAGAAACTGGTGACTGAGTTTGGTAAGGTGTGTGAAAGAAGAAGGCTGAGAGTAAATGCGATGTGAATAAGACCAAGATTATCAGGTACAATAGGGTTGAGGGACAAGTCAATTGGGGGGTAGTTTTGAATTAGAGAAAAACTGGAGGAAGTGAAGTGTTTTAGATATCTGGGAGTGGATTTGGTAGCGGATGGAACCATGGAAGCGGAAGTGAATCATAGGGTGGGGGAAGGGGCGAAAATTCTGGGAGAGTTGAACAATGTGTGGAAGTCGAGAACATTATCTCGGAAAGCGAAAATGGGTATGTTTGAAGGAATAGTGGTTCCAACAATGTTATATGGTTGCGAGGCGTGGGCTATAGATAGAGTTGTGCGGAGGAGGGTGGATGTGCTGGTAATGAGATGTTTGAGGACAATATGTGTTGTGAGGTGGTTTGGTCGAGTAAATGATAATAGGGTAAGAGAGATGTGTGGTGCTAAAAAGAGTGTGGTTGAGAGAGCAGAAGAGGGTGTTTTGAAATGGTTTGGTCACATGGAGAGAATGAGTGAGGAAAGATTGACCAAGAGGATATATGTGTCAGAGGTGGAGGGAACGAGGAGAAGTGGAGACCAAATTGGAGGTGGAAAGATGGAGTGAACAAGATTTTGAATGATAGTGGCCTGAACAAGCAGGAGGGTGAAAGGTGTGCAAGGAATAGAGTGAATTGGAACGATGTTGTAGAGCGGGGTCGACGTGCTGTCAATGGATTGAACAAGGATATGTGAAGCTTCTGGGGTAAACCATGGAAAGTTCTGTGGGGCCTGGATGTGGAAAGTGAGCTGTGGTTTCGGTGCATGATAAATGACAGCTAGAGACTGAGTGTGAACGAATGGGGCCTTTGTTGTCTTTTCCTAGCGCTACCTCGTGCACATGCGGGGAAAGGGGGTTGTTATTTCGTGTGTGGCGGGGTGGCAATGGGAATGAATAAAGGCAGACAGTATGAATTACGTACATGTGTGTATATGTATATGTCAGTTTGCGGCAGGGTGCGTGATGTCTCCATGGTCGATTAATTTGTTTTTGGATGGGTTTGTTAAGGAAGTGAATGGAAGAGTTTTGGAGATAGGGGCAAGTATGCAGCCTGTTGTGGATGAGAGAGCTTGGTAAGTGAGTCAGCTGTTGTTCTCTGATGATATAGGGAACGAGTAGATGTGGGAAATCAAATAGGTGGAATGATGGAGTGAAAAAGATTTTGAGTGATCAGGGCCTTAAATTGCAGGAGGGTGAAAGACGTGCAAGGAATAGAGTGAATTGGAACGATATGGTATACCTGGGTCGACGTGCTATCAATGGATTGAACCAGGACATGTGAAGTGTCTAGTTTAAAACATGGAAAGTTTTGTGGGGCCTGGCTGTGGAAAGGAAGCTGTGGTTTCGGTGCATTATACATGACAGCTTGAGACTTAGTCTGAACGAATGTGGCCTTTGTTGTCTTTTCCTAGCGCTACCTCGCACACATGCTGGGGTAGGGGGTTGGCATATCATTGTGGCGCGGTGGCGATGGAAATGAATAAGGGCAGTAAGTGTGAATTATGTACATGTGTATATATGTATATGTCTGTGTGTGTGTATATATATGTATACGATGAGTTGTATAGGTATGAATATGTGCGTGTGTGGACAGGTATGTATATACTTGTGTGTGTGGATGGGTTGGGGCATTCCTTCGTCTGCAAGTAGTGATGATTTTGATATGATTGACTACAATCTAACTCGTTATTCACGTTCAATAATGTTGTTTGATTCCACTTTCTTGTAAGTGGAGGGAGAGGAGGCGGCTCCCGGTATATGTTTTTTGACTAATGTAGTTTATGAGGTGGGGCTGGATGGTCCTTAATATTGCATTGGTACCAATTTACTATCTTGGAACGATTCAAACTTCCAGAGCGACCTACCGTACTGCTGTTCATTACGAACGAACGTCTTTTCAGATTGTTGTAGCATATAATCAGACTGATATCCCTCTCACCATCAATCGCTTTGCAGTTTCTAGACACACTATTTCACACGATCTTCTTATCCTTTCGGTACGTTGTTAGTTAATGTGCTCCTGTAGTAAACTTCAATGTTGCTACGTTTAGGTTACCTGTTTGCTATGAGATATTGCTCTTGCATGTTGTTCACAATGATATCAAATTCAGTAATTGAATGTGCATTGTTATTCAACATTTGCCAGACACGTCGAACTTCTTGGAGTAGAAGTTGCAAGCTTGAGCACACCTTGATCACTCTCCTTACGTATGCACGAATGACACTCCTCTTGTAATTTTGAGTGCACTCACTCATTCCATTCATACACTTGCTTTGGTTGGTGGGCTTCTGAGAACGTCAGTCACTAAAAATCCTGTTGTGGCTAATGGTTATTGGCAAACAGACAACCTCAACGTGACAGCATTAAAGCTCACTACAGGAAAGGTTTACGACAACATATCAAAAGAACGAGAAGGTCATGCGAGATATTGTGGCCTGAATCTATGAAAACGATTGATGAGGACAGGGATATCAGTCTGATAACATTCTACAACAATCCGAAAACAAGTTCACTAGTAATGAATGACAGATATGGTAGGTCGCTCTGGAAGTTTAAATCATATCGATGTGGTACATGGGTACCGATACATTATTAGGGAGTGTCATCTCCACCACATAAACTACATTGGACATGCAACCTGCACCCTGAGCTGCCACCTCTCGCTTTGCTTACAAGAAGGTGGATTAGACAATTTCATGAAGACAAACATGAAACGAAACTAACGAGAGAAATTATTGTAAACAACATCAAAATCATTAACAACTGCAGTGATATTGGAAGCTATTCACATTAGAGATAAAGCACCTGTCATTAGCATCCATACAAACATGACGCACGCATGACCACCATCACATATCTCTTTGATGGCTCACCAACAGGATGTAGATCTAATCCTTTTTAAGAATAGATGGGACATATCATTAACCCGCCGCAAGCTACCATGTCCGTCATTTCTGGGTTACGAAGGTCAGAGAGAATTACACGAGCCCAACCTGACCTCAACTCCACATTCTGGTAATGATGGCATCGTTTGGCATAACTAAGTGTATATAGTGATGGACTTTCTGTATTCCTACATCGTTTATTACTGTTCTTCTGTGTTTCCTCAACTGTAAGTTTTCCTATATTTCAGTGTACATATTTTTGTATTTAGATTGCAATTCATACAGACCTTTATGATATTGTTTATTTGCTTCGCTTTGAGCGTTTACTCTTACATCAATGTGCTATGTACTGAGTCTTTCCGAGTGCATTACTCATGACAGCTCGGGACTGAGTATGAATAAATATGGCCTTTCTTGTCTTTTCCTAGCGCTACCTCGGGTGGGGGATGCTATTTCACGTGTAGCTGGGTGGCGACGAGAATGGATAAAGGCAGCAAATATGAATATGTACAGGAGAAAATATGCATATGTTAGTGTATGTATATGTATGTATACTTTGAAATGTATAGGTATGTATGTGTGCGTTTTTGGGCGTTTATGTATATACATGTGGATGTGGGTGGGTTGGGCTATTCATTCGGCTGTTTCCTTGCGCTACCTAGCCAACGCGGGAGACGGCGATAAAGCATAATAAAGAAATAGAATGATACATGTATATACACACACACACACACACACACACACACACACACATACACACATAAATATATATATATATATATATATATATATATATATATATATATATATATATATATATATATATATATATTTTTTTTTTTTTTTTTTTTTCAAACTATTCGCCATTTCCCGCGTTAGCGAGGTAGCGTTAAGAACAGAGGACTGGGCCTTTGAGGGAATATCCTCACCTGGCCCCCTTCTCTGTTCCTTCTTTTGGAAAATTAAAAAAAAAAAAAAAAAAAAAAAAAAAAAAAAAAATATATATATATTTTTTTTTTTTTGCTTTGTCGCTGTCTCCCGCGTTTGCGAGGTAGCGCAAGGAAACAGACGAAAGAAATGGCCCAACCCACCCCCACACACATGTATATACATACGTCCACACACGCAAAATATACATACCTACACAGCTTTCCATGGTTTACCCCAGACGCTTCACATGCCCCGATTCAATCCACTGACAGGACGTCAACCCCGGTATACCACATCGCTCCAATTCACTCTATTCCTTGCCCTCCTTTCACCCTCTTGCATGTTCAGGCCCCGATCACACAAAATCTTTTTCACTCCATCTTTCCACCTCCAATTTGGTCTCCCTCTTCTCCTCGTTCCCTCCACCTCCGACACATATATCCTCTTGGTCAATCTTTCCTCACTCATTCTCTCCATGTGACCAAACCATTTCAAAACACTCTCTTCTGCTCTCTCAACCACGCTCTTTTTATTTCCACATATCTCTCTTACCCTTACGTTACTTACTCGGTCAAACCACCTCACACCACACATTGTCCTCAAACATCTCATTTCCAGCACATCCATCCTCCTGCGCAACACTCTATCCATAGCCCACGCCTCGCAACCATACAACATTGTTGGAACCACTATTCCTTCAAACATACTCATTTTTGCTTTCCGAGATAATGTTCTCGACTTCCACACATTCTTCAAGGCTCCCAAAATTTTCGCCCCCTCCCCCACCCTATGATCCACTTCCGCTTTTATGGTTCCATCCGCTGCCAGATCCACTCCCAGATATCTAGAACACTTCACTTCCTCCAGTTTTTCTCCATTCAAACTCACCTCCCAATTGACTTGACCCTCAACCCTACTGTACCTAATAACCTTGCTCTTATTCACATTTACTCTTAACTTTCTTTTTTCACACACTTATATATATATATATATATACATATATATATATATATATATATATATATTTATTTTGCTTTGTCGCTGTCCCCCGCGTTCGCGAGGTAGCGCAAGGAAACAGACGAAAGAAATGGCCCAACACACCCCCATACACATGTATATACATACACGTCCACACACGCAAATATACATACCCATACATTTCAATGTACACATATATATACACACACAGACATATACATATATGCACATGCACACAATTCACACTGTCGGCCTTTATTCATTCCCATCGCCACCTCTCCACACATGGAATAGCATCCCCCGCCCCCTCATGTGTGCGAGGTAGCGCTAGGAAAAGACCACACAGGCCCCATTCGTTCACACTCAGTCTCTAGCTGTCATGCAATAATGCCCGAAAACACAGCTCCCTTTCCACATCCAGGACCCACACAATTTTCCATGGTTTACCCCAGACGCTTCACATGCCCTGATTCAATCCATTAACAGCACGTCGACCCCGGTATACCACATTGATCCAATTTACTCCGTTCCTTGCCCGCCTTTCACCCTCCTGCATGTTCAGGCCCCGATCACTCAAAATCTTTTTCACTCCATCTTTCCACCTCCAATTTGGTCACTTCTCTCGTTCCCTGCACCTCCGACACATATATCCTCTTGGTCAATCTTTCCTCACTCATTCTCTCCATGTGCCCAAACCATTTCAAAACACCTTCCTCTGCTCTCTCAACCACGCTCTTCTTATTTCCAAACATCTCTCTTACCCTTACGTTACTTACTCGATCAAACCACCTCACACCACATATTGTCCTCAAACATCTCATACCCAGCACGTCCACCCTCCTGCTCACTACTCTATCCATAGCCCACGCCTCGCAACCATACAACATTGTTGGAACCACTATTCCTTCAAACATACCCATTTTTGCTTTCCGAGATAATGTTCTCGACTTCCACACATTCTTCAAGGCTCCCAGGATTTTCGCCCCCTCCCCCACCCTATGATTCACTTCCGCTTCCATGGTTCCATCCGCTGCCAGATCCACTCCCAGATATCTAAAACACTTTACTTCCTCCAGTTTTTCTCCATTCAAACTTACCTCCCAATTGACTTGACCCTCAACCCTACTGTACCTAATAACCTTGCTCTTATTCACATTTACTCTTAACTTTCTTCTTTCACACACTTTACCAAACTCAGTCACCAGCTTCTGCAGTTTCTCACATGAATCAGCCACCAGCGCTGTATCATCAGCGAACAACAACTGACTCACTTCCCAAGCTCTCTCATCCCCAACAGACTGCGTACTTGCCCCTCTTTCCAAAACTCTTGCATTCACCTCCCTAACAACCCCATCCATAAACAAATTAAACAACCCTGGTGACATCACACACCCCTGCCTCAAACCTACATTCACTGAGAACCAATCACTTTCCTCTCCTCCTACACGTACACATGCCTTACATCCTCGATAAAAACTTTTCACTGCTTCTAACAACTTGCCTCCCACACCATATATTCTTAATACCTTCCATAGAGCATCTCTATCAGCTGCATCATATGCCTTCTCCAGATCCATAAATGCTACATACAAATCCATTTGCTTTTCTATGTATTTCTCACATACATTCTTCAAAGCAAACACCTGATCCACACATCCTCTACCACTTCTAAAACCACACTGCTCTTCCCCCATCTGATGCTCTGTACATGCCTTCACCCTCTCAATCAATACCCTCCCATATAATTTACCAGGAATACTCAATAAACTTATACCTCTGTAATTTGAGCACTCACTCTTATCCCCTTTGACTTTATACAATGGCACTATGCACGCATTCCGCCAATCCTCAGGCACGTCACCATGAATCATACATACATTAAATAACCTAACCAACCAGTCAACAATACCGTCACCCCCTTTTTCTAATAAATTCTACCGCAATACCATCGAAACCTGCTGCCTTGCCGGCTTTCATATTCCGCAAAGCTTTTATAAATATATATATACATATAGTGAAACATTATTCCGGGTCATATTCACTCGGTTCATATATCCCTCATAAGTTTTGTTAGGTTGTCCTCCAACATCGCAAAATTATGAAGCATATCATTCTGTCGGTCATATTCATGGACTTTAAAGTTCATGACAACCACCCAGGGTTCTCAAAACAGTTCTCTTCTTCCCTCAGAAAGAGGAGGAACGCTCCAAAGTACCGTGAGAATATTATTCAACACAGATAGTTTGCGGAGGCTCGTATTGACATGACTGACCATCCTGGGTACTGAACTTAATTATGACGACAGTCGCTCTGCAACACTCCAACCTTTCATTTGCGTCCGTTTTCTTTACAGGACATGAACAATTAACCCTGAAAGAGAAGATGGCGTTTCTGCTGGAGGCTGCGGGGGGAGGAGAAGCACTTTAGAAAATTACCTTCTTCCATCGCCAGGTCGAAGGAGTAAATGTTAGACGAGTTTTCGTGGCAGAATGTACACAAATGCTCCCTCAAGGTTCATCTGAGGCAAGTAAATAAAAAGTTGAAGAGGAAAAGATTTTTTTACGGTTTTGTTTTTGCTGTTCTTTA
This sequence comes from Panulirus ornatus, assembly GCF_036320965.1. Classification (NCBI taxonomy): domain Eukaryota; kingdom Metazoa; phylum Arthropoda; class Malacostraca; order Decapoda; family Palinuridae; genus Panulirus; species Panulirus ornatus. Next base: position 21,292,890 of record NC_092227.1, read on the forward strand.
CTTCTCAAGTATTTCAGGAACTTTCTCTGGAATGTATGATGGAAACTTTCGGTTGTCAAGTAAAATATATTGATGTAACGTATATAAGCAGGGATATGATTCGTGCATTTGTCATGTTTTCCTGCTTATATACGTTCAAAAAACATAATCTCTTTGCTGATGGCTCGTAAGACTTTCTCAAAGCGTAGAACTACGGAAAAAAAGTTAGTGTTTATCTTAGGCAAAACTAATGATCTATCGCAAACTAAAGAATATATGCAAATTTCCATCAAGTGTATTAGTGTCACTAAGCAAATTATTCACACACACACACACACATATATATATATATATATATATATATATAGATAGATATATATATATATATATATATTGGAAAAGATCAGAATTTTGCGCGTGATCAAGATATTCCTGTAAGTCCACGGTGAAAATGAAACACGATAAGTTCCCAAGTGCACTTTCTTGTAATAATCACATCATGAAGAGAGACAAAAGAGAGAAATAAAACAGAAATATAACAGAAATATAACAGAAATATAACATAGGGGATAGGGAAAAAGAATACCTCCCACGTATTACTTGCGTGTCGTAGAAGGCGACTAAAAGGGGAGGGAGCGGGGGGGCGGGAAATCCTCCCCACTTGTTTTTTTTCTTTTTTTTTCTTTTTTTTTTGACTTTCCAAGAGAAGGAACAGAGAAGAGGGTCAGGTGAGGATATTCCCTCAGAGGCCCAGTCCTCTGTTCTTAACGCTACCTTGCTAATGCGGGAAATGGCGAATAGTTTCAAAGATATATATATATATATATATATATATATATATATATATATATATATATATATATATTTATATATATATATATATATATATATATATATATATATATATCATTCCTAGCGATAGGGAAGAAAGAATACTTCCCACGTATTCCCTGCGTGTCGTAGAAGGCGACTAAAAGGGAAGGGAGCGGGGGGCTGGAAATCTTCCCCTCTCGTTTTTTTTTTTATTTAATTTTCCAAAGGAAGGAACAGAGAAGGGGGCCAGTTGAGGATATTCCCTCAAAGGCCCAGTCCTCTGTTCTTAACGCTACCTCGCTAACGGGGGAAATGGCGAAAAGTATGAAAAGAATATATATATATATATATATATATATATATATATATATATATATATATATATATATATATATATATATATATATATATATATATATATCCCTGGGGATAGGGGAGAAAGAATACTTCCCACGTATTCCCTGCGTGTCGTAGAAGGCGACTAAAAGGGAAGGGAGCGGGGGGCTGGAAATCCTCCCCTCTCGTTTTTTCTTTTCTTTTTTTTTTAATTTTCCAAAAGAAGGAACAGAGAAGGGGGCCAGGTGAGGATATTCCCTCAAAGGCCCAGTCCTCTGTTCTTAACGCTACCTCGCTATCGCGGGAAATGGCAAATAGTATGAAAAAAAAAAAAAAATATATATATATATATATATATATATATATATATATATATATATATATATATATATATATATATATATATATATATATATGTTTTATCCCTGGGGATAGGGAAGAAAGAATACTTCCCACGTATTCCCTGCGTGTCGTAGAAGGCGACTAAAAGGGGAGGGAGCGGGGGGTTGGAAATCCTCCCCTCTTGATTTTTTTTTTAATTTTCCAAAAGAAGGAACAGAGAAGGGGGCCAGGTGAGGATATTCCCTCAGTGGCCCAGTTCTCTGTTCTTAACACTACCTCGCTAACGCGGGAAATGGCGAATAGTTTGAAAAAAAAAAAAAATATATATATATATATATATATATATATATATATATATATATATATATATATATATATATATATATATATATATATATATATATATAAGCAAGGTAGCGTTAAGAACAGAGGGCTTTGCCTTTGAGGGAATATCCTCACCTGGCCCCCTTCTCTGTTCCTTCTCTTGGATAATTAAAAAAAAATGAGAGGGGAGGATTTCCAGCCCCCCGCTCCCTTACATATAGAAGGCGACTAAAAGGGGAGGGAGCAGGGGGCCAGAAATCCTCCCCTCTTAGTACTTTTAACTTTCTAAAATGGGAAACAGAAGAAGGAGTCAATCGGGGAGTGCTCATCCGCCTCGAAGGCGTGTCTAAATGTGTGTGGATGTAACCAAGATGTGAAAAAAAGAGAGATAGGTAGTATGTTTGAGAAAAGGAACCTGGATGTTTTGGCTCTGAGTGAAACGAAGCTCAAGGGTAAAGGGGAAGAGTGGTTTGGGAATGTCTTGGGAGTAAAGTCAGGGGTTAGTGAGAGGACAAGAGCAAGGGAAGGAGTAGCACAACTCCTGAAACAGGAGTTGTGGGAGTATGT
>NC_092227.1:21300250-21457750 GCF_036320965.1 Panulirus ornatus
TATATATATATATATATATATATATATATATATATATATATATATATATATATATATATATATATATATATATATGTATGTACATATATATATATCTATATATATATATATATATATATATATATATATATATATATATATATATATATATATATATATATATATATATATATATATATATATATATATATATCCCTATCCCTGGGGATAGGGGAAAAGGAATACTTCCCACGTATTCCCTGCATGTCGTAGAACGCGACTAAAAGGGAGGGAGCGGGGGGCTGGAATTCCTCCCTTATCGTTTTTTCTTTTTTTTTTTAATTTTTCAAAAGAAGGAACAGAGAAGGGGCCAGGTGAGCATATTCCCTCAAAGGCCCAGTCCTCTGTTCTTAACGCTACTTCGCTAACGCGGGAAATGGCGAATATTGTGAAATATATATATATATATATATATATATATATATATATATAGCCACAATATGACGTTTCTCGATGCTAAGAGAACAGGCATAAATGTATTTTCCTCAAAAAAAATTATAGAAATAGAAAAGTGTCAAATTATTTTCAGTGTATATCATGATCTCCAACGCTTTTCCAGGAATGAGGAAGCCAACATAATAAGAAATCAGTTGATACTATCAGATATCTTAAAGGTTATTAATGTGATATAAGAACCAACTCATATGTTTTTGCTTCCATGAAATGATTTGCAATCTAATGGATGTCTCTGGAAACGACATGAATCGCCCTTGATCAAGGATCATATTATACATCAAGCCCGTGTGTCCTCCATCACCCGTCACCCAGCCTGGTATTGCCGGTAACGGAGAAAATATGCAGATTAGGCGATTTTTCTCTCTCACTTGTAGTAGCCGACGTGACACGGCCAAAAACATACCCTGATCGTGCGTGGCCATCTTGGATGAGAGGAAAAATAGTGCATAAGAAAAGGAATGTGGAGGAGATTTATTTGAGCCGTGCATGTGTTTGTAGACTTCACTCTTTAACCTGAAAAAAGTCTGGAAAGGAGAAGCAAAGGCGAGAAGATCCCAGATTTTCGCTGTTCGAAGCAAAATGATATAACGATCAATTCTCATGTCTCGCGTCATCATAATACAAACTGAGAAAGGATTTTATATACATATATATATGGATGTATATATATATATATATATATATATATATATATATATATATATATATATATATATATATATATATATATATATATATATATATATATATATATATATATATATATATATATATATATATAACATTTCAATACTGTGTCGCTGGCTCCCACGTTAGTGAGGTAGCGCAAGGAAACAGCCAAAAGACTGGCCCAACCCACCCACAAACACATATTTATACACAAACTCCCACACACACATATACATTCCAATACATTTCAAAGTATACAGATATGTACATACACAGACATATATATATATACACATGTACTCACTCATAGTTGCTGCCTTCATCCATTCCTGTCACCACCACGCCACACATGAAATAGCACACCCCTCCCCCCGCGTGCGTGTTAGTAGTGCTAGGAAAAGACAGCAAAGGCCACATTTGTTCACACTCAGTTTCTAGCTACCATGTACGATGCACCGAAACCACAGCTCCCTTTCCACATCTAGGCTCCACATAACATTCCATGGTTTACCCCAGACGCTTCGCATACCTTGGTTCAGTCCATTGACAGCGCGTCGACCCCGGTATACCACATCGTTCCAATTCACTCTATTCCTTGCACGCCTTTCACCCTCCTGTATGTTCAGGCCCTGATCGTTCAAAATAGTTTTCACTCCATCCTTCCACCTGTAATTTGCCCTTCCACTTCTCCTTGATCCCTCCACCTCTGACATATATCCTCTTTGTCAATCTTTCCTAACTTATTCTCTCCATGTGACAATACTATTTCAATACACCCTCTTCTGCTCACTCAACCATATTCTTTTCATTACCACTCATCTCTCTTGCCCTGTCATTACTTACTCGATCAAACCATCTCACACGACATATTGTCCTCAAACATTTCATTTTCAACACATCCTCTCTCCTCCGCACAACCCTATCCATAGCCCATGCCTCGCAACCATATACCATTGTTGGAACCACTATTCCTTCTAACATACTCAATTTTGCTCTCTGAGTATTTTCCAAGTATTTTTCACATACATTGTACAAAGGAAACACCTGATCTTCACATCCTCTACCACTTCTGAAACCACACTGTTCTTCTCCAATCTAATGTTCTGTACATGCTTTTACCCTCTCAATGAAAACCTTCCCATATAATTTCTCAGGAATACTCAGCAAACTTATACCTCTGTAATTTGAACACTCACCTTTATCCTCTATACCTTCGTACAATGGCACTAAGCATGCATTCCGCCAATCTTCAGGCACTTTACCATGAACCATACATACACTGAATACCCTTATCAACCAGTCAACAACACAGGCACCCCTTTTTTGATAAATTCTTCAGCAATACCATCCAAACCCGCCGCCTTGCCGGCTTCCATCTTCCGCAAAGCTTTCGCTATCTCTTCTATGTTTATCAAATCATTCTCCCTGACCCTCTCACTTCGCATACCACCAAAACACCCTATATCTCCCACTCTATCATCAAAGGGTTTCAACATACCTTCAAAATACTCACTCCATCTCCCTCTCGCTTCATTACTACTTGTTATTATCTCTCCACTTGCCCCCTTCACCGATGTTCCCATTTGTTCTCTCGTCTTACGCACTTTATTTACCTCCTTTCAAAACATCATTTCATTCTCCTTAAAATCTGATGATACTCTCTCACCCCAACTCTCATTTGCCCTTTTTTCACTTCTTCTTCCTTTCTCTTGACTTCTAGCCTCTTTCTTTTATACATCTCCCAGTCACTTACACCATTTCCCTGCAAAAATCGTCCAAATGCCTCTCTCTTCTATTTCACTAGTAATCTTGCTTCTTCATCCCACCACTTACTACCCTTTCTAATCTGCCCACATCCCACCTTTCTCAAGCCACAGGCATCTTTTGCGCAAGCCATCACTGTCTCCCTAAATACATCCCATTCCTTCTCCCCCCCCCCTCCCTTTACGTCAATTGCTCTCACCTTTTTCTTTTTTGCACTCAATCTCTCCTGGTACTTCCTCTAACAAGTCTCGTTTCCAAGCTCACTTACTCTCACCACTCTCTTCACCCCAACATTCTCTCTTCTTATCTGAAAACCTTTACATATCTTCTCTTTTGCCTCCACAAGATAATGATCAGACATCCCTCCATTTGCCCCTCTAAGCACATTAGCATCCAAAATTCTCTATTTCACGTGCCTATCAATTAACACGTAATGCAATAACGCTCTTTGGCAATCTTTCTTACTACTTGCATACGTACACTTTTGTATGTCTTTTTAAACCAAGTATTTGAATCAACAGACCTTCTTCACCACACAAATCTACAATCTCTTCACCTACTCCATTTACAACACTGAACTGCCACATTACCATTTTCACACTCAAATCATCCATCACTATGTCTCAGTCTCGTGCATCAAAGCTCCTAACACACTCACTCAGCTGCACCCAAAACAATTGCCTCTCATGGTCTTTCTTCTCATGACCAGGTGCATAGGCACCAATAATCACCCATCTCTCTCTAACCTCTTTCAGATTTACCCATATCAATCTAGAATTTACTTTCTTACACTCCATCACATAATCCTACATATTCTGCTTCAGGAGTAGTGCTACTCCTTTCTTTGTTCCTGTCCTCTAACCAACTCCTGAATTTACTCCCAATATTCCCAAACCACTCTTTCTCTTTATCCTTGAGCTTTGTTTCACTCAGAGCCAAATCAGCCAGGTTCCTTTCCTCAAACATACTACCTATCTCTCCTTTCTTCTCACTTTGGTTACATCCACACACATCTAGACATCCCAGTGTGAGCCTTCGAGAAGGATGAGGACTCCCCGCATGACTCCTTCTGTTTCACCTTTTAGAAAGTTAAAATTTAAGGATGGGAGGGTGTCTAAATTTGTGTAGATGTAAGCAAGATGATAAAAAAGGAGAGATGTAGGTAGTATGTTTGAGGAAAGGAGCCTGGATGTTTTGGCTATGAGTGAAACGAAGCTCAAGGGTAAAGGGGAATAATAGTTTTGGAATGTCTTGGGAGTACATTCAGGGGTTAGGGGGAGGACAAGAGCAAGGGAAGGAGTAGTACTACTCCTGAAACTGGAGTGGTGGGAGTATGTGATAGTGTGAGAAAGTAAACTCTAGATTAGTATGGGTAAAACTGAAAGTGGATGGAGAGAGATGGGTGATTATTGGTGCATATCCACCTGGGCATGAGAAGAAAGATCATGAGAGGCAAGTATTTTGGGAGCAGTTGAGTGAGTGTGTTAGTAGTTTTGATGCACGAGACTGGGTGATAGTGATGGGTGATTTGAATGCAAAGGTGAGTAATGTGGCAGTTGAGGGAATAATTGGTGTACATGGGATGTTCAGTATTGTAAATGGAAATGGTGAAGAGCTTGTAGATTTATGTGCTGATAGAGGACTGATGATTGGGAATACCGTGTTTAAAAAGAGAGATATACATAAGTATACGTATGTAAGTAGGAGAGATGGCCAGATAGCGTTACTGGATTACATGTTAATTGATAGGCGCGCGAAAGAGACTTTTGGATTCTAATATGCTGAAAGGTGCACGGGAGGGATGTGTGATTATTATCTTGTGGAGGCGAAGGTGAAGATTTGTAGAGGTTCTCAGAAAAGATGAGAGAATGTTGGGGTGAAGAGAGTGGTGAGAGTAAGTGAGCTTGGGAAGGAGACTTGTGTGAGGAAGTACCAGGAGAGACTGAGTAGGAAATGGTAAAAGGTGAGAACAAAGGACGTAAGGGGAGTGGGGGAGGAATGGGATGCATTTAGGGAAGCAGTGATGGCTTGCGCAAGAGATGCATGTGGCATGAGAGACGTGTGAGGTGGGCAGTTTAAAAAGGGTAGTGAGTGGTGGGATGAACAAGTAAGATCATTAGTGAAAGAGAAGAGAGAGGCATTTGGACGATTTTTGAAGGGAAATAATGCAAATGACTGAGAGATGTATAAAAGAAAGAGGCAGGAGGTCAAGAGAAAGATGCAAGAGATGAAAAAGAGGGCAAATGAGAGTTGGCGTGAGGGTATCATTGAATTTTAGGGAGAATAAAAAGATGTTTTGGAAGAAGGTAAATTAAGTGCGTAAGACAAGGAACAAATGGGAACATCTGTAAAGGGGGCTAATGGGGAGGTGACAACAAGTAGCGGTGATGTGAGGAGATGGAGTGAGTATTTTGAAGATTTGTTGAAGGTGTTTGATGATAGAGTGGCAGATATAGGGTGTTTTGGTCGCGGTGGTGTGCGAGGTGAAAGGGCTAGGGAGAATGATTTGGTAAACAGAGAAGAGGTTGTAAAAGCTTTGAGGAAGATGAAAGCCGGCATGGCAGCGGGTTTGGATGGTACTGCAGTGGAATTCATAGAAAAAATGGTTGACTGTATTGATGACTGGTTGGTAAGGTATTCTAATGTATGTATGACTCATGGTGAGGTTCCTAAGGACTGGCAGAATGCTTACATAGAGCCATTGTGCAAAGGCAAAGGGGATAAAAGTGAGCGCTCAAATTACAGAGGTATAAGTGATGAGTATTCTTGGGAAATCATACGGAAGGGTATTGATTGAGAGGGTGAAGGCATGTACAGAACATCAGATTGGGGAAGAACAGTGTGGTTACAGAAGTGGTAGAGGATGTGTGGATCAGGTGTTTGCTTTGTAGAATGTATGTGAGAAATATTTAGAAAACAAATGGATTTGTATGTAGCACTTATGGATGTGGTGAAGACATATGATAGCATTGATAGAGATGCTCTGTGGAAAGTATTAAGAATATATGGTGTGGAAGCAAAGCTGCCACAAGCATTGAAAACTTTTTATCGAGGATGTAAGGCATGTGTACGAGTAAGAAGAGAGGAAAGTGATTTTTTCTCAGTGAATGTTGCTTTGCGGAAGGAGTGCGTCATGTCCCAATAGTTGTTTAATTTGTTTACTGATGGGATTGTTAGGGATGTGAATGCAAGAGTTTTGGAATGAGGGGCAAGTCTGCAGTCTGTTGTGGATGAGAGAGCTTGGGAAGTGAGTCAGTTGTTGTTCACTGATGATACATCGCTGGTGGCTGATTCGGGTGAAAAACTGCAGAAGTTGGTGACTGAGTGTGGTAAAGTGTGTGAAAGAAGAAAGCTAAAAGTAAATGTGAATTAGAGCAAGGGTATTAGGTACAATAGGTTTCAGGGACAAGTCAATTGGGAGGTGAGTTTGAATGGAGAAAAATGGAAGAAGTGAAGTGTTTTAGATATCTGGGAGTGGATTTGGCAGCGGATGGAACCATGGAAGTGGAGGTGAGTCATAGGGTGGGGGAGGGGGCGAAAGTTCTGGGATCGTTGAAAAATGATTGGAAATCGAGAACGTTATCCTGGAAGGCAAAAATGGGTGTATTTGAAGGAATAGTGGTTTATCACAATGCTGTATGGTTGCGAGGCTTGGGCAATAGATATAGGTTTGTGGAGGAGGGTGGATGTGCTGGAAATGAAATGTTTGAGGACAATATGTGGTGTGAAGTTGTTTGATCGAGTAAGTAATTAAATGTTAATGGAGATGTGTAGTAATAAAGAGAGTGTGGTTGATATAGCAGAAGAGGGTGTTTTGAAATGGTCTGGTCACATGGAGAGAATGAATGAGGAAAGATTGACATAGAGGATATATGTGTCAGAAGTGGAGAGAACAAGGAGAATTAGGAGACTCAATTGGAGGTGGAAAGATGGAGTGAAGAAGATTTTGAGTGATCGGGGCCTGAATATGTAGGAGGATTGAAGGCGTGCAAGAAATAGAGTGAATTGGAACGATGTGGTATACCGGGGCAATAGATATAGGTTTGCGGAGGAGGGTGGATGTGCTGGAAATGAAATTTTTGAGGACAATATGTGGTGTGAAGTTGTTTGATCGAGTAAGTAATTAAATGTTAATGGAGATGTGTAGTAATAAAGAGTGTGGTTGATATAGCAGAAGAGGGTGTTTTGAAATGGTTTGGTCACATGGAGAGAATGAATGAGGAAAGATTGACATAGAGGATATATGTGTCAGAGGTGGAGAGAACAAGGAGAATTAGGAGACTCAGTTGGAGGTGGAAACATGGAGTGAAAAAGATTTTGAGTGATCGGGGCCTGAATATGTAGGAGGATTGAAGGCGTGCAAGAAATAGAGTGAATTGGAACGATGTGGTATACCGGGGTCGACCTGCTGTCAATGTTTACCAAATGGCGTCCTAGCTTCGTCTCTTCGATGTATATCAACTGACGGTTATATTTCTCTCTTGTGTCTCCCCTGATGATGTAATTATTACAGGAAAGTGCACTTGGGAACTTTTCGTGTTTCATTTTCCCTGTAGACTCATAGGAATATCTTGATCACGCGCAACATTGTGATCCTTTCCAATATATATATATATATATATATATATATATATATATATATATATATATATATATATATATATATATATATATATATATATATATATATATATATATATTTGTATATATATATATATATATATATATATATATATATATATATATATATATATATATATATATATATATATATATATATATATATATATATACAAATATATAAACAAATATATATATATATATATATATATATATATATATATATATATATATATATATATATATATATATATATATATATATATATATATATATATATATATATATATATTTGTTTATATATTTGTATATATATATATATATATATATATATATATATATATATATATATATATATATATATATATATATATATATATATATATATATATATATATATATATATATATATATATATATATTTGTTTATATATTTGTATATATATATATATATATATATATATATATATATATATATATATATATATATATATATATATATATATATATATATATATATATATATATATATATATATATATATATATATATATATATATATATATATATATATATATATATATATTTATATATATATATATATATATATATATATATATATATATATATATATATATACAAATATATATATATATATATATATATATATATATATATATATATATATATATATATATATATATATATATATATATATATATATATATATATATATATATATATATATATATATATATATATATATATATATATATATATATATATATATATATATATATAGCTTTGTCGCTGTCTCCCGCGTTTGCGAGGTAGCGCAAGGAAACAGACGAAAGAAATGGCCCAACCCATCCTCCTCAAAGGCTCAGATTGGGGTGTCTAAATGTGCGTGGATGTAACCAAGATGAGAATAAAAAGGAGAGATAGGTAGTATGTTTGAGGAAAGGAACCTGGATATTTTGGCGCTGAGTGAAACGAAGCTCATGGGTAAACGGGAGGAGTGGCTTGGGAATGTTTTGGGAGTAAAGTCAGGGGTTGGTGAGAGGACAAGAGCAAGGGAAGGAGTAACACTACTCCTGAAACAGGAGTTGTGGGAGTGGTAGAGTGTAAGAAAGTAAACTCTAGATTGAAATGTTTAAAACTGAAAGTGGACGGAGAGAGATGGGTGATTATTGGTGCCTGGGCATTAGAAGAAAGATCATGAGAGGCAAGTGTTTTGGGAGCAGTTGAGTGAGTGTGTTAGTAGTTTTTAAGCACGAGACCGGGTTATAGTGATGGGTAGTTTGAATGCAAAGTTGAGTAATGTGGCAGTTGAAGGAATAATTGGAGTGTTCAGTGTTGTAAATGGAAATGGTGAAGAGCTTGTGGATTTGTTTGCTGATAAAAGTCTGGTGATTGGGAACACCTGGTTTAAAAAGATAGATATACATACGTATACGTATAAGTGGGTGAGATGGCCAGAGAGCGTTACTGCATTATATGTTAATTGATAAGCGCGCGAAAGAGAGACTTTTGGATATTAATACGCTGAGAGGTGCAACTGGATCGATATCTGATTATTATCTTCTGGAGGCAAAGGTGAAAATTTGTAGAGGGTTTCAGAAGATAAGAGAAAATATTGGGGTGAAGAGAGTGTGAGAGTAAGTGAGCTTGAGAAGGAGATTTGTGTGAGGAAGTACCAAAAGAATGGAAAAAGTTGAGAGAGGACGTAGTTGGAGTGGGAGATGAATGGGATGTATATCGCTAAGCAGTGATGGCGTGCGCAAAAGATGCTTGTGGCATGCGAAGCGTGGCAAGTGGGCAGATTAGAAAGGGTATGGAATGGAGGGATGAAGAAGTGAGATTATTAGTGAAAGAAAAGAGAGAGGCATTTGGACATGTTTTGCAGGGAAATACTGCAAATAACTGAGGGACGTATAAAAGAAAGAGGCAGGAGGTCATGAGAAAGGTGCAAGAGGTGAAAAAGAGGGCAAATGAGAGTTGGGGTGAGAGAGTATAATTGAATTCTAGTGAAAATAGAAATATGTTTTGGAAGGAGGTAAGTAAAATGCGTAAGACAAGAGAACAAATGGGAACATCAGTGAAGGGGGCTAATGTGGAAGTAATAACAAGCAGTGATGATGTGAAAAGGAGATGTAGTGAGTATTTTGAAGGTTTGTTGAATGTGTTCCATGATAGATTGGGAGATATAGGGTGATTTGGTCGAAGTGGTGTGCGAAGTGAGAGGGTTAGTGAGAATTTTTTGGTAAAGAGAGAAGAGGTAGTAAAAGGTTGCGGAAGATGAAAGCCGGCAAGGCAGAGGATTTGGATGGTATTGCAGTGGAATTTATTAAGGGGGTGACTGAGCTGATGACTACTTGGTAAGGATATTTAATGTATGTATAACTCATCGTGAGGTGCATGAGGATTGGCGGAATGCATGCATAGTGCCATTGTACAAAGGCAAAGGGGTAAAGGTGAGTGCTCAAATTACAGAGGTATAGGTTTGTTGAGTATTCCTGGGAAATTATATGGAAGGGTATTGATAGAGAGGGTGAGAGCATGTACAGAGCATCAGATTGGAGAATAGCAGTGTGGTTTCAGAAGTGGTAGAGGATGTGTGGATCAGGTGTTTGCTTTGAAGAATGTATGTGAGAAATACTTAGAAAGCAAATGGATTTGTATGTAGTATTTATGGATCTGGAGAAGGCACATGAGAGAGTTGATAGAGATGCTCTGTGGAAGGTATTAGGAATATATGGCGTGCGAGGCAAGTTTTTAGAAGCAGTGAAAAGTTTTTATCGAGGATGTAAGGCATGTGTACGAGTAGGAAGAGAGGAAAGTTATTGGTTTTCAGTGAATATCGGTTTGCGGCAGGGGTGCGTGATGTCGCCCTGGTTGTTTAATTTGCTTATGGATGCGGATGTTAGGAAAGTAAATGCAAGAATTTTGGAAAGAGTGGCATGTATGAAGTCTGTTGTGGATGAGATGGCTTGGGAAGTGAGTCAGTTGTTGTTGGCTGATGATACAGCGCTGGTGGCTGATTCAGGTGAGAAACTGCAGAAGCTCTTGACTGAGTTTGGAAAAGTGTGTAAAAGACGAAAGCTGAGAGTAAACGTGAATAAGAGCAAGGTTCTTTGGTACACTAGGGTTGAGGAACAAGTGAACTTGGAGGTAAGTTTGAATGGAGGAAAACTGGAGAAAGTGAGGTGTTTTAGATATCTGAGAGTGGATTTGGCAGGGGATAGAACCATGGACGCAGAAGTGAGTCACTGGGTGGGGGAGGGGGCGAAAGTTCTGGGGGTCTTGAAAAATGCGTGGAAGGCGAAGACATTATCCAGTTAAGCAAAAATGGTTTGTTTAATGGAATACTGGTTTCAACAATGTTATATGATTGCGAGGCATGGGATGTAGATAGTGCAGAGGAGGATGGATGTGTTGGAAATGAGATTTTTGAGGACATGTGGTGTGAGGTGGTTTGATCGAGTAAGTAATGAAAGGGTAAGAGAGATGTGTGGTAATAAAAAGAATGTGGTTGAGAGAGCAGAAGAGGGTGTTTCGAAATTGTATGGTCACATGGAGAGAATGAGTGAGGAATGGTTGACAAAGAGGATATATGTGTCAAAGGTGGAGGGAACGACGAGAAGTGGGAGACGAAATTGGAAGTGGAAAGATAGAGTGAAAAAGATTTTGAGCGATCGGGGCCTGAACATGCAGGAGAGTGAAAGGCGTGCAAGAAATAGAGTGAATTGGAACAATGTGGTATACTGGGGCGACCTGCTGTCAACGGATTGAACCAGGGCATGTGAAGCGTCTGGGGTAAACCATGGAAAGTTTTATTGGTCCTGGATGTGGAATGGAAGCTGTGGTTTCGGTTGATTATACATGACAGCTAGAGACTGAGTCTGAACGAACGTGCTCTTTGTTATCTTTTCCAGGCGTTACCTTGAGCGCATGCAGGGGGAAGGGCATGTCATTTCATATGTGACGGGGTGGCGACGGGAATAAGTGAAGGCAGCTAGTATGAATTATGTACATGTCTATATATGTATATGTCTGTGTATGTATATATATGTATACGTTGAAATGAATAGGTATGTATATATGCGTGTGTGGACGTGTATGTATATACATTTGTATATGGGTTGGTTGGGCCATTCTTTTGTCTGTTTCCTTGCGCTACCTCGCTAACGCGGGAGACAGCGACAAAGTATAATGAAAATCAATATATCTGTATGAAGGGCAATTGGGGAGGTAATAACAAGTAGCGCCGAAGTGAGAAGGAGAAGGAGTGAATATTTTGAAGGTTTGTTCAATGTGTTTGATGATAGAGTGGCAGATTTAGGGTGTTTTGGTCGGGGTAGTATGCGAATTGAGAGATTCAGGGAGAATTGGTTAGTGAACAGAGAAGAGAAAGTGAAAGCTTTCTTGAAGGTGAAAGCAGGCAAGGCAGCTGGTTTGGATGGTATTGCAGTGGAATTTACTAAAAAAGGGGGTGACTCTGTTGTTGATTGGTTTTAAGGATGCTCAGTGTATGTGTGGATCATGGTGAAGTTCCTGAGGATTGGCGGAATGCACACATAGGCCATTGTACAGAGAAATGATAAAGGTGAGTGTTCAAATTACAGAGGTATAAGTTTGTTGAGTATTCCTGGAAAATTACATAGGAGGGTATTGATTGAGAGGGTAAAAGCATGTACAGAGCATCAGACTGGGGAACAGCAGTGTGGTTTCAAAAGTGGTAGAGGATGGTTGGATCAGGTGTTTGCTTTGAAGAATGTATGTGAGAAATACTTAGAAAGAGAGATGGATTTGTATGTACCACTTATGGATCTGGAGAAGGCATATGATAGGTTGGATAGAGATGCTTTGTGGGAGGTTTTAGGAGTATATGGTGTGTAAGGTAAGTTGTTAGAAGCAGTGAAAATTTTTTGCCAAGGATGCAAGGCATGTGTACGATTAGGGATAGAGGAAAGTGATTGGTTCCCAATAAATGTCGGTTTGTGGCAGGGGTGTGTGATGTCTCCATGGTTGTTTAATTTGTTGATGAATTTGGTTGTTAGGGAGGTGAATGCAATAGTTATGAAGAGAGGGGCAAGTATGTAGTCTGTTGTTGATGAGACAGCGTAGGAAGTGAGTCAGTTCTTCTTCGCTGATGATACAACGCTGGTGAGTGATTCAGATGAGACATTGCAGAGGCTGGTGACTGTTTGGTAAAGTGTGTATAAAAAGAAATTTGAGCGTAATTGTGAATAAGAGCAAGTTTATTAGGTTCTTTAGGGGAGAAGGACGAGTTAATTGGGAGGTCAGTTTAAATGGAGAAAAACTGGAGGAAGTGAAGTGTTTTAGATATCTGAAAGAGGACATAGCAGCGGATGGAACCATGCAAGCGAAAGTGAGTCACAGGGTAGGGGAGGGACCGAAGGTTCTGGGAACGTTGAAGAATGTGTGGGAGGCGAGAATGTTATCTTCGAGAGGACAAATGGGTATGTTTGAAAGAATAGTGGTTCCAACAATGTTATATGGTTACGAGGCATGGGCTATAGATAGGGTTGTGCGGAGGCGAGTGGATGTGTTAGAAATGAGATGTTTGAGGACAATATGTGGTGTGAGGTGGTTTGATCGAGTAAGTAATGAAAGGGTAAGAGAGATGCGTGTTGATAAAAAGAGTGTGGTTGAAAGAGTAGAGGAGGGTGTGTTGAAATGTTTTCGACGCATGGAGAGAATGAGTGAGAAAAGATTCACAAAGAGGATATATGTGTGAGAGGTAGAGGGAGGAAAGGAGAAGCGGGAGACCAAATTGGAGGTGGAAAGATGGAATGAAAAAGATTTTGAGTGACCGGGGCCTGAACATGCAGGAGGGTGAAAGGCGTGCAAGGAATAGAGTGAATATATATATATATATATATATATATATATATATATATATATATATATATATATATATATATATATATATATATATATATATATATATATTTTTTTTTTTTTTTTTTTTTTTTTTTTCTTTTATACTTTGTCGCTGTCTCCCGCGTTTGCGAGGTAACGCAAGGAAACAGACGAAAGAAATGGCCCCACCCCCCCCCCCCATACACATGTATATACATACGTCCACACACGCAAATATACATACCTACACAGCTTTCCATGGTTTACCCCAGACGCTTCACATGCCTTGATTCAATCCACTGACAGCACGTCAACCCCGGTATACCACATCGCTCCAATTCACTCTATTCCTTGCCCTCCTTTCACCCTCCTGCATGTTCAGGCCCCGATCACACAAAATCTTTTTCACTCCATCTTTCCACCTCCAATTTGGTCTCCCTCTTCTCCTCGTTCCCTCCACCTCCGACACATATATCCTCTTGGTCAATCTTTCCTCACTCATTCTCTCCATGTGCCCAAACCACTTCAAAACACCCTCTTCTGCTCTCTCAACCACGCTCTTTTTATTTCCACACATCTCTCTTACCCTTACGTTACTCACTCGATCAAACCACCTCACACCACACATTGTCCTCAAACATCTCATTTCCAGCACATCCATCCTCCTGCGCACAACTCTATCCATAGCCCACGCCTCGCAACCATACAACATTGTTGGAACCACTATTCCTTCAAACATACCCATTTTTGCTTTCCGAGATAATGTTCTCGACTTCCACACATTCTTCAAGGCCCCCAGAATTTTCGCCCCCTCCCCCACCCTATGATCCACTTCCGCTTCCATGGTTCCATCCGCTGCCAGATCCACTCCCAGATATCTAAAACACTTCACTTCCTCCAGTTTTGCTCCATTCAAACTCACCTCCCAATTGACTTGACCCTCAACCCTACTGTACCTAATAACCTTGCTCTTATTCACATTTACTCTTAACTTTCTTCTTCACACACTTTACCAAACTCAGTCACCAGCTTCTGCAGTTTCTCACATGAATCAGCCACCAGCGCTGTATCATCAGCGAACAACAACTGACTCACTTCCCAAGCTCTCTCATCCCCAACAGACTTCATACTTGCCCCTCTTTCCAAAACTCTTGCATTTACCTCCCTAACAACCCCATCCATAAACAAATTAAACAACCATGGAGACATCACACACCCCTGCCGCAAACCTACATTCACTGAGAACCAATCACTTTCCTCTCTTCCTACACGTACACATGCCTTACATCCTCGATAAAAACTTTTCACTGCTTCTAACAACTTTCCTCCCACACCATATATTCTTAATACCTTCCACAGAGCATCTCTATCAACTCTATCATATGCCTTCTCCAGATCCATAAATGCTACATACAAATCCATTTGCTTTTCTAAGTATTTCTCACATACATTCTTCAAAGCAAACACCTGATCCACACATCCTCTACCACTTCTGAAACCACACTGCTCTTCCCCAATCTGATGCTCTGTACATGCCTTCACCCTCTCAATCAATACCCTCCCATATAATTTACCAGGAATACTCAACAAACTTATACCTCTGTAATTTGAGCACTCACTCTTATCCCCTATATATATATATATATATATATATATATATATATATATATATATATATATATATATATATATATATATATATATATATATATATATATATATATATATATATATATATATATATATATATATATATATATATATATATATATATATATATATATATATATATATATATATATATATATATATATATATATATATATATATATATATATATATATATATATATATATATATATATATATATATATATATATATATATATATATATATATATATATATATATATATATATATATATATATATATATTTATATATATATATATATATATATATATATATATATATATATATATATATATATACAAAAGGACAAAAGCAAGGGAAGGAGTAGCACTACTCCTGAAACAGGAGTTGTGGTAGTATGTGATAGAATGTAAGAGAGTAAATTCTAGATTAATATGGGTAAAACTGAAAGTTGATGGAGAGATATAGGTGATTCTTGGTGCATATGCACCTCGGCATGAGAAGAAAGATCATGAGAGGCAAGTGTTTTGGGAGTAGCTGAATGAGTATGTTAGTGGTTTTGATGCACAAGACCGGGTTATAGTGATGTGTGATTTGAATGCAAAGGTGAGTAATGTGGCAGTTGAGGGAATAAATGGTATACATGGAGTGTTCAGTGTTGTAAATGGAAATGGTGAAGACCTTGTAGATTTATGTGCTGAAAAAAGACTGGTGATTGGGAATACCTGGTTTAAAAAGCGAGATATACATAAGTATACGTATGTAAGTAGGAGAGATGGTCAGAGAGCGTTGTTGGATTACGTGTTAATTGACAGGCGCGCGAAAGAGAGACTTTTGGATGTTAATGTGCTGAGAGGTGCAAATGGAGGGATATCTGGTCATTATCTTGTGGAGGCGAAGGTGAAGATTTCTATGGGTTTTCAGAAAAGAAGAGAGAATGTTGGGGTGAAGAGGGTGGTGAGAGTAAGTGAGCTTGGGAAGGAGACTTGTGTGAGGAAGTACCAGGAGAGACTGATTACAGAATGGAAAAAGGTGAGAACAAAGGAGGTAAGGGTAGTGGGGGAGGAATGGGATGTATTTAGGGAAGCAATGATGGCGTGCGCAAAATATGCTTGTGTCAGGAGAAGCGTGGGAGGTGGGTTGATTAGAAAGGGTAGTGAGTGGTGGGATGAAGAAGTAAGATTATTAGTGAAAGAGAAGAGAGAGGCATTTGAACGATTTTTGCAGGGAAAAAATGCAAATGAGTGGGAGATGTATAAAAGAAAGAGGCAGGAGGTCAAGAGAAAGGTGCAAGAGGTGAAAAGAGGTCAAATGAGAGTTGGGGTGAGAGAGTATCATTAAATTTTAGGTAGAATGAAAGGATGTTCTGGAAGGAGGTAAATAAAGTGCGTAAGACAAGGGAGCAAATGGGAAATTCAGTTAAGGGGGCTAATGGGGAGGTGATAACAAGTAGTGGTGATGTGAGAAGGAGATGGAGTGAGTATTTTGAAGGTTTGTGGGATGTGTTTGATGATAGAGTGGCCTATGTAGGGTGTTTTGGTCGAGGTGGTGTGCAAAGTGAGAGGGTAAGGGAAAATGATTTGGTAAACAGAGAAGAGGTAGTAAAAGCTTTGCGGAAGATGGAAGCCGGCAAGGCAGCAGGTTTGGATGGTATTGCAGTGGAATTTATTAAAAAAGGGGGTGACTGTATTGTTCACTGGTTGGTAAGGTTATTTAATGTATGCATGATTCATGGTGAGGTGCCTGAGGATTGGCGGAATGCGTGCATAGTGCCATTGAGCAAAGGCAAAGGGGATAAGTGTGAGTGCTCAAATTACAGAGGTATAAGTTTGTTGAGTATTCCTGGTAAATTATATGGGAGGGTATTGATTGAGAGGGTGAAGGCATGTACAGAGCATCAGATTGGGGAAGAGCAGTGTGGTTTCAGAAGTGGTAGAGGATGTGTGGATTAGGTGTTTGCTTTGAAGAATGCATGTGAGAAATGCTTAGAAAAGTAAATGGATTTGTATGTAGCATTTATGGATCTGGAGAAGGCATATGATAGAGTTGATAGAGATGCTCTGTGGAAGGTACTAAGAATATATGGTGTGGAAGGCAAGTTGTTAGAAGCAGTGAAAAGTTTTTATCGAGGATGTAAGGCATGTGTACGTGTAGGAAGAGAGGAAAGTGATTGGTTCTCAGTGAATGTAGGTTTGCGGCAGTGGTGTGTGATGTCTCCATGGTTGTTTAATTTGTTTATGGATGGGGTTTTTAGGGAGGTGAATGCAAACAACTGACTCACTTTAATCCCCTACAGACTGCATACTCGCCCCTCTCTCTTAAACCTTTGCTTTTATCTCTTCTACCATCATATCCACAGGCAGATTCAACAGTCATCACATACCCCTAACGTAGACCCACCCTCACCTAGAACCACTTACTTTCCTTTCTGTTTACTCGTTCAAACTCTTGTTAAAGACTCGCTGCTTTTATGTAGCTTTCCTCCCACACCATATATTTGTAAGACCTTCCACAAGGCATCACTGTGTTTTCTGCAGATCTATAAATGCCGCATAGAAATCCTTCTGCTTCTCCAAGTATTTTTCAAACACATTCCTTAAAGTAAACACCTGATCTACACATCTTCTACCTCTCCTGAAACCGCATTGTTCTGCCCCAGTCTAATGCTCTGTACGTACCTTCACCTTCATAATCACTACTCTTCCGTACAACTTACCAGATACATTTAACAAGCGTACACCTTAGTAGTTTGAGCACACCTTTATTCACCTTGCCTGCAAACAACAGCATTATACAAGCATTCCACCAATCTTTAGGCGCCTCACTATGATCCATGTATACACTGAAATCTCTAACCACAGTCACCTTCTTTCTTAAGAAAAATCTGGTGCAGCACCGCCACAGCCACAGATATTACGTTAGCAAAATATGGCACTGACCCTTGGGGTATGGTGGCGTGACCTTTGACCTGAAAATGTGCTCAATGATCGTATTGTTTTACTCAAGAGTTGTATTGTTGTGATCAAGGATTTCATTGGGATGTTTAGGGGATTAGAAACAACAGTATCCTGTTGCTGTTTTTGGAGCCATTCGCGTTTTCAAACACAAAATTTTCATTTAATCGTCCTGTAGACCGATCATCAACTGAAGTTAATATAACTTCTGTGAATGACCGTTTCATGATACTGTAGCTTTACCATATTCTGAACTTGATACTTATCATAGGATCGCATGAGATATAGCATCGTGAATAATACATCATGATTAGAGATGCATAATGAAGGAGAAAGTATAATGAGACAAAGTTATACGTAATATAGAATGGAGTGAGAACTGTAATATGAGAGGAACAGTAAAGATCAAAATAGGAAAAAATAACTTGTGTGAACCTCATAATTAAGGAGCATTAGGTCAGGTCAAAGGTCATTCCATCATTCCTAAGGTTCGCACGGTCGAGTATGTTCAAGGTGTTGAGGACACCATGGTGTCCATACTCACTACCCTTGAATAATTCTCTTCCTTTACTGAACTCTCCATCCGTCCCTCTCCCTCTACTTAGCTCTTCACCCGTTCCTCTTCTTCTACTTAACTCTCAGCTAGCTCCACTTTACTACACCCTCCACCCACTCCACTTTCTCTACTTCATTCCTTCTCTCCTGTAATCCACACATTACCTCCGACATCCACCTTACGTAGAGCAAGACGCTGACAAGTTTCCTCTACGGCCGAGGTTGACATCAAGGCTGGTAATTGCTTCCCTACTCTCCCATTTTTTTTGTTTTTCACTCCTTGTCGTGCCACGTTCCCCTTCCCTCGACAAACACTATAGGAAATGTATGGGAGGTTGGACTCTGGTGTTACTCTGAAAGGGAAGGAGGAAAGTGGTCAATGAGGCTGAAAGTGCAGCCATTTTTTGGCACACAAAGGCTTGTCAGGATTTAACCCACGCAAACATTGCAGGGTCAGGCTTCGGGCATTTCTTTTCCCTTACTTTCCTATATATTTGTTTCCGACTCCGTAGGCCTGACGTAAACCTACTGGTCCTGCTCCAGCCTCCATAGATATGGAATCAATTTCACAAAGTACCTGAATAACACGCTGTATCTTGGCCTTCCTACTAATGCAAGAGCCTTTGTTAGTCTTCCGAGTAATATTCCGCGCCAGTAAATTCTCTGAAGGGCCTCTCGTTCACGCTGGAGTTGTCTTGTGGGCTATTGTCGCCGCTCAGAATATGGACACAGATGCCGCCTCTCCCCCCCAGCATCGCCCCAGCCTGACAACCCTCCTGACTACCCGCCACAATCTACATCTTGACAATATCTGAACCTACTGACAACACTCCCAGCCTACTTACCACATCCCTGTTTACTTGCAACATACCCAGCCTACTTACCACATTCCCAACCCTACCTACAAAATTTCCAGTCAACCAACAACTCTTTCAGCCTAATTATCACACTTCCAAGCTACCTATCACACTCCTAAACTACCTATTATACTCCCAATCTACATATCTCACACCTGGCCTACCTACCACACTCCTAGACTACCTACCACAATCTTAGCCTACTTACGATATTCCTAATCTACCCTTATTACACTTCCAGCCATCTTCCCATACTTTCAGCCTACCTATACACTTCTAGCCTACACTTCCAATCTACCTACAATACTCTCAGAAGACTTCAAACCTACCTACCGCACTCGCAGGCTACCCATCACAGTACTAGCCTGCTTGCCACGCTCCTAGCCTACCTACTACACTTCCAGCTGATCCATCAGTCCCAACTACCTATCACACACCAAACCTACTAACCACATTCACATGCTAACTACCACTTTCCCACCCTACCTACCACAATCTTATCCTACTTACCAAACTCTCACTCTACCTACTACAATCCAAGCTTTAATGAAAAAAATATCCCACCCAGACTGCTACATCCCCAGCCTAACTACCATACTTCTGGTTTACCTATCGCATTCCCAGTCTACCCACTGCCCTCCCAGCTTACCTACCTCACTGTTAACCTAACTACCACATTCCAAGCAAACCTATCACACTCCTAGCCTGCCCACTATATTTCTAGCATACTTATCACACTTACGGTGTACTTACTATACTCCCAGTTTAACTACTACACTTTCAGCCCAGTTGATACTATCCCAACCTAGCTACCAAGAGTCTTACCCTGCTTCTCACACTCCAGGCTTACCTACATCACTTCCAGCTCCCCTACCACACTTCCGGCCTACCTACTACACTCGCAGCCGACCAACCACACTCCTAGCTCACCTACCACACTCTCAGCTTTCAGCCTCCATTCCACACTCCCAGCCTACCAACCAGTCTTCCAGCCTACTTACCACACTTCAAGCCTAACAGCCACATTCCAAGCCTATCTACCACTCTCCCAGCGTACCTACTGCCTCCCAGCCTACTTACCAACTTTTAGGCTAACAGCCACTTTCCAAACCGATCTACTACCCTATCAGTTTACTTACCACTTTCTCAGCCTACCTGCTACACTTTTGGCCTCCTTACGATATGTTCAGTCTATATACTATATATTCGCAGACTCCCAGCCTACGTTACTGTCAATCTGTATACCAAATTCCTAGCCTACTGACCACATCCCTAGCTTACCTACCATAATCATAGCATACTTACCACACTCTCAGCATACTAAACTTCCAACCTATTTACTACATTTTCAGTTTGAATGATAATCTCCCAGCCTAACTACCATACTCTAAGTCTGCCTACCAAACTTTCACTCTATCTACCACACTATCAGCCAACCTACTACATCTCTCGCCTACCTACTACACTTCCCACCTGTCTACCACATTCTAGGCTCGTTTACTAAGCTTGAAGCGAAGCTAGCAAGCTCCCATGCTTCCTACCACGCTCCCAGCCGACCTGCAACCCTCTTAGTCTATCCACCACTATCCCAGCCTACTTACCATGCTTCCAACCTATATGCCATACTCCCAGCCTACTTACCATACTTCCAACCTATATGCCATACTCCCAGCCTACCTACCATACTTCCAACCTACATGTCATACTCCCAGCCTACTTACCATACTTCCAACCTATATGCCATACTCCCAGCCTACTTACCATACTTCCAACCTATATGCCATACTCCCAGCCTACTACCATCTCAACTTCCAAGCCATACTCAGTACCTACATACTTCCACCAATGCTACTCAGGTACTACCATGTCACGTAGCTCTCACAGCCTACTTGCCATACTCCCAGCCCTACCTACCAATGCTTTCCGAGACCTACTATGCCATACTCCCCGCCTACTTACCATACTTCCAACCTATTATGCCATACACCCAGCCTAACTACCATACTTCCACCCTAAATGCCATACTCAGCTACCTACATGCCTACACTATGCCATACTCCCAAGCCTACTTTCATACTCCCAGCCTACCTACCATACTTCCAACCTACTATGCCATACTCCCAAGCCTACCTACCATACTTCCCAACCGACATTGCCATACCCCGACCTACCTACCAATACTTCCAACCCTGACATGGCATATCTCCCAGCCTACTACCATACTTTCCAACCTACTATGCCATACTCCCCGGCCTACCTACCATACTTCCAACCTACATGCCATACTCCCAGCCTACCTACCATACTTCCAACCTATATGCCATACTCCCAGCCTACCTACCATGCTTCCAACGCCTTTGGCACATTCCCGCTTACCCACTACACTAATGGACTGCTTACCACATTCCCGGCCTATCTTCAACACTCCTAGCCTACTTACCACACCATTATCATTATCATTAATATCATTATCATTATATCATTATCATAATTGTTATCATTATCATTGTCATTGTTATCATTATCATTATAACCATTAATATGATTTCTATTATTATTATTATTATCATTATTATTATTATTATTACTACTACTATTATTATTATTATTATTATTATTGTTATTATTATTATTACTATTATTATTATTATTATTGTTATTATTATTATTATTATTGTTATTATTATTATCATTATTATTATTATTATCATCATTATCATTATTATTATCATTATTATTATTATCATTATCAATATCATTACTATTATCATCATGATTATAATTATCATTAACTATCATTATTACTAATAGCAGTATCATCATTATTATCATTATTATTATTATTATTATTATTATTATTATTATTATTATTATTATTATTATTATTATTACCATTATTATCATTATCATCATTAGTATTATTATCATCATTATCATCATTATTATTATCATTATCGTGTTCATTACTTTTGTCATTATTATCACTATTAATATCATTATTATCATTATTATCATTACATCGGTGAAGGGGGCAAATAGGAGGTAATAACAAGTAGTGGTGATGTGAGAAGGTGGTGGAGTGAGTATTTTGAAGGTTTGTTGAATGTGTTAGATGATAGACTGGCAGATATAGGGTGTTTTGGTCTAGGCGGTGTGCGAAGTAAGAGGGTCAGGGAGAGTGATTTGGTAAACAGAGAAGTAGTGAAAGCTTTGCCGAAGATGAATGCCGGCAAGGCGGCGGGTTTGGATGGTATTGCAGTGGAATTTATCAAAAAAGGGGGTAACTGTGTTGTTGACTGGTTAGTGACGATATTCAGTGTATGTATGGCTCATGGTGAAGTGCCTAAGGATTGGCGGAACTCATGCATAGTGCCATTGTACAAAGGCAAAGGGGATAAAGGTGAGTGTTCAAATTACAGAGTTATAAATTTGTTGAGTATTCCTGGGAAATTATATGGGAGGGTATTGATTGAGAGGATGAAGGCTTGTAGAGAACATGAGATGTGAGAGCAGCAGTGTGGTTTCAGAAGTGGTAGAGGATGTGTAGATCAGGTGTTTGCTTTGAAGAATGCATGTGAGAAATACTTAGAAAAACAAATGGATTTCTATGTAACATTTATGGATCTGGAAAAGGCATATGACAGAGTTGATAGAGATTCTCTGAGGAACGTATTAAGAGTATATGGTGAGGGAGGCAAGTTGTTGGAAGCAGTGAAAAGTTTGTATCGAGGATGTAAGGCATGTGTGCGAGTAGGAAGAGAGGAGAGTGATTGGTTCTCAGTGAATATCGGTTTGCGGCAGGGGTGTGTGATGTCTCCATGACGGTTTAATTTGTTTACGGATGGGGTTGTTTAAGAGGTGAATGCAAGTGTGTTGGAGAGAGAGGGACAAGTATGCACTCTGTTGTGGATGAGAAAGCTTGGGAAGTGAGTCAGTTGTTGTTCGCTGATGATACAACGCTGGTGGCTGATTCGGGTGACAAAAACTGCAGAAGCTGGTGACTGAGTTTGGTAAAGTGTGTGAAAGAAGAAAGCTGAGAGTAAATGAGAATAAGAGCAAGGTTATTAGGCGCAATAGGGTTGAGGGACAAGTCAATTTGGAGGTAAGTTTGAATGAAGAAATACTGGAGGAAGTGAGGTGTTTCAGATATCTGGGAGTGAATTTGGCAGCGGATGGAGCCGTGGAAGCGGAATTGAGTCACAGAGTGGAGGGGGGGGGGGGGCGAAAGTTCTGGGAGCGTTGAAGAATGTGTGGAAGACGAAAACATTATCGCGGAATGCAAAAATGGGTATGTTTGAAGGAATAGTGGTTATATGATTGCGAGGCGTGGGGTATAGATAAGGTTGTGTGGAGAAGGGTGGATGTGTTGGAAATGAGATGCTCAAGGAAAATATGTGGTGTGAGGTGGTTTGATCGAGTAAGTAATGAAAGGGTAAGAGAGATGTGTGGTAATAAAAAAGAGTGGTTGACAGAGCAGAAGAGGGTGTATTGAAATGGTTTGGTCACATGGAGAGAATGAGTGAGGAAAGATTGACCAAGAGGATATATGTGTCAGAGGTGGAGGGAACGAGAAGTGGGATACAAATTGGAGGTGGAAGGATGGAGTGAAAAAGATTTTGAGCGATTGGAGCCTGAACATGCAGGAGGGTAAAAGGCGTGCAGGGAATAGAGTGAATTGGAACGATGTGGTATACCGGTCGACGTGCTGTCAATGGAGTGAACCAGGGCATAGGAATCGTCTGGGGTAAACCATTGAAAGCTTTGTGGGGCCTGGATGTGGAAAGGGAGCTGTGGTTTCGGTCCATTATACATGACAGCTAGAGAATGAGTGTGAACGAATATGGCCTTTGTCTTTTCCTAGCGCTACCTCACGCGCTTTTTCATTTCATGTGTGGCGGGGTGGCGACGAGAATGAATAAAGGCAACAAGTATGAATTATGTACTTGTGTATATATCTATATGCCTGTTTGTATATATATATATATATATATATATATATATATATATATATATATATATATATATATATATATATATATATATATATATATATATATATATATATATATATATATATATATATATATATATATATATATATATAAATATAAATATATATATATATATATATATATATATATATTTTTTTTTTCTTTTTTTTTTTGCTTTGTCGCTGTCTCCCGCGTTTGCGAGGGAGCGCAAGGAAACAAACGAAAGAAATGGCCCAACCCACCCCCATACATCTGTATATACATACGTCCACACACGCAAAATATACATACCTACACAGCTTTCCATGGTTTGCCCCAGCCGCTTCACATGCCCCGATTTAATCCACTGACAGCACGTCAACCCCGGTATACCACATCGCTCCAATTCACTCTATTCCTTGCCCTCCTTTCACCCTCCTGTATGTTCAGGCCCCGATCACACAAAATCTTTTTCACTCCATCTTTCCACCTCCAATTTGGTCTCCCTCTTCTCCTCGTTCCCTCCACCTCCGACACATATATCCTCTTGGTCAATCTTTCCTCACTCATTCTCTCCATGTGCCCAAACCATTTCAAAACACCCTCTTCTGCTCTCTCAACCACGCTCTTTTTATTTCCACACATCTCTCTTACCCTTACGTTACTTACTCGATCAAACCACCTCACACCACACATTGTCCTCAAACATCTCATTTCCAGCACATACATCCTCCTGCGCACAACTCTATCCATAGCCCACGCCTCGCAACCATACAACATTGTTGGAACCACTATTCCTTCAAACATACTCATTTTTGCTTTCCGAGATAATGTTCTCGACTTCCACACATTCTTCAAGGCTCCCAGAATTTTCGCCCCCTCCCCCACCCTATGATCCACTTCCGCTTCCATGGTTCCACCCGCTGCCAGATCCACTCCCAGATATCTAAAACACTTCACTTCCTCCAGTTTTTCTCCATTCAAACTCACCTCCCAATTGACTTGACCCTCAACCCTACTGTACCTAATAACCTTGCTCTTATTCACATTTACTCTTAACTTTCTTCTTTCACACACTTTACCAAACTCAGTCACCAGCTTCTGCAGTTTCTCACATGAATCAGCCACCAGCGCTGTATCATCAGCGAACAACAACTGACTCACTTCCCAAGCTCTCACATCCCCAACAGACTTCATACTTGCCCCTCTTTCCAAAACCCTTGCATTCACCTCCCTAACAACCCCATCCACAAACAAATTAAACAACCATGGAGACATCACACACCCCTGCCGCAAACCTACATTCACTGAGAACCAATCACTTTCCTCTCTTCCTACACGTACAGGAGGTCAAGAGAAAGGTGCAAGAGGTGAAAAAAAGGGCAAATGAGAGTTGGGGTGAGAGAGTATCATTAAATTTTAGGGAGAATAAAAAGATGTTCTGGAAGGAGGTAAATAAAGTTCGTAAGACAAGGGAGCAAATGGGAACTTCAGTGAAGGGCGCAAATGGGGAGGTGATAACAAGTAGTGGTGATGTGAGAAGGAGATGGAGTGAGTATTTTGAAGGTATATTGAATGTGTTTGATGAGAGAGTGGCAGATATAGGGTGTTTTGGTCGAGGTGGTGTGCAAAGTGAGAGGGTTAGGGAAAATGATTTGGTAAACAGAGAAGAGGTAGTAAAAGCTTTGCGGAAGATGAAAGCCGGCAAGGCAGCAGGTTTGGATGGTATTGCAGTGGAATTTATTAAAAAAGGGGGTGACTGTATTGTTGACTGGTTGGTAAGGTTATTTAATGTATGTATGACTCACGGTGAGGTGCCTGAGGATTGGCGGAATGCGTGCATAGTGCCATTGTACAAAGACAAAGGGGATAAGAGTGAGTGCTCAAATTACAGAGGTATAAGTTTGTTGAGTATTCCTGGTAAATTATATGGGAGGGTATTGATTGAGAGGGTGAAAGCATGTACAGAGCATCAGATTGGGGAATAGCAGTGTGGTTTCAGAAGTGGTAGAGGATGTGTGGATCAGGTGTTTGCTTAGAAGAATGTATGTGAGAAATACTTAGAAAAGCAAATGGATTTGTATGTAGCATTTATGGATCTGGAGAAGGCATATGATAGAGTTGATAGAGATGCTCTGTGGAAGGTATTAAGAATATATGGTGTGGGAGGCAAGTTGTTAGAAGCAGTGAAAAGTTTTTATCGAGGATGTAAGGCATATATATATATATATATATATATATATATATATATATATATATATATATATATATATATATATATATATATATATATATATATATATATATATATATATATATATATATATATATATATATATATATATATATATATATATATATATATATATATATATATATTTCTTTTTTTTTTTAAACTATTCGCATTTTCCCGCGTTAGCGAGGTAGCGTTAAGAACAGAGGACTGGGTCTTTGTGGAATATCTTCACCTGGCCCCCCTCTGTTCCTCCTTTTGGAAAATTAAAAAAAACGAGAGGGAAGGATTTCTAGCCCCCCGCTCTCTCCCCTTTTAGTCGCCTTCTACGACGCGCAGGGAATACGTGGGAAGTATTCTTAATCCCCCATTCCCATGGATAATATATATATATATATATATATATATATATATATATATATGTATATATATATATATATATATATATATATATATATATATATATATTTATATATATATATATACATATATATATATATAAATATATATATATATATATATATATATATATATATATATATATATATATATATATATATATATATATATATATATATATATATATATATATATATATATATATATATATATATAAATATATATATATATATATATATATATATATATATATATATATATATATATATATATATATATATATATATATATATATATGTATATATATATATATATATATATATATATATATATATATATATATATATATATATATATATATATATATATATATATATATATATATATATATATATATATATATATACATATATATATATATATATATATATATATATATATATATATATATATATATATATATATATATATCAGTCGTCCACTGACCTCCTACCGCAAAGATTACGTCAGCATCCAAGTGGACCTGGACGCCAGGCTCCAAGGTGAGGATGGGCTGCAGCTCCAGCAAGGACATGGTCACACCCATCGACAACGGTAACCTCCAGAAGACCGATTTCGACGATGAAGGCCTGCACTGTGGCTGAGAGATTGACTTGAGGAGGCAGAAGTGATATTGTGACAGTGATTGTGTCAGCGTCGCGTCGCCTCGCCGCAGTGTATCGAGACAGACTTCCCCAGAACTTTTAAAGGGGAAGTAAATGTTTATAGTTGTGTTAATGGAGTGATAGTTTTCATGCATGGTGTTTTTGACAAGAAAATAGTGAAGTTGGAGAAAAATGTAGCTAAGACATTGAAGCTTATTGATACAGTGGTGAAATTGATGAGAACTGCTATTGACGTTTGTGTGAATAAATTGTACATTTCCTTTTCCATAGCCAGAGGTTGAACCATTATGTGACATTCATTTTTTTCATTCATTTCAAGCTAAAAGTTTGTTTTCTAAATTGTTTCTTACATTTTTCATATGTATATATATGTATGTGTGTGTGTGTGTGTGTATGTGCGTATGTGTGTGTATGTGTGTGTGTGTGTATATGTATATATATATGTATATTATCCCTGGGGATAGGGGTGAAAGAATACTTCCCACGTATTCCTCGCGTGTCGTAGAAAGCGACTAGAGGGGACGGGAGCGGGGGGCCGGAAATCCTCCCCTCCTTGTATTAACTTTCTAAAATGGGAAACAGAGGAAGGAGTCACGCGGGGAGTGATCATCCTCCTCGAAGGCTCAGAGTGGGGTGCCTAAATGTGTGTGGATGTAACCAAGATGTGAAAAAAGGAGAGATAGGTAGTATGTTTGAGGAAAGGAACCTGGATGTTTTGGCTCTGAGCGAAACGAAGCTCAAGGGTAAAGGGGAAGAGTGGTTTGGAAATGTCTGGGGAGTGAAGTCAGGGGTTAGTGAGAGGACAAGAGCAAGGGAAGGAGTAGCAATACTCCTGAAACAGGAGTTGTGGGAGCATGTGATAGAATGTAAGAAAGTAAATTCTCGATTAATATGGGTAAAATTGAAAGTTGATGGAGAGAGGTGGGTGATTATTGGTGCATATGCACCTGGGCATGAGAAGAAAGATCATGAGAGGCAAGTGTTTTGGGAGCAGCTGAATGAGTGTGTTAGCGGTTTTGATGCACGAGACCGGGTTATAGTGATGGGTGATTTGAATGCAAAGGTGAGTAATGTGGCAGTTGAGGGAATAATTGGTATGCATGGGGTGTTCAGTGTTGTAAATGGAAATGGTGAAGAGCTTGTAGATTTATGTGCTGAAAAAGGACTGATGATTGGGAATACCTGGTTTAAAAAGCGAGATATACATAAGTATA
Source organism: Panulirus ornatus (assembly GCF_036320965.1). Classification (NCBI taxonomy): domain Eukaryota; kingdom Metazoa; phylum Arthropoda; class Malacostraca; order Decapoda; family Palinuridae; genus Panulirus; species Panulirus ornatus. Next base: position 21,329,183 of record NC_092227.1, read on the forward strand.
CTTATGTAAGTAGGAGAGATGGCCAGAGAGCGTTATTGGATTACGTGTTAATTGACAGGCGTGCGAAAGAGAGACTTTTGGATGTTAATGTGCTGAGAGGTGCAACTGGAGGGATGTCTGATCATTATCTTGTGGAGGCTAAGGTGAAGATTAGTATGGGTTTTCAGAAAAGAGGAGTGAATGTTGGGGTGAAGAAGGTGGTGAGAGTAAGTGAGCTTGGGAAGGAGACCTGTGTGGGGAAGTACCAGGAGAGACTGTGTACAGAATGGAAAAAGGTGAGAACAATGGAAGTAAGGGGAGTGGGGGAGGAATGGGATGTATTTAGGGAATCAGTGATGGATTGCGCAAAAGATGCTTGTGGCATGAGAAGAGTGGGAGGTGGGCTGTTTAGAAAGGGTAGTGAGTGGTGGGATGAAGAAGTAAGAGTATTAGTGAAAGAGAAGAGAGAGGCATTTGGACGATTTTTGCAGGGAAAAAATGCAATTGAGTGGGAGAAGTATAAAAGAAAGAGACAGGAGGTCAAGAGAAAGGTGCAAGAGGTGAAAGAAAGGGCAAATGAGAGTTGGGGTGAGAGACTATCAGTAAATTTTAGGGAGAATAAAAAGATGTTCTGGAAGGAGGTAAATAGGGTGCGTAAGACAAGGGAGCAAATGGGAACTTCAGTGAAGGGCGTAAATGGGGAGGTGATAACAAGTAGCGGTGATGTGAGAAGGAGATGGAATGAGTATTTTGAAGGTTTGTTGAATGTGTCTGATGACAGAGTGGCAGATATAGGGTGTTTTGGTCGAGGTGGTGTGCAAAGTGAGAGGGTTAGGGAAAATGATTTGGTAAACAGAGAAGAGGTAGTAAAAGCTTTGCGGAAGATGAAAGCCGGCAAGGCAGCAGGTTTGGATGGTATTGCAGTGGAATTTATTAAAAAAGGGGGTGACTGTATTGTTGACTGGTTGGTAAGGTTATTTAATGTATGTATGACTCATGGTGAGGTGCCTGAGGATTGGCGGAATGCGTGCATAGTGCCATTGTACAAAGGCAAAGGGGATAAGAGTGAGTGCTCAAATTACAGAGGTATAAGTTTGTTGAGTATTCCTGGTAAATTATATGGGAGGGTATTGATTGAGAGGGTGAAGGCATGTACAGAGCATCAGATTGGGGAAGAGCAGTGCGGTTTCAGAAGTGGTAGAGGATGTGTGGATCAGGTGTTTGCTTTGAAGAATGTATGTGAGAAATACTTAGAAAAGCAAATGGATTTGTATGTAGCATTTATGGATCTGGAGAAGGCATATGATAGAGTTGATAGAGATGCTCTGTGGAAGGTATTAAGAATATATGGTGTGGGAGGCAAGTTGTTAGAAGCAGTGAAAAGTTTTTATCGAGGATGTAAGGCATGTGTACGTGTAGGAAGAGAGGAAAGTGATTGGTTCTCAGTGAATGTAGGTTTGCGGCAGGGGTGTGTGATGTCTCCATGGTTGTTTAATTTGTTTATGGATGGGGTTGTTAGGGAGGTAAATGCAAGAGTCCTGGAAAGAGGGGCAAGTATGAAGTCTGTTGGGGATGAGAGAGCTTGGGAAGTGAGTCAGTTGTTGTTCGCTGATGATACAGCGCTGGTGGCTGATTCATGTGAGAAACTGCAGAAGCTGGTGACTGAGTTTGGTAAAGTGTGTGGAAGAAGAAAGTTAAGAGTAAATGTGAATAAGAGCAAGGTTATTAGGTACAGTAGGGGTGAGGGTCAAGTCAATTGGGAGGTGAGTTTGAATGGAGAAAAACTGGAGGAAGTGAAGTGTTTTAGATATCTGGGAGTGGATCTGTCAGCGGATGGAACCATGGAAGCGGAAGTGGATCATAGGGTGGGGGAGGGGGCGAAAATTTTGGGAGCCTTGAAAAATGTGTGGAAGTCGAGAACATTATCTCGGAAAGCAAAAATGGGTATGTTTGAAGGAATAGTGGTACCAACAATGTTGTATGGTTGCGAGGCGTGGGCTATGGATAGAGATGTGCGCAGGAGGATGGATGTGCTGGAAATGAGATGTTTGAGGAAAATGTGTGGTGTGAGGTGGTTTGATCGAGTAAGTAACGTAAGGGTAAGAGAGATGTGTGGAAATAAAAAGAGCGTGGTTGAGAGAGCAGAAGAGGGTGTTTTGAAATGGTTTGGGCACATGGAGAGAATGAGTGAGGAAAGATTGACCAAGAGGATATATGTGTCGGAGGTGGAGGGAACGAGGAGAAGAGGGAGACCAAATTGGAGGTGGAAAGATGGAGTGAAAAAGATTTTGTGTGATCGGGGCCTGAACATGCAGGAGGGTGAAAGGAGGGCAAGGAATAGAGTGAATTGGAGCGATGTGGTATACAGGGGTTGACGTGCTGTCAGTGGATTGAATCAAGGCATGTGAAGCGTCTGGGGTAAACCATGGAAAGCTGTGTAGGTATGTATATTTGCGTGTGTGGACGTGTGTATGTACATGTGTATGGGGGGGGGGGGGGTTGGGCCATTTCTTTCGTCTGTTTCCTTGCGCTACCTCGCAAACGCGGGAGACAGCGACAAAGTATAAAAAAAAAAAAAAAAAAAAAAAAAATATATATATATATATATATATATATATATATATATATATATATATATATATATATATATATATATATATATATATAGGCTGAAATGTATCGGCATTGATATGTCCGTGTGTGGACGTGTATGTATATACATGTGTATGTAGGTGGGTTGGGCAATTCTTTCGTCTGTTTCCTTGCGCTATCTCTCTGACGCAGGAGACAGCTCTAAAGTATAACAGATAAATAAAATAATATTATTATTATCATTATCATCATTATTGTTCAGAATGTAAAAGCACAAGAAGCTGAATGCATTCCAAACCATGGAAACAGTGAGTTGAAAGGTCCTTGTTTACCATGGGAACACAGGAGGCTGAGCGTGTTTCAGACCACGAGAACGCAGGAAGCTGAGCATATGTTCCAAACCATGGGAACAAAAGAGGTTGAACGTATGTTTCACACCAATTTGAACAGGGGAGGCTATACGTATCTTTCACCGGAGCACTGGAAGTTGAACGTATATCTAAGACCATTGAAACACAGGAGGATGAATGTATCTTTCAGACAATGAAATCATAGGGTAAATATGTGTATCAGACCATAAGTGCACAAATAACTGAGCATATGGCCTCTATGATGTCACTAAAATTTCCTACATGGAAAAAAAATATTTTCTTTTGTGTTCGTCAATCTCTGCAGTGTTGTACAGCGGTTCGGTACAAGGCTCTGTTCTCTAGCACATCTGAAGGACATTTGAACCTCATGTTATTTGCCTGGTAGAACTGCGTGCAATAAGTGCGATTTCTTCAATGTGGCAAAAACTTCAAGCAAAAATGCTGCAGTTTATACAGCAAACTGTTGTATAGAGGAAGCAGTGATCATGTCAAAACATTCCTTAAAAGATTATCATGCCCATATTTTTATACTTGAAACTCCTATTTCTTTTCCTTAAAGGTCTTCAGTGGTAGGGTTGGACTAAGATAATTTCATGAGAAGGCAAAAACAGCCATGTATGCGTTATTATCACCTGGGGATCTGATGAACGAGATGAGTTGCACAAGGACGACAAACAGGTTAAGAACTTTTGCAACTTCCTCCACTTGGGTGAAGAACACACCAGACACAAAAATTGAATACATTTGAATACAGTAAAGATACATAAACGTTTTGTATATCATATCGCATGATAATGGTGCGATCTTTGTCTACTATATGGTCAGTGTGGTAAGGAAGTTGTAGAAGTTGTAAATACCGATGGTTTCTCTGTGAAGCAATACCCTACAAGCAGAATCTTAATTATTTATGTAAGAATTCTTATAGCGGATCACGAGAAAGTGGCCACGAGACTGGTCTTTCATGTGATCTATATCTTCTAAGCAGATGCTTCCACACAACATACTCCGAGTTGCAAAATTATTTGATATTCTCGCACTTCACCACACTCACCTCAAGGGAATATTCTGTTCCGGGACAGTATTGTCATGGACTGGTACAGTAAAGAAGAAAACACTTTTCATTGCAACTTGAAAAGCTGCCACAACCATCAAAGAACAAGTCTTCATCATTTCCACACTTTTATTCTTTTATTTCAAATTGACTCGTACTTCATCAATTTCTGTTCCTGAACTATCTCATGATTAAAATCACAATCATGTGTCATTCTTTATACATACACTCCATTTAACACGTTAGCAAGGTAGCTACAGGGACCAATGACTGATCTTAGAGGGGAAAATCCTCATTTGACATCATCCTTTGTTCCTTCTTTGGGAAAAGTAAAACAAGAGGAGAGGATTTCCAGAACCCGCTACTACCCCATTTAGTTGCCTTCTACGGCACGTAGGAAATACGTGGGCAGTTTTCTTTCCCCCTTATCCCTAAGGAAAAGGTATATGATATACATATATATATATATATATATATACATATATATATATATATATATATATATATATATATATATATATATATATATATATATATATATATATATATATATATATATATATTTATTCATCTATTTCGCTTTGTCGCTGTCTCCCGCGTTAACGAGGTAGCGCAGAGAAACAGACGAAAGAATAGCCCAACCCACCCACATACACATGTATATACATTCACGACCACACACGCAAATATACATACCTATTCATCTCAATGTGCACATATATATACACAAACAGACATATACATATATACACATGTACATATATACACATGTAATTCATACTGTCTGCTTTTATTCATTCCCATCGCCACCAAGCCACACATGGAATAACAACCCCCTCCCCCCTCATGTGTGCGAAGTAGCGCTAGGAAAAGACAACAAAGGCCCCATTCGTTCACACTCAGTCTCTAGCTGTCACGTAATAATGCACCGAAACCACAGCTCCCTTTCCACATCCAAGCCCCACAGAACGTTCAATGGTTTACCGCAGACGCTTCATATACCCTGATTCAATCCATTGACAGCACTTCGACCCGGTATACCACATCGTTCCAATTCACTCTATTCCTTGCCCGCCTTTCATCCTCCTGCATGTTCAGGCAACGATCACTCAAAATCTTTTTCACTCTACCTTTCCACCTTCAATTTGGTCTCCCACTTCTCCTCGTTCCCTCCACCTCCGACACATATATCTTCTTGGTCAATCTTTCCTCACTCATTCTCTCCAAGTGACCAAACCATTTCAAAACACCCTCTTCTGCTCTCTCAACCACACTCTTTTTATTTCCACACATCTCTCTTACCCTTACATTACTTACTCGATCAAACCACCTCACACCACAGATTATCCTCAAACATCGCATTTCCAGCACATCCACCGTCCTGCGCACAACTCTATCCATAACCCACGCCTCGCAAACATACAACATTGTTGGAACCACTATTCCTTCAAACATACACATTTTGCTTTCCGAGATAATGTTCTCGACTTCCAAACATTCTTCAAGGCTCCCAGAATTTTCGCCCCCTCCCCCACCCTATGATTCACTTCCGCTTCCATGGTTCCATCCGCTGCCAGATCCACTCCCAGATATCTAAAAAACTTTACCTCCTCCAGTTTTGCTCCATTCAAACTTATATCCCAATTGACTTGACCCTCAACCCTACTGTACCTAATAACCTTGTTTTTATTCACATTTACTCTTAACTTTCTTCTTTCACATACCTTACCGAACTCAGCTTTTCCAGTTTCTCACATGAATCATCCACCAGCGCTATATCATTAGCGAACAGCAACTGACTGACTTCCCAAGCTCTCTTATCCACAACAGACTGCATACTTGCCCCTCTTTCCAAAACTCTTGCATTCACCTCCCTAACAACCCCATCCATAAACAAAATAAACAACCATGGAAACATCACACACCCCTGCCGCAAACCTATATTCACTGAGAACCAATCACTTTCCTCTCTTCCTACACGTACACATGCCTTACATCCTCGATAAAAACTTTTCTCTGCTTCTAACAACTTGCCTCCCACACCATACATTCTTAATACCTTCCACAGAGCATCTCTATCAACTCTATCATATGCCTTCTCCAGATCCATAAATGTATTTCCCACATACATTTTCAAAGCAAGCACCTGATCCACACATCCTTTACCACTTCTGAAACCACACTGCTCCTCTTCAATCTGATGCTCTGTACATGCCTTCACCCACTCAATCAATACCCTCCTATATAACTTACTAGGAATACTCAACAAACTTATACCTCTGTAATTTGAGTACTCACTCTTATCACCTTTGCCTTTTTACAATGGCACTATGCAAGCATTCCGCCAATCCGCAGGCACCTCACCATGAATCATACATACATTAAATAACCTTACCAACCAGTCAACAATACAGTCACCCCCCTTTTTTAATAAATTCCACTGCAATACCATTCAAACGTGCTGCCTTGACGGCTTTCATCTCTCGCAAAGCTTTTACTACCAAATCATTTTCCCTAACCCTCTCACTTTGCACACCACCTCGACCAAAAATCCTATATCGGCCAGTCTATCATCAAACACATTCAACAAACCTCGAAAATACTCACTTCATCTCCTTCTCACATCACCACTACTTGTTATCACCTCCCCATTAGCCACCTTCACTGAAGTTCCCATTTGCTCCCTTGTCTTACGCACTTTATTTACCTCCTTCCAAAACATGTTTTTATTTTCCCTAAAATTTAATGATACTCTCTCACCCCAACTCTCATTTGCCCTCTTTTTCACCTCTTGCACCTTTCTCTTGACCTCCTGTCTCTTTCTTTTATACATCTCCCACTCTTTTGCTATTTTTCCCTGCAAAAATCGTCCAAATGCCTCTCTCTTCTCTTTCACTAGTAATCTTACTTCTACATCCCACCACTCACTACCCTTTCTAATCAACCCACCTCCCACGTTTCTCATGCCAGAAGCACCTTTTCCGCAAGCCATCACTGCTTCCCTAAATACATCCCATTCCTCCCCCACTCCCCTTACCTCCTTTGTTCTCACCTTTTTCCATTCTGTACTCAGTTTCTCCTGGTACTTCCTCACACAAGTCTCCTTCCCAAGCTCACTTACTCTCACCACTCACTTCTCCACAACATTCTCTCTTCTTTTCTGAAAACCTCTACAAATCTTCACCTTCGCCTCCACAAGATAATGATCAGACATCCCTCCAGTTGCACCTCTCAGCACATTAACACCCAAAAGTCTCTCTTTCGCGCGCCTAACAATTAACACGTAATCCAATAACGCTCTCTGGCCATCTTTCCTACTTACATACGTATACTTATATATATCTCGCTTTTTAAACCAGGTATTCCCAATCACTAGTCCTTTTTCATCATATAAATCTACAAGCCCTTCACCATTTCCATTTACAACACTGAACACCCCACGTATACCAATTATTCGCTTAACTGCCAAATTACTCAACTTTGCATTCAAATCACCCATAACTATAACCCGGTCTCGTGCATCAAAACCCCTAACACACTCATTCAGCTGCTCCCAAAACACTTGTCTCTCATGATCTTTCTTCTCATGCCTAGGTGCATATGCACCAATGATCACCCATCTCTCTCCATCAACTTTCAGTTTTACCCATATATATATATATATATATATATATATATATATATATATATATATATATATATATATATATATATATATATATATATATATATATATATATATATATTTCTATTTATTTATCATATTAATTTGGCTTTGTCGCTGTCTCCCGCGTTAGCGAGGTAGCGAAAGGAAACAGACGAAAGATTGGCCCAACCCACCCACATACACATGTACATACATACACGTCCAACACGAAAATATACATACCTACACATCTGAACGTATACATATATAAATACACACACAGACATATACATATATACACATGTACATAATTCATACTGTTTGCCTTTAATCATTCCCATCGCCACCTCTCCACATATGAAATACCAACCCTCTCCTCCCTCATGTGTGCGAAGTAGCGCTAGGAAAAGACAACAAAGGCCCCATTCGTTCACACTCAGTCTCTAGCTGTCACGTAATAATGCACCGAAACGACAGCTCCCTTTCCACATCCAAGCCCCACAGAACGTTCCATGGTTTACCCCAGACGCTTCATATACCCTGATTCAATCCACTGACAGCACTTCGACCCGGTATACCACATCGTTCCAATTCACTCTATTCCTTGCCCGCCTTTCATCCTCCTGTATGTTCAGGCAACGATCACTCAAAATCTTTTTCACTCTACCTTTCCACCTTCAGTTTGGTCTCCCACTTCTCCTCGTTCCCTCCACCTCCGACACATATATCTTCTTGGTCAATCTTTCCTCACTCATTCTCTCCAAGTGACCAAACCATTTCAAAACACCCTCTTCTGCTCTCTCAACCACACTCTTTTTATTTCCACACATCTCTCTTACCCTTACATTACTTACTCGATCAAACCACCTCACACCACAGATTATCCTCAAACATCGCATTTCCAGCACATCCACCGTCCTGCGCACAACTCTATCCATAACCCACGCCTCGCAAACATACAACATTGTTGGAACCACTATTCCTTCAAACATACACATTTTGCTTTCCGAGATAATGTTCTCGACTTCCAAACATTCTTCAAGGCTCCCAGAATTTTCGCCCCCTCCCCCACCCTATGATTCACTTCCGCTTCCATGGTTCCATCCGCTGCCAGATCCACTCCCAGATATCTAAAAAACTTTACCTCCTCCAGTTTTGCTCCATTCAAACTTATATCCCAATTGACTTGACCCTCAACCCTACTGTACCTAATAACCTTGTTTTTATTCACATTTACTCTTAACTTTCTTCTTTCACATACCTTACCGAACTCAGCTTTTCCAGTTTCTCACATGAATCATCCACCAGCGCTATATCATTAGCGAACAGCAACTGACTGACTTCCCAAGCTCTCTTATCCACAACAGACTGCATACTTGCCCCTCTTTCCAAAACTCTTGCATTCACCTCCCTAACAACCCCATCCATAAACAAAATAAACAACCATGGAAACATCACACACCCCTGCCGCAAACCTATATTCACTGAGAACCAATCACTTTCCTCTCTTCCTACACGTACACATGCCTTACATCCTCGATAAAAACTTTTCTCTGCTTCTAACAACTTGCCTCCCACACCATACATTCTTAATACCTTCCACAGAGCATCTCTATCAACTCTATCATATGCCTTCTCCAGATCCATAAATGTATTTCCCACATACATTTTCAAAGCAAGCACCTGATCCACACATCCTTTACCACTTCTGAAACCACACTGCTCCTCTTCAATCTGATGCTCTGTACATGCCTTCACCCACTCAATCAATACCCTCCTATATAACTTACTAGGAATACTCAACAAACTTATACCTCTGTAATTTGAGTACTCACTCTTATCACCTTTGCCTTTTTACAATGGCACTATGCAAGCATTCCGCCAATCCGCAGGCACCTCACCATGAATCATACAGACATTAAATAACCTTACCAACCAGTCAACAATACAGTCACCCCCTTTTTTAATAAATTCCACTGCTATACCATTCAAACGTGCTGCCTTGACGGCTTTCATCTCTCGCAAAGCTTTTACTACCAAATCATTTTCCCTAACCCTCTCACTTTGCACACCACCTCGACCAAAAATCCTATATCGGCCAGTCTATCATCAAACACATTCAACAAACCTCGAAAATACTCACTTCATCTCCTTCTCACATCACCACTACTTGTTATCACCTCCCCATTAGCCACCTTCACTGAAGTTCCCATTTGCTCCCTTGTCTTACGCACTTTATTTACCTCCTTCCAAAACATGGTTTTATTCTCCCTAAAATTTAATGATACTCTCTCACCCCAACTCTCATTTGCCCTCTTTTTCACCTCTTGCACCTTTCTCTTGACCTCCTGCCTCTTTCTTTTATACATCTCCCACTCTTTTGCTATTTTTCCCTGCAAAAATCGTCCAAATGCCTCTCTCTTCTCTTTCACTAGTAATCTTACTTCTACATCCCACCACTCACTACCCTTTCTAATCAACCCACCTCCCACGTTTCTCATGCCAGAAGCACCTTTTCCGTAAGCCATCACTGCTTCCCTAAATACATCCCATTCCTCCCCCACTCTCCTTACCTCCTTTGTTCTCACCTTTTTCCATTCTGTACTCAGTCTCTCCTGGTACTTCCTCACACAAGTCTCCTTCCCAAGCTCACTTACTCTCACCACTCACTTCACCACAACATTCTCTCTTCTTTTCTGAAAACCTCTACAAATCTTCACCTTCGCCTCCACAAGATAATGATCAGACATCCCTCCAGTTGCACCTCTCAGCACATCAACACCCAAAAGTCTCTCTTTCGCGCGCCTAACAATTAACGCGTAATCCAATAACGCTCTCTGGCCATCTTTCCTACTTACATACGTATACTTATATATATCTCGCTTTTTAAACCAGGTATTCCCAATCACTAGTCATTTTTCAGCATATAAATCTACAAGCCCTTCACCATTTCCATTTACAACACTGAACACCCCATGTATACCAATTATTCGCTTAACTGCCAAATTACTCAACTTTGCATTCAAATCACCTATCACTGTAACCCGGTCTCGTGCATCAAAACCCCTAACACACTCATTCAGCTGCTCCCAAAACACTTGTCTCTCATGATCTTTCTTCTCATGCCTAGGTGCATATGCACCAATGATCAAACATCTCTCTCCATCAACTTTCAGTTTTACCCATATATATATATATATATATATATATATATATATATATATATATATATATATATATATATATATATATATATATATATATATATATATTTCTATTTATTTATCATATTAATTTGGCTTTGTCGCTGTCTCCCGCGTTAGCGAGGTAGCGAAAGGAAACAGACGAAAGATTGGCCCAACCCACCCACATACACATGTACATACATACACGTCCAACACGAAAATATACATACCTACACATCTGAACGTATACATATATAAATACACACACAGACATATACATATATACACATGTACATAATTCATACTGTTTGCCTTTAATCATTCCCATCGCCACCTCTCCACATATGAAATACCAACCCTCTCCTCCCTCATGTGTGCGAGGTAGCGCTAGAAAAAGACAACAAAGGCCCCATTTGTTCACTCTCAGTCTCTATCTGTCATGTAATAATGCACCGAAACCACAGCTCCCTTTCCACATCCAGGCACCACAGAATTTTCCATGGTTTACCCCAGACGCTTCCCATGCCCTGGCTCCATCCATTGACAGCTCGTCGACCCCGGTATACCATATCGTTCCAATTCACTCTATTCCTTGCACGCCTTTCACCGTCCTGCATTTTCAGGTCCCGATCACTCAAAATCTTTTTCACTCCATCTATCCACCTCAAATTTGGTCTCCCACTTCTCATCGTTCCCTCCACCTCTAAACATATATCCTCTTTGTCAATCTTTCCTCACTCATTCTCTCCATGTGACCAAACCATTTCAAAACACCCTCTTCTGCTCTCTCAACCACGCTCTTTTTATTACCACACATCTCTCTTAAACTATTATTACTTACTCGATCAAATCACCTCACACCACATATTGTCCTCAAACATTTCATTTCCAGCACATCCACCCTCTTGCGCACAACTCTATCCATAGCCCACGCCTCGCAACCATACAACATTGTTGGAACCACTATTCCTTCACATACCCATTTTTGCTTTCCGAGATAATGTTCTCGACTTCCAAACATTCTTCAACGTTCACGGAATTTTCGCCCCCTCCCCCACCCTATGATTCACTTTTGCTTCCATGGTTCCATCCGATGTCAAATCCACTCCCAGATATTTAAAACACTTCACTTCCTCCAGTTTTTCTCCATTCAAACTTACCTCCCAATTGACTTGACCCTCAACCCTATTGTACCTAATAGACTTGCTCTTATTCACACTCAGTCTCAACTTTCTTCTTTCACACACTTTAACAAACTCAGTCACCAGCTTCTGCAGTTTTTCACATGAATCAGCCACCAGCGCTGTATCATCAGTGAACAACAACTGACTCACTTCACAAGCTCTCTCATCCCCAACAGACTACATACTTGCGTCTCTTTCCAAAACTCTTGCATTCACCTCCCTAACAAACCCATATATAAACAAATTAAACAACCATGGACACATCACACACCCCTGCCGCAAACCTACATTCACTGAGAACCAATCACTTTCCTCTCTTCCTGCACATACACATGCCTTACATCTTCGATAAAAACTTTTCACTGCTTCCATCAACTTGCCTCCCACACCATATATTCTTAATACCTTCCACAGAGCATCTCTATCTTCTCTATCATATCCCTTTTCCAGATCCATAAATGCTACATACAAATCCATTTGCTTTTCTAAGTATTTCTCACATACATTCCTCAAAGAAAACACCTGATCCACACATCCTCTACCACTTCTGAAACCTCACTGCTCTTCCCCAATCTGATGCTGTGTTCATGCCTTCACCCTCTCAATCAATACCCTCCCATATAATTTTCCAGGAATACTGAACAAACTTATACCTCTGTAATTTGAGCACTCACCTTTGTCCCCTTTGCCTTTGTACAATGGCACTATGCAAGCATTCCTCCAATCCTCAGGCACCTCACCATGAATCATACATAAATTGAATAGTCTTCCCAACCAGTCAACAATACAATCACCCACTTTTTTCTATAAATTCCATCTGCAATACCATCCAACCCTCTGCCTTGCCGACTTTCATCTTCCGCAAAGCTTTTACTACCTCTTTTCTGTATACCAAATCATTTTCCCTAACCCTCTCACTTTGCACACCACCTCGACCAAAAGACCCTATATCTGCCACTCTTTCATCAAACACTCAACAAACCTTCAAAATAATCACTCCACCTACTTCTCACATAACCACTACTTGTTATCAGCTCCCCACTAACCCCCTTCACTGAAGTTCCCATTTGTTACCTTGTCTTACGCACTTTGTTTTCCTTCTTCCAAAACATCTTTTTATCCTCCCTAAAATTTAATGATACTCTATCACCCCAACTCTCATTTGCTCTCTTATTCATCTCTTGCACCTTTCTCTTGACCTCCTGCCTTTTTCTTTTATTCATCCCCCATTCATTTGCATTATTTCCCTGCAAAAATCGTCCAAATGCCTCTCTCTTCTCTTTCACTAATAATCTTGCTTCCTCATCCCACCACTCACTCCTCTTTCTAATCTGCCCTCCTCCCACGCTTCTCATGTCACAAGCATCTTTTGCGCAGTCCATCACTGCTTCCCTAAATGCATCCCATTCCTCCCCCACTCCCCTTACCTCCTTTGTCTCTCGTGGTACTTCCTCACACAAATCTCCTTCCCAAGCTCACTTACTTTCACCACTCTCTTCACCCCAACATTCTCTCTTCTTTTCTGAAAGCCTAGACAAATCTTCACCTTCGCCTCCCCAAGATAATGATCAGACATCCCTCTACTTGCACCTCTCAGCATATCAATTTCCAAAAGTCTGTCTTTTGCGCGCCAATCAATTAACACGTAATCCAATAACGCTCTCTGGCCATCTCTCCTACTTACATGCGTATACTTAAGTATATCTCTCTTTTTAAACCAGGTATTCCCAATCACCAGTCCTTTTTCAGCACATAAATCTACAAGCTCCTCACCATTTCCATTTACAACGCTGAACACCTCATGTATACCAATTATTCCCTCAACTGCCACATTACTCACCTTTGCATTCAAATCACCCATCACTATAACCCGATCTCGTGCATCAAAACCACTAACACACTCATGTATCTGCTCCCAAAACACTTGCCTCTCATGACCTTTCTTCTCATGCCCAGGTGCATATGCACCAATAATCCATCTAGTTTTTTTTCTTACGCTCTATCACTTACTCCCACCGCTCTTGTTTCAGGAGTAGTGCTACTCCTTCCCTTGCTCTTGTCCTATCACTAACCCCTGACTTTACTCCCAAGACATTCCCAAACCACTCTTCCCCTTCACCCTTGAGTTTCGTTTCACTCCAAGCCAAAACATCAAGGTTCCTTTCCTCAAACATACTACCTATCTCTCCATTTTTCTCATCTTGGTAACATTCACACACATTTAAACTCCTCAATTTGAGCCTTCGAGGAGGATTAGCACTTCCCGCGTGACTCCTTCTTGTTTCCCCTTTTCGAAAGTTAAAATACAAGGAGGGTAGGGTTTCTAGTTCCCATATCCCGACCCCTTTCGTCGAATTCTACGACAGGTGAGGAATGCGTTGGAAGTATCCTTCTCCCCTATCCCCAGGGGTACATATATATATATATATATATATATATATATATATATATATATATATATATATATATATATATATATATATATATATATATATATATATATATATATATATATATATATATATATATATATATATATATATATATATATATATATATATATATATATATATATATATATATATATATATATATATATATATATATATATATATATATATATATATATATATATATATATATATATATATATATATATATATATATATATATATATATATATATATATATATATATATATATATATTCTTTTTTCTTTTTTGCTTTGTCGCTGTCTCCCGCGTTTGCGAGGTAGCATAACGAAACAGATGAAAGAAATGGCCCAACCCACCCCCATACACATGTATATACATAAGTCCACACACGCAAATATACATACCTACACAGCTTCCCATGGTTCACCCCAGACGCTTCACATGCCCTGATTCAATCCACTGACAGCATGTCAACCCCGGTATACCACATCGATCCAATTCACTCTATTCCTTGACCTCCTTTCACCCTCCTGCATGTTCAGGCCCCGATCACACAAAATCTTTTTCACTACATCTTTCCACCTCCAATTTCGTCTCCCACTTCTCCTCGTTCCCTCCACCTCCGACACATATATCCTCTTGGTCAATCTTTTCTCACTCATTCTCTCCATGTGCCCAAACCATTTCAAAACACCCTCTTCTGCTCTCTCAACCACGCTCTTTTTATTTCCACACATCTCTCTTACCCTTACGTTACTTACTCGATCAAACCACCTCACACCACACATTGTCCTCAAACATCTCATTTCCAGCACATCCATCCTCCTGCGCACAACTCTATCCATAGCCCACGCCTCGCAAACATACAACATTGTTGGAACCACTATTCCTTCAAACATACCCATTTTTGCTTTCCGAGATAATGTTCTCGACTTCCACACATTCTTCAAGGCTCCCAGGATTTTCGCCCCCTCCCCCACCCTATGATCTACTTCCGCTTCCATGGTTCCATCCGCTGCCAGATCCACTCTCAGATATCTAAAACACTATACTTCCTCCAGTTTTTCTCCATTTAAACTTACCTCCCATTTGACTTGACCCTCAACCCTACCGTACCTAATTACCTTGCTCTATTCATATTTACTCTTAACTTTCTTCTTTCACACATTTTACCAAACTCAGTCAGCAGCTTCTGCAGTTTCTCACATGAATCAGCCACCAGCGCTGTATCATCAGCGAACAACAACTGACTCAATTCCCAAGCTCTCTCATCCCCAACAGACTTCATACTTGCCCCTCTTTCCAGAACTCTTGCATTTACCTCCCTAACAACCCCATCCATAAACAAATTAAACAACCATGGAGACATCACACACCCCTGCCGCAAACCTACATTCACTGAAAACCAATCACTTTCCTCTCTTCCTACACGTACACATGCCTTACATCCTCGATAAAAACTTTTCACTGCTTCTAACAACTTGCCTCCCACACCATATATTCTTAATACCTTCCACAGAGCATCTCTATCAACTCTATCATATGCCTTCTCCAGATCCATAAATGCTACATACAAATCCATTTCTTCAAAGCAAACACCTGATCCACACATCCTCTACCACTTCTGAAACCACACTGCTCTTCCCCAATCTGATGCTCTGTACATGCCTTCACCCTTTCAATCAATACCCTCCCATATAGTTTACCAGGAATACTCAACAAACTTATACCTCTGTAATTTGAGCACTCACTCTTATCCCCTTTGCCTTTGTACAATGCCACTATGCACGCATTCCGCCAATCCTCAGGCACCTCACCATGAGTCATACATACATTAAATAACCTTACCAACCAGTCAATAATACAGTCACCCCCTCTTTTAATAAATTCCACTGCAATACCATCCAAACCTGCTGCCTTGCCGGGTTTCATCTTCCGCAAAGCTTTTACTACCTTTTCTCCGTTTACCAAATCATATATATATATATATATATATATATATATATATATATATATATATATATATATTTTCTTTTTTTCTTTTTTCGCTTTGTCGCTGTCTCCCGCGTTTGCGAGGTAGCGCAAGGAAACAGACGAAAGAAATGGCCCAACCCACCCCCATACACATGTATATACATACGTCCACACACGCAAATATACATACCTACACAACTTTCCATGGTTTACCCTAGACGCTTCACATGCCCTGATTCAATCCACTGACAGCACGTCAACCCCGGTATACCACATCGATCCATTTCCCTCTATTCCTTGACCTCCTTTCACCCTCCTGCATGTTCAGGCCCCGATCACACAAAATCTTTTTCACTCCATCTCTCCACCTCCAATTTGGTCTCCCACTTCTCCTCGTTCCCTCCACCTCCGACACATATATCCTCTTGGTCAATCTTTCCTCACTGATTCTCTCCATGTGCCCAAACCATTTCAAAACACCCTTTTCTGCTGTCTCAACCACGCTCTTTTTATTTCCACACATCTCTCTTACCCTTACGTTACTTACTCGATCAAACCACATCACACCACACATTGTCCTCAAACATCTCATTTCCAGCACATCCATCCTCCTGCGCACAATTCTATCCATAGCCCCCGCCTCGCAACCATACAACATTGTTGGAACAACTATTCCTTCAAACATACCCATTTTTGTTTTCCGAGATAATGTTCTCGACTTCCACACATTCTTCAAGGCTCCCAGGATTTTCGCCTCCTCCCCCACCCTATGATCCACCTCCGCTTCCATGGTTCCATCCGCTGCCAGATCCACTCCCAGATATCTAAAGCACTTTACTTCCTCCAGTTTTTCTCCATTCAAACTTACCTCCCAATTGACTTGACCCTCAACCCTACTGTACCTAATAACCTTGCTCTTATTCACATTTACTCTTAACTTTCTTCTTTCACACACTTTACCAAACTCAGTCACCAGCTTCTGCAGTTTCTCACATAAATCAGCCACCAGCGCTGTATCATCAGCGAACAACAACTGACTCACTTCCCAAGCTCTCTCATCCCCAACAGACTTCATACTTGGCCCTCTTTCCAAAACTCTTGAATTCACCTCCCTAACAACCCCATCCATAAACAAATTAAACAACCATGGAGACATCACACACCCCTGCCGCAAACCTACATTCACTGAGAACCAATCACTTTCCTCTCTTCCTACACGTACACATGCCTTACATCCTCCATAAAAAAAAATATATATATATATATATATATATACGAATAAAGTGTATATGAACGCGCACCTTCATAGAACATACAAACCTCCAACAGCCAGGATCGAACCTGGGACCCCTTGTGCAAGAGGCAGGCATGCTAACCGCTAGGCTGAGGGACTGTATAATAGGAAAGCAACAATTCTAAATACTAAGTACTCGAATACCCTTCGTCTCACAATGGTGAGCAACGGGGTCTATCGGTTGTTTCCGAACAGAACACATAGCCAGCTGATAGCCATTTACCGAACCTGACTGTACAACGCGGAGTTATATGAATACGAATAAATTGTTTCTGAACGCGCACCTTCATAGAACATACAAACCTCCAACAACCAGGATCCGTCCTGGGACCCCTTGTGCAAGAGGCAGGCATGCTAACCGCTAGGCTAAGGGACTGTATAGTAGGAAACAACTATTCGAAATACTAAGTACTCGAATACCCTTCGTCTCACAATGGTGAGCAACGGGGTCTATCGGTCTTGGGAGTCTATCGGTCTTGGGAGTAAAGTCAGGGGTTAGTGAGAGGACAAGAGGAAGGGAAGGAGTAGCACTACTCCTGAATCAGGAGTTGTAGGGCGTATGTGATAGAATATAAGAAAGTAAATTCTAGATTGATATGGGTAAAACTGAAAGTTGATGGAGAGAGATGGGTGATTATTGGTGCATATGCACCTGGACATGACAAAAAAGATCATGAGAGGCAAGTGTTTTGGGAGCAGCTGAATGAGTGTGTTAGTGGTTTTGATGCACAAGACCGGGTTATAGTGATGGGTGATTTGAATGCAAATGTGAGTAATGTGGCAGTAGAGGGAATAATTGGTATACATGGAGTGTTCAGTGTTGTAAATGGAAATGGTGAAGAGCTCTTAGATTTATGTGCTGAAAAAGGACTGGTGATTGGGAATACTTGGTTTAAAAAGCGAGATATACATAAGTATACGTATGTAAGTAGGAGAGATGGCCAGAGAATGTTATTGGATTACGTGTTAATTGATAGACTCACGAAAGAGAGACTTTTGGATGTTAATGTGCTGAGAGGTGCAACTGGAGGGATGTCTGATCATTATCTTGTGGAGGCGAAGGTGAAGATTTTTGGGGGTTTTCAGAAAAGAAAAGAAAATGTTGGGGTGAAGAGAGTGCTAAGAGTAAGTGAGCTTCGGAAGGAGACTTGTGTGAGGAAGTACCAGGAGAAACTGAGTACAGAATGGAAAAAGGTGAGAACAAAGGAGGTAAGGGGAGTTGGGGAGGAATGGGATGTATTTACGGAAGCAGTGATGGATTGCGCAAAAGATGCTTGTGGCATGAGAAGCGTAGGACGTGGGTTGATTTGAAAGTGTAGTGAGTGGTGGGATGAAGAAGTAAGATTATTAGTGAAAGAGAAGAGAGAGGCATTTGAACGATTTTTGCAGGGAAAAAAATGCATATGAGTGGGAGATGTATAAAAGAAAGAGGCAGGAGGTCAAGAGAAAGGTGCAAGAGGTGAAAAAGAGGGCAAATGAGAGTTGGGGTGAGAGAGTATCATTAAATTTCAGGGAGAATAAAAAGACTTTTGGAAGGAGGTAAATAAAGTGCGTAAGACAAGGGAGCAAATGGGAACTTCAGTGAAGTGGGCTAATGGGGAGGTGATAACAAGTAGTGCTGATATGAGAAGGAGATGGAGTGAGTATTTTGAAGGTTTGTTGAATGTGTTTGATGTAGAGTGGCAGATATAGGGTGTTTTGGTCGAGGTGGTGCGCAAAGTGAGAGGATTAGGGAAAATGATTTGGTAAATAGAGAAGAGGTAGTAAAAGCTCTACGGAAGATGAAATCCGGGAAAGCAGCAGGTTTGGATGGTATTGCAATGGAATTTATTAAAAAAGCGTGTGACTGTATTGTTGACTGGTTGGTAAGGTTATTGAATGTATGTATGATTCATGGTGAGGTGCGTGAGGATTGGCAGAATGCTTGCATAGTGCCTTTGTACAAAGGCAAAGAGGATAAGAGGGAGTGCTTAAATTACAGAGGTATAAGTTTGTTGGGTATAATCGGTAAATTATATGGGAGGGTATTGATTGAGAGGGTGAAGGCATGTACAGAGCATCAGATTGGGGAAGAGCAGTGTGGTTTCAGAAGTGGTAGAGGATGTGTGGATCAGGTGTTTTCTTTGAAGAATGTATGTGAGAAATACTTAGAAAAACAAATGGATTTGTATGTAGCATTTTTGGATCTGGAGAAGGCATATGATAGAGTTGATAGAGATGCTCTGTGGAAGGTATTAAGAATATATGGTGTGGGAGGCAAGTTGTTAGAATCAGTGAAAAGTTTTTATCGAGGATGTAAGGCATGTGTACGTGCAGGAAGAGAGGAAAGTGATTGGTTCTCAGTGAATGTAGGTTTGCGGCAGGGGTGTGTGATATGTACATGGTTGTTTAATTTGTTTATGGATGGGGTTGTTAGGGAGGTGAATGCAAGAGTTTTGGAAAGAGGGCCAAGTATGCAATCTGCTGTGGATGAGAGAGCTTGGGAAATGAGTCAGTAGTTGTTCGCTGATGATACAGCGCTGGTGGCTGATTCATGTAAGAAACTGCAGAAGGTGGTGACTGAGTTTGGTAAAGTATGTGAAAGAAGAAAGTTAAGAGTAAATGTGAATAAGAGCAAGGTTATTAGGTACAGTAGGGTTGAGGGTCAAGGCAATTGGGAGGTAAGTTTGAATGGAGAAAAACTGGAGGAAGTAAAGTGTTTTAGATATCTGGGAGTGGATCTCGCAGCGGATGGAACCATGGAAGCGGAAGTGAATCATAGGGTGCGGGAGGGGGCGAAAATTCTGGGAGCCTTGAAGAATGTTTGGAAGTCGAGAACATTATCTCGGAAAGCAAAAATGGGTATGTTTGAAGGAATAGTGGTTCCAAGTATGTTGTATGGTTGCGAGGCGTGTGCTATCGATAGTGTTGTGCGCAGGAGGGTGGATGTGCTGGAAATGAGAGGTTTGAGGACAATATGTGGTGTGAGGTGGTTTGATCGAGTAAGTAATGTAATGTTGAGAGAGATGTGTGGAAATAAAAAGAGTATGGTTGAGAGAGCAGAAGAGGGTGTTTTGAAATGGTTTGGTCACATGGAGAGAATGAGTGGGGAAAGATTGACCAAGAGGGCATATGTGTCAGAGGTGGAGTGAACGAGGAGAAGTGGGAGACCAAATTGGAGGTGGAAAGATGGAGTGAAGAAGATTTTGAGTGATCGGGGCCTGAACATGCAGGAGGGTGAAAGGCGTGCAAGGAATAGAGTAAATTGGAACGATGTGGTATACCGGGGTCGACGTGCTGTTAATGGATTGAACCAGGGCATGTGAAGCGTCGTGGGTAAACCATGGAAAGTGTGTGGGGCCTGGATGTAGAAATGGAGCTGTGGTTTCGGTGCATTATTACATGACAGCTAGAGACTGAGTGTGAACGAATGGGGCCTTTGGTGTCATTCCTAGCGCTACCTCGCACACATGAGGGGGATGGGGGTTGTTATTCCATGTGTGGTGGGGTGGCGATGGGAACAAATAAAGGCAGACAGTATGAATTATGTACGTGTGTATATATGTATATGTCTGTGTGTGTATATATATGTGTACATTGAGATGTATAGGTGAGTATATTTGTGTGTGTGGACGTGTATGTATATACATGTGTATGTCGGCGGGTTGGGCCATTCTTTCGTCTGTTTCCTTGCGCTGCCTCGCTAACGCGGGAGACAGCGACAAAGCAAAATAAAACAATAAATATATATATATATATATATATATATATATATATATATATATATATATATATATATATATATATATATATATATATATATATTTTTTTTTTTTTTTTTTATACTTTGTCGCCGTCTCCCGCGTTTGCGAGGTAGCGCAAGGAAACAGACGAAAGAAATGGCCCAACCCCCCCCCATACACATGTATATACATACGTCCACACACGCAAATATTCATACCTACACAGCTTTCCATGGTTTTCCCCAGACGCTTCACATGCCTTGATTCCATCCACTGACAGCACGTCAACCCCGGTATACCACATCGCTCCAATTCACTCTATTCCTTGCCCTCCTTTCACCCTCCTGCATGTTCAGGCCCCGATCACACAAAATCTTTTTCACTCCATCTTTCCACCTCCAATTTGGTCTCCCTCTTCTCCTCGTTCCCTCCACCTCCGACACATATATCCTCTTGGTCAATCTTTCCTCACTCATTCTCTCCATGTGCCCAAACCACTTCAAAACACCCTCCTCTGCTCTCTCAACCACGCTCTTTTTATTTCCACACATCTCTCTTACCCTTACGTTACTCACTCGATCAAACCACCTCACACCACACATTGTCCTCAAACATCTCATATATATATATATATATATATATATATATATATATATATATATATATATATATATATATATATATATATATATATATATATCCCTGGGGATAGGGGAGAAAGAATACTTCGAACGCTAACCCCCGACGTACCCCTAATACATACGCAAATTACTTTTCCCCCTTACCACCAAGCTTTATTTCAATAAGAGCTGGAAGATTCATGTTCATTTCTTGTAACATAATACCTATCTTTCCATTCTTCTCATATTGGTTACATTCACACAGATTCGAGAAATATGAGCACTCCTCGCTTTGCTCGAATTCCAACTTCTAGAAATTGAAATACTAGAAGGGGAGTGTTTCCAGGCTCCTGCTCTCGACAGCCTCATAGTAAGAAATTATCGACGGCTATCAGAGAGAATAGGATGTCTTGGAATGTGGTGAACATTGTGAGATGATGGAAGAAGGTTATGTGCGAGGACCAGTGACGAGCTGACGAGGGAGGGACATCACCAAAGCAAATTAAAACTGAGGTGGTGTGAATATTTGGAAAGATTGATGAATGTTTTAATGATAGGGAGTCAGATGTAGTGTATATGGAACGAGGTGACCTGCGGAATGAGATATGTATCGTGAATGGAATTTTGAAAAGAGAGAAGGTAATGAAAGCCATATGTAAGAGAAAGTGTGGTAAGGATTTAGGTATGGATGGGACTGCAGTTTGTCAAGAAATGGGATGAAAGTGCAGTTTATTTGTTAGTCAGGTTATGTGAGTTGAATCAGATTTTGTTTGCTGATGATACGGCTCTGGCAGCAGACTCCAGAAAGAGACTCCAAAAGCCGCTGGGAGAGTTTGTAAAAGGAGAAAGCTGAGACAACATTAACAAAAGCAAGAGAGGAGATACAACACGGGAAGGATACAGGATGGTCTGTGTGTACAGTCATATGGGAAGAACCTAGAGGAAGTAGAGCGCTTTAAGTGTCTCGAAGTGGAGGCGACAGCGGATTGAACACTGGAGCTTAAGTGGTTCAAAAGAGTGGAATAGGGTCCATGGAAAGCAAACAGCAAGAGACTGTTAGGAACCTCTGAGACCACTTGTGGTAGTGGAGATAATCAGGAACATAGGCAGAAAAGTGAACAGATTGTTGAAAGAAAAAAAAATACCAGTAAACATTGTATATAACTAAAGAGCCACAAATAATGTCAGTCGTGGACTTGAAGTTTTCGTCAATTTTGTTCTTAAACGTAGTTATGTTGTTACTCCCAACTAGTCTTATTGGCATACAATCCACCTTGACGAAAAAATTGCTTAGTATTTTTCGAAATCAGCCAAATCTAGCCTTATAAAGCTGCGTTGATCGAGATTATCAAAGCCTCTGATAACTTTGATCACATGAATCAAATTAATTGCCTCTTAACCTTAATTTTGTAGGTTAAACATCTAAGTTGTTCAGTCGACTCGTATACGATTTCTTCATTATCAGTCCCGGAATCATCTTGGTAGCGCACTTCAGTGCTCGCTCCATTCCATATAGGATGGCCAAAATTAAACACGATATTCAAGTTCGGGACGCATCAATGAAATATCAAGAATGACAAATAGTTTCTTACTCTCAAATTCCAGTGCCCATATTGTGAAACATGAAATTTTGTTCGCCTTTTTCTTTCTTTACTTCTTCTGTCCTTTGCTTTAGGACTTTGGGGTTTTTCACACCTTAATGATTTTCTCTTACCTTTCGTAGTCCGGCAGTAGCTAGCTGTCTCACTTTTACCGTTGTGTAAAACTATCTCCTTAACTACGCTGAGATTCATGTTCCACTTAATCAGAAGAATCCTGATATATCTACAGATGTTTCGAAAAAACAGGCGTGGCATCATTACCTGACCTCCAAGTTATCCACGTTCAGCTCTCCTCCCTCAGTCAGTTCTTCCATATTTCGCTTTCTCTCTGGTAAGCCACCTATCAGTAATTGCTGTCTCTCCTTATCAACAGCAGAGCCTCTGTGGTCTCAGGCTTGTGTCCTACGTTCTTATTTTTTTTGTAATTTTTTCTTTTTTTCAGCAGACAAGCAAAGTTAAACTCACAATGATGACTCAACAACACATCTAACCATTTTGTCTTATCTATTCTGCATTCTCTCCTCTTATCTACGTCTCCTCTCATCACACCTATACATATAAATAGACTAGAACAGAATATCCCAATGGAGACGATGTAAATTCGTTAAGCAGAACGCTGGTGAATCCCAGTTTCTTCCCAGTTCTATATCTAAAACTTCTCAAGACTTTTCTCTCCCCTTTGAAGTCCCACCGCCAGACAAATAAACATACATGATGCCATCGTAGACTCTAATCTGTCTTGGCAACAAATACTTTACAGAAATAGCAAAGGTTTCCTTGAAAATACCTTGGAATCCTTTGCAGATGCCGAAGATTTTTCTCTTATGAATAGCTAATTGTATCATTGAAAGGACTGATTCGTGCTCGTTTGCAGAGTTGCTTTTCCATCTGGGATGGTTCTCGCTCTAGTGGCTTACCTGTTATGTCCTTGAATCTTGACCCACTTGCCTTACACCACAGTCTTCGTTTTCTGATTTTCTTTCCTTCTTCCACTGACTTATCTTCGTTTTCTGCTTCCAAACTTACCTCCTACTTGGCGCCTCATTCACGAAGAATTACTATTACTAAAGTACGGCACCAACACTTGATTTAATGGGCAGACTTGAAAGGATGGGATGAAGTAAAGTTGGTAGTGAAAGAGAATAGAGAGGCGTTTGGGAGGTGCTTACGAGGAAGGAAATGATTGGGAGATGTATATAAGAAAGAGGCAGGAGGTGAAGAGTAAGAAGCAAGGCTTGGAAAAGATTGTAATTGAGAGTTGGGGTGAGCAAGGATCAGCAAACTTTAGGGAGAATAAGATTTTTGGAAAGAGGTTAATAATACACGAAAAACAACATAACAATAGAAACATCGGTGAAGGGGAGTGATGAAGTGAAGAGGAGATAGAGCGAGTATCAAAAAAGGTGGTGAATGTTCTGTTGGTTGGTTGGTAAAGATTTACAATGCATTTTTGAAAAATGATGAGGCGTCCGAGGATTGTTGGAATGCATGTATAGTCCCACTTGATAAAGGCAAAGGGAATAAGGACGATTGTTGAGTATACCTGAGAAGTTGTATGAGAGAATATTGAGTGAGACGGTGAAGACATGTAAAAAGCGTCAGATTGGAGAGGAGCAATGTGGTTTCAAAGGAGGTAAAGAATGTGTGGATCAGGTGTTTGATTTAAAGAATGTGTTTGAGAGATACTTAGAGAAACATATGGATCTGTATGTGGAATTTATGGATCTGTAGGAAGTGTATCATGGGGTTGATAGAGAAATCTTGAAGAAGAATCTATGAATATACGAAGTGGAAGGAAACCTGCTAGAAGCAGTGGGAAGTTTTTATCAATGGTGTGAGGCATGTGTGCTAGTACGAAGAGAGGAGAGGGATTGGTTCCCAGTGAAGGTCGATCTGCAGCAGGGGTGTGTGATGTCACCAAAGTTGTTGAATTTGCTTATGGATGGAGTGGTGAGGGAGGTAAATGATAGTTTTGGAGAGAGGGGCGAGGAAGCATCTTGTGCGGAATGAGAAAGCCTTCTTAGTGAGTCACTGGTTGCTTACGGATTCGAGTGAGAACTGTAGAAGCTGGTGACTGAGTTTGGAAGAGCGTGTGGAAGGAAAAACTTGAGAAGGATATGTGAATAAAAACAAAGTTTTGTGTTTGGCAGGGCTGCGGGAGAGGTTTGTCGGGGTGTAAGTTCTAATAAAAAGAAAAAGAAAGTGAGGTGTTTGGCATACCTTGGAGTGGACTTGGCAGAGAATGGAACTATGGAAGCGGAAGTGAGTCATAGGTGAGGGACGGGGCGAAGGCTCTGGGTGCGATGAAGAATGGTAGAAGGAGAGAACGTTATCTCGGAAGATCAAAAATGGGTACGTCTGAAGGTATAATAGTTCTAACAATATCATATGCATATGAGACATGAGCTATGGATAAGGCTGTTCAAAGGAAGGTGGATGTATTAGAACCGAAAGTTTTGAGGCCATTATGTGGTGTGAAGTAGTTTGATCGTGTAATTGATAAAAGGCTAACAGATATGCGTGGTAATAAAGATTGGTTGAGAGCGCTGATGAAGATGTGCTGAAATGGAGAGTGGTTGAGAGAGCTGATGAGGATGTGCTGAAATGGTTTAGATATATGCAGAGGAAAATTGACAGAGAGGATTTATGTGTCAAAAGTGGAGGGAACAAGAAACTTCCAGATGGGTCAATGTTCTACTTAAACATATATGAAGAGTATGAATTTCTACCACCATCTGGAGTCCTCCCAGCACTTTTCACTGCTGTTTTTCTTGCTCCATTTTCATCTCGACCGTTGTCAAGATGAGGAAGGTGCTGGGACTGGTCATGTTCTGAAGTTTCTGAAGTGCATCGTGTCCTTTACAAAGCCTCCCCCACCTCTAGCCAAGGTTCCAGTGTTAAGCGCATGTTTGATGAATTTCTTAACCTCATAAGAAAGTAAGATACACGTTCACTTGCTGTGGTCTGACCTGATGAAACCTACGCCTGAAGGCGTCCTCGGTACAACCAAACTCTTCTTATAATGTTTTGTCCTGCCCGTAGTCCATCGCTTCCTCCTCGGTAGAGTCAAACATACGCCCCCAAGACCAGTCTTTACCAGTGAAAACTGCGAAGGATAGCCTAGCTGTCCCTGAGCCAGAGATGGCAGGCTGGTCATATAGCTCGAGGCGGTATAGATAAGCATCCATATCGTCTTTGTTTACGTATGAGAAAGGAAGATGCAGTTCCTTGATTGTAACGAAGGTCCCACCACAGGTTAGCCTTCGTACTGTCCATTATCTTCGGTCCTTTGACCTTGAGCAATCTGGAGATGAGGAGCTATTCTCTGCTCCTCCACTTGCCGTGACTCTCTTGTTCCTCATCTTCAGTTCTTAACTTGTCCAGATCAAACAAATTCTGTTGTTTTTTTTTCGTTTCAATAAACGTTATCATTCATCTTGCTGCCGTTACTGTTCTTTTTGCTCCAGTCCAAAATGACTGTCGCTTCTATTCTTCTCGTTCCTAAAGTCACATTTCCTGGGCTCATTCTTGCTGCTTACGGACAAACGCTCTTTTTATATAGGTTTCGTAATTCTACTTTTTCCCAGATTCAGTTAACCCTCTAAAGTCGACATGATTAATTGCTCATAAACACTTCCTAGCGGAACTTGGTACTATCATGAATGCCAGTTTCACAAGCGTCAGGGACTGATAATTTAGTTACTCTCCATTACCAGGTGCAAAGTTCTTGGTAGGTTCTTTGCTATCAATCACTGATTAAGTCGACCAAGTTCTCAGGAAATATGAAAAAAGTAATATAAAAGGATTTGATATATCTATAGCAAGTCAAATGATTCAAAAAAATCACCAGTATTCCAACAAAACATACACCATTCAAGAACAATATACAATTTAACCAAACGCCCCGAAGGTCAACAATCTTGGATGAGGCAGTCCATTCAGGTACAGGGTACACCAGCACCCCTTCGTCGCCCCACTCTCCGCGCCAACAGAAACTATTTACTTTAATTGGGTGGTTAGGAGGGGAAAAAGGAAGGGTTGCAGAGGGAGTGGCACAGTGGAAAATAGAGGATAATAGTAGTATACAAATGTATAGTATAGGTTTCACTGAAATGTTTGGCTGGAAATGTATGTTTGGTATCACATCAATATACTCCCTGCTGACTGTGTGTGTGTGTGTGTGTGTGTGTGCGTGTGTGTGTGTGTGTGTAGTGATGATGTTTGGCTAAGAAACGAATTGTTAATTGTGAGTGCGTTTTGTGTATTACTAGGAGAACGTTTTGCGCTCGTGTTGCCTCGTCTTTTAACCTTATATCTTTGTCATTTCTGTACTCCTATGTGTTTCAAGAGGTCACAATGGTGCGCTTGATTTAGTAAAATAGGAAAATAAAACACGGTAAGTTCCCAATTGCACTTTCGTGTAATGATTACATCGTCACGGGAGGGAGATACATTGGCATCTTAGCTACGTCACTTCCTTGTATATCAAGTGACTTTTTTATGTCTTCAATCTCATTCTTGTATCTCCCCTGACGATGTGATCATTACATTAAAATGCGCTTGGAAACTTATCGTGTTTCATTTTCCTCGTAATTATGTGCATTAACTCCTATGTGTACACACACACACACACACACACACACACACACACACACACGCACATTTTAGTCGAAGACTTGTTCCCAATTATCGACTAGCCCCGTGGAGGGCTTCTTACAGCTCCCAGGACTCAAACCCACGCGGGCCTGTGCTGATTCCTGGTCAATAACGCTAACCGCTACACCATGGATGCCTGGAGCCTCTCTCAGTTCTCTGAAGGTTCGTGGGAACCAGGTGTGTTCCAAGTTAGAGCAGCTGTCTTGGTTTTTTTATGTCTCGAGCTTGTGTCTCCGTTTTCTTCCAATTACCGTCATGTTTTCTTCTGCTTCTTTCCTCGACCATGTACCAAATGGTTTCACCTTCGGTCATTGATGTCATTGCTTGGTGTTTTCGTGACTGGGATTTTTCATTTGGGACGAATCGCAGATTCTCGTTTTGTCCCTTGTGTAGCTCCAGCATGCATGATTTGGAGCGTTGCCCCACATTAATGAATCTGATTGTTTGCCTTTATTCTCTAGTCTCTTTCGAGAATATTGAGTTAGGACGCCTCTGATTGAGCAAAGTAGGAATTTCCAACCAGTGTGTTGTTAGAGACTTCTGTATAAATGGCAATGTTTGCACAAAAGATTTTGATGCTCATGTTCTTCAGTGAAGGAGGAACGTGTGTTGTGCAGGTTATGAATAATGTGGGTGACTCAACCCTGCCTTGGAGGGCAACGCTTGATATAAGAAAACAGGGTAAGGCAGCAGGACTGCTGATTACTGCTTTGCTAGGCTGGCTAGGGAAAGTACAATGTAGTCTTTCGGTGGTTTCTTGTATGCTTAACTACATTTGATTATACTGTGAGCTGCTCGTCCACACTTTGTCGATAGCTTTGCTTGTCTTTGCATGAATGCGTAATTTATTTCTAGGCATCTGGTGATAGCATTTCTTTCATTTTTCTGCAAAGATGACACTATCAGAGTTTGGTGCTTCTACTCCTCCCAGAACCATATTGATTCTCGTTATAGTTGTTTTCTAGGTGTCCCTTTCCTTCATCTAAGGTATAATACTCTCAGATTCTTCCATGGTACATGTGAGACGGATATGGGTCAGCACTTCTAAGGGCTAACGCTTGGCTTTACTCGATTTGTTATCAATGTTGACCTGGTGTTCGTGAATCTTAGTGGAAAGTATCCTGTCGTAAGCATGACGCTACAGTGATCGAAAAGATACTGGAGGCCTTATTATGTTAACATGCTGATCTGTTTCTTGTCTACTTGGCTTTTCCCTGGGGCTGTGCTCTTGCTTTTAAGGATGACTCTCGTAATTCTTCCATGACAAGAGGCATCTGTCAGGAGACAATCATGCTGAGTCTATGGTCTGTGTAGGATTGTTGTCCCTGTTCTGATTGGTTTAGTGAAGATCATCCTATAGCACCCTGAGCACTGTTTGCGCATCAACTGTTGTGTTCCTAGTAACACCATACCAGTATGAAAACAACACTTTGAAAGCTACATAACTGCACAACATTTACACACATTGAGCACTTGATAGACTTGTCGCTTGGTACACATATCAAGTGTGAACAACATTTGCCATTTAATTCTAATTATCTCTTTACTTCTAATTTTCTCCTCTCCACCCTTCGCTCACCAATCGTATTAATATCAAGCAACTGCAGTGATACCCAGCCAGGATATGAGTGAAATATCAAGACCAAACCGTCGATGAACTTTAACATAGATTAATTCTGTGCCACTTCAATGACCTTTAAACAAGAGCGACCTGGTTCTCCTACAATAGCCTGATTCCAATTATGCAGAGCAGTGGTCATGGTAAGGTAGCCATAACCACCTGCCTCCCACACACGGCACCATTAAGGACAAAACTGCCTCTCGCGGGGAATTTTACGCTTGCTTTAACATGAGTTTTATCAGATTCTTTATCATTGTATTGATAACATATCCAATTCTTTCCGCCACAAACCTCTGTAATAAGAAGCTATGTTAAATTTCTATCGTGTAGAATTCACTGCACGTCAGAGCAAGTTTAATTTCCGGAATCAGCTCATGATCTGAGACATACTATGTTGAGGAAAGGCTTTCATTTTCGATGCATGTAGTTCTTTAATAACTACAACATGTTACATTCTGATGACCTGTCTTGGCCGTACACGTTCTGATTTTAGGATAAAGTGAACATCGTTGACTTATTATAACAGTTTACCGTGTA
Organism: Panulirus ornatus; assembly: GCF_036320965.1. Classification (NCBI taxonomy): domain Eukaryota; kingdom Metazoa; phylum Arthropoda; class Malacostraca; order Decapoda; family Palinuridae; genus Panulirus; species Panulirus ornatus. The sequence goes on from NC_092227.1 coordinate 21,359,651, forward strand.
ATATGTAGAAGAATAATTTAGATAATATTCTTATTGGTCATGAGTCTTTACTCGCAATGTAATGGATCAGGTCCAGTCCACAAAGAAACCATCGACAAAAATAAGGTTTGCAAGGGTAAAGTGATCATATTCAAGGATATACAAATGACTGTGTGTGCTCAAGCAGTACAGTGTAAACACTGACCACATTCATTCTGGTCTGGACACCCCCCACTTTAAAAATATTATTGATTTGGAAAAGAGGAATGGATGAAAGTCCGAAAAATATATCGAAGAGCGTCCAACTTACGTTATTATTACTTATTTCTAAACCATTGCCATTCATTCTGTATAAAACAATCTCTGGTGAATACATGATTTTCGTTACTACATTACAACGTTTGACAATCCACTTTACTATGCTTTTTATTCATATTACTCCAGGATTGACACAAGGCACAACATACCCAAACACTGTCCAAAAAAGCACTGCGAAAGGAAGGTCATCCAGGACCCCAGAAGATGATGCCAGAAGATGATGTAATTATCAGCCAATCAGAGCTTAGGATTTTCTGTAAGCTGAGGAAGGTAAATCATCACCAGCCAATGACAGAAAAATACAATACTGATATCATGAGACCCTTATGGTGGCCAGCTGATCATGAACACACTACTCTCCGCCTTATGTAAACATTATTTATAGTAATTTCACGGTGAATACAAGGTCGCGACAGCAAGATATGACATAATAGAACATCCCAAGGACCTCCCATGCGTCCCATAGAGACCTTCTGTGCACCCTCTAGTGACGCACGACACATGGGTTCGACAACCATGAGGCAGAGGAACGCCTGGGGGGTTGGTGGCTGCACCAAGACAGATACTGCATTACAGTGCGTGTTAATCTGACTGTTAAGAATATCACAGGAGAATGAACTTTAGTATATAAAAACTAACCATATATCTCTTCATATATATATATATATATATATATATATATATATATATATATATATATATATATATATATATATATATATATATATATATATATATATATATATATATATATATATATATATATATATATATATATATATATATTATCCCTGGGGATAGGGGATGAAGAATACTTATCACGTATTCCCTGCGTGTCGTAGAAGGCGACTAAAAGGGGAGGGAGCAGGAGGCTGGAAATCCTCCCCTCTCGTTTTTTTTTTTTCTTTTTTTTAATTTTCCAAAAGAAGGAACAGAGGGGGGCCAGGTGAGGATATTCCACAAAGGCCCAGTCCTCTGTTCTTAACGCTACCTCGCTAATGCGGGAAATGGCGGATAGTTTAAAAGAAAAAAGAAAAGAATATATATATATATATATATATTTTTTATTTTTTTTTTATTATATTTGTCGCTGTCTCCCGCGTTTGCGAGGTAGCGCAAGGAAACAGACGAAAGAAATGGCCCAACCCCCCCCCCCCCATACACATGTATATACACACGTCCACACACTCAAATATACATACCTACACAGCTTTCCATGGTTTACCCCAGACGCTTCACATGCCTTGATTCAATCCACTGACAGCACGTCAACCCCGGTATACCACATCGCTCCAATTCACTCTATTCCTTGCCCTCCTTTCACCCTCCTGCATGTTCAGGCCCCGATCACACAAAATCTTTTTCAATCCATCTTTCCACCTCCAATTTGGTCTCCCTCTTCTCCTCGTTCCCTCCACCTCCGACACATATATCCTCTTGGTCAATCTTTCCTCACTCATTCTCTCCATGTGCCCAAACCACTTCAAAACACCCTCCTCTGCTCTCTCAACCACGCTCTTTTTATTTCCACACATCTCTCTTACCCTTACGTTACTCACTCGATCAAACCACCTCACACCACACATTGTCCTCAAACATCTCATTTCCAGCACATCCATCCTCCTGCGCACAACTCTATCCATAGCCCACGCCTCGCAACCATACAACATTGTTGGAACCACTATTCCTTCAAACATACCCATTTTTGCTTTCCGAGATAATGTTCTCGACTTCCACACATTCTTCAAGGCCCCCAGAATTCTCGCCCCCTCCCCCACCCTATGATCCACTTCCGCTTCCATGGTTCCATCCGCTGACAGATCCACTCCCAGATATCTAAAACACTTCACTTCCTCCAGTTTTTCTCCATTCAAACTCACCTCCCAATTGACTTGACCCTCAACCCTACTGTACCTAATAACCTTGCTCTTATTCACATTTACTCTTAACTTTCTTCTTCCACACACTTTACCAAACTCAGTCACCAGCTTCTGCAGTTTCTAACATGAATCAGCCACCAGTGCTGTATCATCAGCGAACAACAACTGACTCACTTCCCAAGCTCTCTCATCCCCAAACTCATCCCCAACAGACTTCATACTTGCCCCTCTTTCCAAAACTCTTGCATTTACCTCCCTAACAACCCCATCCATAAACAAATTAAACAACCATGGAGACATCACACACCCCTGCCGCAAACCTACATTCACTGAGAACCAATCACTTTCCTCTCTTCCTACACGTACACATGCCTTACATCCTCGATAAAAACTTTTCAATGCTTCTAACAACTTTCCTCCCACACCATATATTCTTAATACCTTCCACAGAGCATCTCTATCAACTCTATCATATGCCTTCTCCAGATCCATAAATGCTACATGCAAATCCATTTGCTTTTCTAAGTATTTCTCACATACATTCTTCAAAGCAAACACCTGATACACACATCCTCTACCACTTTTGAAACCACACTGCTCTTCCCCAATCTGATGCTCTGTACATGCATTCACCCTCTCAATCAATACCCTCCCATATAATTTACCAGGAATACTCAACAAACTTATACCTCTGTAATTTGAGCACTCACTCTTATCCACTTTGCCTTTGTACAATGGCACTATGCACGCATTCCGCCAATCCTCAGGCACCTCACCATGAGTCATACATATGTGTATATATATGTCATATATATGTGTGTATATATATATATATATATATATATATATATATATATATATATATATATATATATATATATATATATATATATATATATATATATATATATATATATATATATATATATATATATATATATTCTTTCTTTTCTTTCAAACTATTCGCCATTTCCCGCATTAGCGAGGTAGCGTTAAGAACAGAGGACTGGGCCTTGAGGGAATACCCTCACCTGGCCCAATTCTCTGTTCCTTCTTTTGGAAAATTAAAAAAAAAACGAGAGGGGAGGATTTCCAGCCCCCCGCTCCCTCCCCTTTTAGTCGCCTTCTACGACACGCAGGGAATACGTGGGAAGTATTCTTTCTCCCCTATCCCCAGGGATATATATATATATATATATATATATATATATATATATATATATATATATATATATATATATATATATATATATATATATATATATATATATATATATATATATATATATATATATATATATATATATATATATATATATATATATATATATATATATATATATATATATATATATATACATATATTCATATATTTTATTTATTTATTTATTTTGCTTTGTCGCTGGGGATAGGGGAGAAAGAATACTTCCCACGCATTCCTCACGTGTCGTAGAAGGCGACTAAAGGGGACGGGAGCGGGGGGCCAGAAACCCCCCCTCCTTGTATTTTAACTTTCTAAAAGGGGAAACAGAAGATTTATGTGCTGAAAAAGGACTGGTGATTGGGAATACCTGGTTGAAAAAGCGAGATATACATAAGTATACGTATGTAAGTAGGAGAGATGACCAGAGAGCATTATTGGATTACGTGTTAATTGATAGACGCACGAGAGAGAGACTTTTGGATGTTAATGTGCTGAGAGGTGCAACTGGAGGGATGTCTGATCATTATTTTATGGAGGCGAAGGTGAAGATTTGTGGGGGTTTTCAGAAAAGAAGAGAGAATATTGAGGTGAAGAGAGTGTTGAGATTAAGTGAGCTTGGGAAGGGGACTTGTGTGAGGAAGTACAAGGAGAGACTGAGTACAGAGTGGAAAAAGGTGAGAACAAAGGAGGTAAGGGGAGTGGGGGAGGAATGGCATGCATTTAGGGAGGCAGTGATGGCTTGCGCAAAAGATGCTTGTGGCATGAGAAGTGTGGGAGGTGGGTTGATTAGAAAAGGTAGTGAGTGGTGGGATGAAGAAGTAAGATTATTAGTGAGAGAGAAGAGAGAGGCATTTGGATGATTTTTGCAGGGAAAAAATGCAAATGAGTGGGAGAGGTATAAAAGAAAGAGGCAGGAGGTCAAGAGAAAGGTGCAAGAGGTGAAAAAGAGGGCAAATGAGAGTTGGGGTGAGAGAGTATCATTAAATTTCAGGGAGAATAAAAAGATGTTTTGGAAGGAGGTAAGCAAATGGGAACTTCAGTGAAGGGGGCTAATGGGGAAGTGATAACAAGTAGTGGTGATGTGAGAAGGAGATGGAGTGAGTATTTTGAAGGTTTGTTGAATGTGTTTGATGATAGAGTGGCAGATATAGGGTGTTTTGGTCTAGGTGGTGTGCAGAGTGAGAGGGTTAGGGAAAATGATTTGGTAAATAGAGAAGAGGTAGTAAAAGCTTTACGGAAGATGAAAGCCGGCAAGGCAGCAGGTTTGGATGGTATTGCAGTGGAATTTATTAAAAAAGGGGGTGACTGTATTGTTGACTGGTTGGTAAGGATATTTAATGTATGTATGATTCATGGTGAGGTGCCTGAGGATTGGCGGAATGCTTGCATAGTGCCATTGTACAAAAGCAAATGGGATAAGAGTGAGTGCTCAAATTACAGAGGTATAAGTTTGTTGAGTATTCCTGGGAAATTATATGGGAGGGTATTGATTGAGAGGGTGAAGGCCTGTACAGAGCATCAGATTGGGGAAGAGCAATGTGGCTTCAGGTGGTAGAGGATGTGTGGATCAGGTGTTTGCTTTGAAGAATGTATGTGAGAAATACATAGAAAAGCAAATATATATGTGTGTATATATATATATATATATATATATATATATATATATATATATATATATATATATATATATATATATATATATATATTCTTTTTTTTTTTTTTTTTGCTTTATCGCTGTCTCCCGCGTTTGCGAGGTAGCGCAAGGAAACAGACGAAAGAAATGGCCCAACCCACCCCCATACACATGTATATACATACGTCCACACACGCAAATATACATACCAACACAGCTTTCCATGGTTTACCCCAAACGCTTCACATGACTTGATTCAATCCACTGACAGCACATCAACCCCGGTATACCACATCGCTCCATTCACTCTATTCCTTGCCCTCCTTTCACCCTCCTGCATGTTCAGGCCCCGATCACACAAAATCTTTTTCACTACATCTTTCCACCTCCAATTTGGTCTCCCTCTTCTCCTCGTTCCCTCCACCTCCGACACATATATATCCTCTTGGTCAATCTTTCCTCACTCATTCTCTCCACATATATATATATATATATATATATATATATATATATATATATATATATATATATATATATATATATATATATATATATATATATATATATATATATTATCCCTGGGGATAGGGGATTAAGAATACTTCCCACGTATTCCCTGCGTGTCGTAGAAGGCGACTAAAAGGGGAGGGAGAGGGAGGCTGGAAATCCTCCCCTCTCGTTTTTTTTTAATTTTCCAAAAGAAGGAACAGAGGGGGGCCAGGTGAGGATATTCCACAAAGGCCCAGTCCTCTGGTCTTAAACGCTACCTCGCTAACGCGGGAAATGGCAAATAGTTTAAAAGAAAAAAAGAATATATATATATATATATAGATATATATATATATATATATATATATATATATATATATATTTTTTTTTTTTTTTTTTTTTTTTTTTGCTTTGTCGCTGTCTCCCGCGTTCGCGAGGTAGCGCAAGGAAACAGACGAAAGAAATGGCCCAACCCACCCCCATACACATGTATATACATACGTCCACACACGCAAATATACATACCTACACAGCCTTATATATATATATATATATATATATATATATATATATATATATATATATATATATATATATATATATATATATATATATATATATATATATATATATATATATATATATATATATATATATATATATATATATATATATATATATATATGTATATTCCTAATGCCCCCTGCTCTGTTCCTCTTTTGGAAAATTTAAAAAAAACGAGAGGGAAGGATTTCCAGCCTCCCCTCCCTCCCCTTTTAGTCGTCTTATATATATATGTATATATATTTCTTTCTTTCTTTCATACTATTCGCCATTTCCCGCGTTAGCGAGGTAGCGTTAAGAACAGAGGACTGGGCCTTTGAGGGATTATCCTCATCTGGCCCCCTTTTCTGTTCCTGCTTTGAGAAAAACAAAAAAAAAAGAGGGGAGGATTTCCAGCCCCCCGCTCCCTTCCCTTTTAGTCGCCTTCTACGACAACCAGGGAATACGTGGGAAATATTCTTTTTTCCCTATCCCCAGGGATAAAATATATATATATATATATATATATATATATATATATATATATATATATATATATATATATATATATATATATATATATATATATATTTTTTTTTTTTTTTTTTTTATACTTTGTCGCTGTCTCCCGCGTTTGCGAGGTAGCGCAAGGAAACAGACGAAAGAAATGGCCCAACCCCCCCCCCCTACACATGTATATACACACGTCCACACACTCAAATATACATACCTACACAGCTTTCCATGGTTTACCCCAGACGCTTCACATGCCTTGATTCAATCCACTGACAGCACGTCAACCCCGGTATACCACATCGCTCCAATTCACTCTATTCCTTGCCCTCCTTTCACCCTCCTGCATGTTCAGGCCCCGATCACACAAAATCTTTTTCAATCCATCTTTCCACCTCCAATTTGGTCTCCCTCTTCTCCTCGTTCCCTCCACCTCCGACACATATATCCTCTTGGTCAATCTTTCCTCACTCATTCTCTCCATGTGCCCAAACCACTTCAAAACACCCTCCTCTGCTCTCTCAACCACGCTCTTTTTATTTCCACACATCTCTCTTACCCTTACGTTACTCACTCGATCAAACCACCTCACACCACACATTGTCCTCAAACATCTCATTTCCAGCACATCCATCCTCCTGCGCACAACTCTATCCATAGCCCACGCCTCGCAACCATACAACATTGTTGGAACCACTATTCCTTCAAACATACCCATTTTTGCTTTCCGAGATAATGTTCTCGACTTCCACACATTCTTCAAGGCCCCCAGAATTCTCGCCCCCTCCCCCACCCTATGATCCACTTCCGCTTCCATGGTTCCATCCGCTGCCAGATCCACTACCAGATATCTAAAACACTTCACTTCCTCCAGTTTTTCTCCATTCAAACTCACCTCCCAATTGACTTGACCCTCAACCCTACTGTACCTAATAACCTTGCTCTTATTCACATTTACTCTTAACTTTCTTCTTCCACACACTTTACCAAACTCAGTCACCAGCTTCTGCAGTTTCTAACATGAATCAGCCACCAGTGCTGTATCATCAGCGAACAACAACTGACTCACTTCCCAAGCTCTCTCATCCCCAAACTCATCCCCAACAGACTTCATACTTGCCCCTCTTTCCAAAACTCTTGCATTTACCTCCCTAACAACCCCATCCATAAACAAATTAAACAACCATGGAGACATCACACACCCCTGCCGCAAACCTACATTCACTGAGAACCAATCACTTTCCTCTCTTCCTACACGTACACATGCCTTACATCCTCGATAAAAACTTTTCAATGCTTCTAACAACTTTCCTCCCACACCATATATTCTTAATACCTTCCACAGAGCATCTCTATCAACTCTATCATATGCCTTCTCCAGATCCATAAATGCTACATACAAATCCATTTGCTTTTCTAAGTATTTCTCACATACATTCTTCAAAGCAAACACCTGATACACACATCCTCTACCACTTTTGAAACCACACTGCTCTTCCCCAATCTGATGCTCTGTACATGCATTCACCCTCTCAATCAATACCCTCCCATATAATTTACCAGGAATACTCAACAAACTTATACCTCTGTAATTTGAGCACTCACTCTTATCCACTTTGCCTTTGTACAATGGCACTATGCACGCATTCCGCCAATCCTCAGGCACCTCACCATGAGTCATACATATGTGTATATATATGTCATATATATGTGTGTATATATATATATATATATATATATATATATATATATATATATATATATATATATATATATATATATATATATATATATATATATATATATATATATATATATATATATATATTCTTTCTTTTCTTTCAAACTATTCGCCATTTCCCGCATTAGCGAGGTAGCGTTAAGAACAGAGGACTGGGCCTTGAGGGAATACCCTCACCTGGCCCAATTCTCTGTTCCTTCTTTTGGAAAATTAAAAAAAGAAACGAGAGGGGAGGATTTCCAGCCCCCCGCTCCCTCCCCTTTTAGTCGCCTTCTACGACACGCAGGGAATACGTGGGAAGTATTCTTTCTCCCCTATCCCCAGGGATATATATATATATATATATATATATATATATATATATATATATATATATATATATATATATATATATATATATATATATATACATATATATATATATATATATATATATATATATATATATATATATATATACATATATTCATATATTTTATTTATTTATTTATTTTGCTTTGTCGCTGGGGATAGGGGAGAAAGAATACTTCCCACGCATTCCTCACGTGTCGTAGAAGGCGACTAAAGGGGACGGGAGCGGGGGGCCAGAAACCCCCCCCTCCTTGTATTTTAACTTTCTAAAAGGGGAAACAGAAGATTTATGTGCTGAAAAAGGACTGGTGATTGGGAATACCTGGTTGAAAAAGCGAGATATACATAAGTATACGTATGTAAGTAGGAGAGATGACCAGAGAGCATTATTGGATTACGTGTTAATTGATAGACGCACGAGAGAGAGACTTTTGGATGTTAATGTGCTGAGAGGTGCAACTGGAGGGATGTCTGATCATTATTTTATGGAGGCGAAGGTGAAGATTTGTGGGGGTTTTCAGAAAAGAAGAGAGAATATTGAGGTGAAGAGAGTGTTGAGATTAAGTGAGCTTGGGAAGGGGACTTGTGTGAGGAAGTACAAGGAGAGACTGAGTACAGAGTGGAAAAAGGTGAGAACAAAGGAGGTAAGGGGAGTGGGGGAGGAATGGCATGCATTTAGGGAGGCAGTGATGGCTTGCGCAAAAGATGCTTGTGGCATGAGAAGTGTGGGAGGTGGGTTGATTAGAAAAGGTAGTGAGTGGTGGGATGAAGAAGTAAGATTATTAGTGAGAGAGAAGAGAGAGGCATTTGGATGATTTTTGCAGGGAAAAAATGCAAATGAGTGGGAGAGGTATAAAAGAAAGAGGCAGGAGGTCAAGAGAAAGGTGCAAGAGGTGAAAAAGAGGGCAAATGAGAGTTGGGGTGAGAGAGTATCATTAAATTTCAGGGAGAATAAAAAGATGTTTTGGAAGGAGGTAAGCAAATGGGAACTTCAGTGAAGGGGGCTAATGGGGAAGTGATAACAAGTAGTGGTGATGTGAGAAGGAGATGGAGTGAGTATTTTGAAGGTTTGTTGAATGTGTTTGATGATAGAGTGGCAGATATAGGGTGTTTTGGTCTAGGTGGTGTGCAGAGTGAGAGGGTTAGGGAAAATGATTTGGTAAATAGAGAAGAGGTAGTAAAAGCTTTACGGAAGATGAAAGCCGGCAAGGCAGCAGGTTTGGATGGTATTGCAGTGGAATTTATTAAAAAAGGGGGTGACTGTATTGTTGACTGGTTGGTAAGGATATTTAATGTATGTATGATTCATGGTGAGGTGCCTGAGGATTGGCGGAATGCTTGCATAGTGCCATTGTACAAAGGCAAATGGGATAATAGTGAGTGCTCAAATTACAGAGGTATAAGTTTGTTGAGTATTCCTGGGAAATTATATGGGAGGGTATTGATTGAGAGGGTGAAGGCCTGTACAGAGCATCAGATTGGGGAAGAGCAATGTGGCTTCAGGTGGTAGAGGATGTGTGGATCAGGTGTTTGCTTTGAAGAATGTATGTGAGAAATACATAGAAAAGCAAATATATATATATATATATATATATATATATATATATATATATATATATATATATTCTTTTTTTTTTTTTTTTGCTTTATCGCTGTCTCCCGCGTTTGCGAGGTAGCGCAAGGAAACAGACGAAAGAAATGGCCCAACCCACCCCCATACACATGTATATACATACGTCCACACACGCAAATATACATACCAACACAGCTTTCCATGGTTTACCCCAAACGCTTCACATGCCTTGATTCAATCCACTGACAGCACATCAACCCCGGTATACCACATCGCTCCATTCACTCTATTCCTTGCCCTCCTTTCACCCTCCTGCATGTTCAGGCCCCGATCACACAAAATCTTTTTCACTACATCTTTCCACCTCCAATTTGGTCTCCCTCTTCTCCTCGTTCCCTCCACCTCCGACACATATATATCCTCTTGGTCAATCTTTCCTCACTCATTCTCTCCACATATATATATATATATATATATATATATATATATATATATATATATATATATATTATCCCTGGGGATAGGGGATTAAGAATACTTCCCACGTATTCCCTGCGTGTCGTAGAAGGCGACTAAAAGGGGAGGGAGAGGGAGGCTGGAAATCCTCCCCTCTCGTTTTTTTTTAATTTTCCAAAAGAAGGAACAGAGGGGGGCCAGGTGAGGATATTCCACAAAGGCCCAGTCCTCTGGTCTTAAACGCTACCTCGCTAACGCGGGAAATGGCAAATAGTTTAAAAGAAAAAAAGAATATATATATATATATATAGATATATATATATATATATATATATATATATATATATATATATTTTTTTTTTTTTTTTTTTTTTTTTTTTGCTTTGTCGCTGTCTCCCGCGTTCGCGAGGTAGCGCAAGGAAACAGACGAAAGAAATGGCCCAACCCACCCCCATACACATGTATATACATACGTCCACACACGCAAATATACATACCTACACAGCCTTATATATATATATATATATATATATATATATATATATATATATATATATATATATATATATATATATATATATATATATATATATATATATATATATATATATATATATATATATATATATATATATATATATATATATATATATATATATATATATATATATATACATATATGTATATTCCTAATGCCCCCTGCTCTGTTCCTCTTTTGGAAAATTTAAAAAAAACGAGAGGGAAGGATTTCCAGCCTCCCCTCCCTCCCCTTTTAGTCGTCTTATATATATATGTATATATATTTCTTTCTTTCTTTCATACTATTCGCCATTTCCCGCGTTAGCGAGGTAGCGTTAAGAACAGAGGACTGGGCCTTTGAGGGATTATCCTCATCTGGCCCCCTTTTCTGTTCCTGCTTTGAGAAAAACAAAAAAAAAAGAGGGGAGGATTTCCAGCCCCCCGCTCCCTTCCCTTTTAGTCGCCTTCTACGACAACCAGGGAATACGTGGGAAATATTCTTTTTTCCCTATCTCCAGGGATAAAATATATATATATATATATATATATATATATATATATATATATATATATATATATATATATATATATATATATATATATATTTTTTTTTTTTTTTTTTTTTTTATACTTTGTCGCTGTCTCCCGCGTTTGCGAGGTAGCGCAAGGAAACAGACGAAAGAAATGGCCCAACCCCCCCCCCCCATACACATGTACATACACACGTCCACACACGCAAATATACATACCTACACAGCTTTCCATGGTTTACCCCAGACGCTTCACATGCCTTGATTCAATCCACTGACAGCACGTCAACCCCTGTATACCACATCGCTCCAATTCACTCTATTCCTTGCCCTCCTTTCACCCTCCTGCATGTTCAGGCCCCGATCACACAAAATCTTTTTCACTCCATCTTTCCACCTCCAATTTGGTCTCCCTCTTCTCCTCGTTCCCTCCACCTCCGACACATATATCCTCTTGGTCAATCTTTCCTCACTCATTCTCTCCATGTGCCCAAACCATTTCAAAACACCCTCTTCTGCTCTCTCAACCACGCTCTTTTTATTTCCACACATCTCTCTTACCCTTACGTTACTTACTCGATCAAACCACCTCACACCACACATTGTCCTCAAACATCTCATTTCCAGCACATCCATCCTCCTGCGCACAACTCTATCCATAGCCCACGCCTCGCAACCATACAACATTGTTGGAACCACTATTCCTTCAAACATACCCATTTTTGCTTTCCGAGATAATGTTCTCGACTTCCACACATTTTTCAAGGCTCCCAAAATTTTCGCCCCCTCCCCCACCCTATGATCCACTTCCGCTTCCATGGGTCCATCCGCTGACAGATCCACTCCCAGATATCTAAAACACTTCACTTCCTCCAGTTTTTCTCCATTCAAACTCACCTCCCAATTGACTTGACCCTCAACCCTACTGTACCTAATAACCTTGCTCTTATTCACATTTACTCTTAACTTTCTTCTTCCACACACTTTACCAAACTCAGTCACCAGCTTCTGCAGTTTCTCACAGGAATCAGCCACCAGCGCTGTATCATCAGCGAACAACAACTGACTCACTTCCCAAGCTCTCTCATCCACAACAGACTTCATACTTGCCCCTCTTTCCAGGACTCTTGCATTTACCTCCCTAACAACCCCATCCATAAACAAATTAAACAACCATGGAGACATCACACACCCCTGCCGCAAACCAACATTCACTGAGAACCAATCACTTTCCTCTCTTCCTACACGTACACATGCCTTACATCCTCGATAAAAAACTTTTCACTGCTTCTAACAACTTGCCTCCCACACCATATATTCTTAATACCTTCCACAGAGCATCTCTATCAACTCTATCATATGCCTTCTCCAGATCCATAAATGCTACATACAAATCCATTTGCTTTTCTAAGTATTTCTCACATACATTCTTCAAAGCAAACACCTGATCCACACATCCTCTACCACTTCTGAAACCGCACTGCTCTTTTCCAATCTGATGCTCTGTACATGCATTCACCCTCTCATCATACCCTCACCATATAATTTACCAGGAAAATAACCTCAACTAACTTATACTTCTGTAATTTGAGCACTCACTCTTATCCCACTATTGCCTTGTACAATGGCACTATGCACGCATTCCGTCCGCCAATCCTCAGGCATCCTCACCATGAGTCAATGACATATGTGTATATAATGTCATATATATGTGTGTATATATATATATAGATAATATATATATATATATAAATATGATAAATATAATATATAATAATATATATATATATATATATATATATATAATATATATAATATATAATTATATATAATTCTTTCTTTCTTCAACTATTCGCCATTTCCCGCATTAGCGAGGTAAGCTTAAGAACAAGGACTGGGCCGTGAGAATAAATACCCACACCTGGCCCAATTCCTCTGTTCCGTCTTTTGGAAAATTAAAAAAGAAACGAGAGGGAGGATGTCCAGCCCCCCGCTCCCTCCCCTTTTAGTCGCCTTCTACGACACGCAGGATACGTGGGAAGTAATTCTTTCTCTTCCCCTATCCCCTGGAATATAATATTATATATATATATATATAGTATGATATATAGATATTATATATATAAATATAGATAATATATATAATATATACTATACATATATATATATATATAATATATATATATATATATAATTCATATATATACATATATTCATATACTTTATTTATTTATTTATTTGCTTTGTCGCTGGGATAGGGAGATAAGAAAACTTCCCACGCATTCCTCACGTGTCGTAGGAAGGCGACTAAAGGGGACGGGAGCGGGGGCCTGAAACCCCCCCTCCTTGTAGTTTAACTTGCTAAAAGGGAAACAGAAGATTTTTATGTGCTGAAAAGGACTGGTGATGGGAATATACCCTGGGTTAGAAAAAGCGAGATATACATAAGGTATAACGTATGTAAGTAGGAGAGATGACCAGAGAAGCATTATTGGATTACGTGTTTAATTATTAGACGCACGAGAAGAGAGACTTTTGGATGTTAATGTGCTGAAGTGCAACTGAGGGATTCTGATCATTAATTATGGAGGCGAAGTGAAGATTTGTTTTGTGGGGGTTTTCAGAAAAGAAGAGAGAAGATTGAGGTGAAGAGAGTGTTGAGATTAAGTGAGCTGGGAAGGGGACTTGTGTGAGGAAGTACAAGGATAGACTGAGTACAGAGTGGAAAAAGTTGAGAACCAAAGGAGTACGGGGAGTGGGGAGAATGGCACTGATTTAGGGAGGCAGTGATGGCTTGCGCAAAAGAATGCTGTGGCATGAAGAAGTGTGGGAGGTGGTTATGAATTAGAAAAGGGGAGTGAGTGGTGGATGAAGAAGTAAGATTATTAGTGAGGTAGAGAAGAAGAGGCATTTGGATATTTTTTGGCAGGGAAAAAATGCAAATGAAGTTGGGAGAGGTATTATAAAGAAAGAGGCAGGAGGTCAAGAGAAAGTGGCACAGGTGAAACAAGAGGGAAATGAGAGTTGGGGTGAGAGAGTATCATTAAATTTCAGGGAGAAATAAAAGGATGTTTTTGGAGAGGAAGCAAATGGGAACTTCAGTGAAGGGGGCTAATGGGGAAGTGATAACAAGTAGTGGTGATGTGAGAAGGAGATGGAGTGAGTATTTTGAAGGTTTTGTTGAATGTGTTTGATGATAGAGTGGCCAGATATAGGGTGTTTGGTCTCAGGTGGTGTGCAGAAGTGAGAGGGTTAGGGAAATGATTTTGGTTAAATAGAGAAGAGGTAGTAAAAGCTTTACGAAGATGAAAAGCCGCAAGGCAGCATGTTTGGATGGTATTGCAGTGGAATTTATTAAAAAAAAAGGGGGTACTGTAGTGTACCGGTTGGTAGGATATTTACTTGTATGATGATTCCATGGTGAGAGTGCCTGAGGATTGGCCGTGAATGCTTGCATAGTGCCATTGTACCAAGGCAATGGGATAATAGTGAGTGCTCAATTACAGAGTATAATTTGTTGAGTATTCCTGGAATTATATGGGAGGGATTGATTGAGAGGGTGAAGGCCAGTACAGAGCAATCAGATTTGGAAGAGCATTTTAGGCTTCAGGTGGGTAGAGATGTGTGGATCAGGTGTTTGCTTTGAAGAATGTAATGTGAGAAATTACATAGAGAAGCCAAATATATATATTTATATATATATATAATATATATATATATAT
This sequence comes from Panulirus ornatus, assembly GCF_036320965.1. NCBI lineage: Eukaryota > Metazoa > Arthropoda > Malacostraca > Decapoda > Palinuridae > Panulirus > Panulirus ornatus. The sequence continues at coordinate 21,375,102 of NC_092227.1, forward strand.
AGAATATATTATTCTTTTTTTTTTTTTTTATGCTATTATCGCTGTCTCTCTCCCGCGTTTGCGAGGTAGCGCAAGGAAACAGACAAAGAAATGGCCCAACCCACACCCCATACACAAGTATACTACATACGTCCATCACACCAAATATACAACCAACACAGCTTTCCATGTTTACCCAAACGCTTCACTGCCTGATTCAATCCACTGACAGCACATCACCCGTAATACCACATTCGCTCCATTCACTCTTTTCCTTGCCCTCCTTTCACCCTCTGCCATGTCAGGCCCCCGATCACACAAAATCTTTTTCACTACATCTTTCCACCGTCCATTGGTCACCCTCTCTCCTCGTTCCCATCCACCTCCGACACATATATATCCTCTTGGCGAATCTTTCCTCACTCATGTCTCTCCACATAAATATTATATATATATATATATATATATAATATATATATATAATATATAATATCCTGGGGGATTAGGGGATTAAGAATACTTATATCCCAGCGTATTCCCGTGCGTGTCGTAGAAGCGACCTAAGAAGGGAGGGAGAGGAGCTGGAAATCCTCCCCCTCTCGTTTTTTTTAATTTTCCAAAAGAAAGGACACAGAGGGGGGCCCAGGGTGAGAGATTCCCCTAAGGCCAGTCCTCTGGTCTTAAACAAATACCATCGCTAACGCGGGATATGCAAATAGTTTTAAAAGAAAAAAAAGAATAGATAATATATATAAAGTAGATATATAATATATATATCATAGATATTATATATATGATATATAATATTTTTTTTTTTTTTTTTTTTTTTGTTTGCTTTGGTCGCTGTCTCCCGCGTTCGCGATGTTAGCGCAAGGAAACAGACGAAAGAAATGGCCCAACCCACCCCCATAGTCCCATGTATATACATACGTCCACACACCAAAATATACATACCTACACACCTTATAAGAATATTATATAATATAATATATTAATATATAAATATATATATATAATATATATATATTGTATATATATATATAATTTTATATGGAGGGTATTGAATCGAAGAGGGTGAAGGCATTGTAAAGAGCATCAATTGGGGAAAGCAGTGGCCGTTCAGAAGTGGTAGAGGTTGAGTGATCAGGTGTTTGCTTTGAAGAATGTATGTGAGAAATACAAAAAAAGCAAATATATATGTGTGTATATATATATAATAATAAATATATATATATATATACTATATCTATAAAAATATATATATATATATAAATATATATAAATTCTTTTTTTTTTTTTTTTTTTGCTTTAATCGCTGTCCTCTCTCTTCCGCTTTTGCGAGGTAGCGCAAGGAAACAGACGAAAAAAAGGCCCAACCACCCCCATAAACATGTAATATAAAACAGACTTCCACACATTATACACGCAAATATACAAACCAACACAGCTTTCCATGGTTACCCAAACGCTTCACATGCCTTGCTTCAACCCACTGACAGCACATCAACCCCGTATACCACATCGCATCCATTCACTCTATTCCTTGCCCTCCTTTCACACCTCCTGCATGTTTCAGCGCCCCGATCACACAAAATCTTTTTCCACTACATCTTTCCACCTCCAATTGGTCCCACTCCCTCTTCTCCTAGTTCCTCCACCAGCCGACACATAAAAATCCTACTTGTACAATCTTTCCTCACTCATTCTCTCCACATAATATAATATAATATATAAATATAATATATATAAGTAAATATAATATATATAAATATAATATATATATATAATATATATATAGAAAAATTAAATATATATTATCCCCTTATCCCTGGGGATAGGGGATTAAGAATACTTTCCCACTGTATTCCTGCGGTGTCGTAGAACACTAAAAGGTGGAGGGAGAGGGAGGCCTGGAATCCTCCCCATCTAGTTTTTTTTTAATTTTCCAAAAGACGGTACAGATGGGGGCCAGGTGAGGATATTCCACAAAGGCCAGTCCTCTGGTCTTAAACGGCTAAAATAAACCTCGCTAACGCGGAAATGGCAATAGTTTAAAGAAAAAAAGAATATATATTATATATATATAATATAATATAAAATAAATAATAATATAAATTATATATATTTTGTTTTTTTATTTTTTTTTTTTTTTTGCTTGTCGCTGTCTCCTCGCGTTTTCGCGAGGTAGCGCAAGGAAACAACCGAAAGAAATGGCCCCAAACCCACCCCATAAACACATTATATAACATACTTCCACACACAGATCCTCAACCAATATACATACCTACACAGCCTTATATAAATAAATATATATAATATATAAATATATATAGATAAATAATTTATATTAATATATATATATATATACATAAAATATATATAATATATATATATAATATATATTAATATATAAATATATATATATATATTATTATATAAATATATTCATTTTATGTATATTCCTAAAGCCCCCTGCATCTGTCCTCTTTTGGAAAATTTAAAAAAAACGAGAGGGAAGGATTTCCACCTCCCCACCCTCCCCTTTTAGTCGTCTTTATATATATATGTATATCATATCTTCTTTCTTTCATACTATTCGCCATTTCCCTCCCGCGTAGCGAGGTACGTTTAAGAACAAGGACTGGGGGGGCCTTGAGCGATTATCCTCATCTGGCCCCCTTTTCTGTTCCTGCTATGAGAAAAACAAAAAAAAAAAGAGGGAGGATTTCCAGGCCCCCCGCTCCCTTCCCTTTTAATCGCCCTTTCTACGACAACCAGGGAATACGTGTGAATATTCTTTTTTTCCCTATCCCCAGGGATAAAAAATAAATATATATATATATCTATATAGTATAAATATAAAATAAATATATAGTATATATATATATTACAATATATATATAATATAATAAATATATTTTTTTTTTTTTTTTTATACTTTGTCGCTGTCTCCCGCGTTTGCGAGGTAGCGCAAGGAAACAAGACAAAGAAATTGCCCAACCCCCCCCCCATCACATAAAATACCAACAACATTCATTAACAAACGCCACACACCTCAAATAGTACATACATACACAGCTTTCCATGGTTTACCCCCAGACCTTTCCCAAGCCTTGATACAATCCACTGACAGCTCGTCCAACCCCGGTATACCACATCCGCTCCAATTCACATCTATTCCTTGCCCTCCTTTCACCCTCCTGCCATGTGTCAGGCCCCGATCACACCAAACTTTTTCCAATCATCTTTTTTTGTTTACCACCTCCAATTTGGGTCTCCCTCTTCTCCTCGTTCCCTCCACCTCCGACACATATATCCTCTTGGTCAATCTTTCCTCACTCATTCTCTCCATGTGCCCAAACCACTTCAAAACACCCTCTTCTGCTCTCTCAACCACGCTCTTTTTATTTCCACACATCTCTCTTACCCTTACGTTACTCACTCGATCAAACCACCTCACACCACACATTGTCCTCAAACATCTCATTTCCAGCACATCCATCCTCCTGCGCACAACTCTATCCATAGCCCACGCCTCGCAACCATACAACATTGTTGGAACCACTATTCCTTCAAACATACCCATTTTTGCTTTCCGAGATAATGTTCTCGACTTCCACACATTCTTCAAGGCTCCCAGAATTTTCGCCCCCTCCCCCACCCTATGATCCACTTCCGCTTCCATGGTTCCATCCGCTGCCAGATCCACTCCCAGATATCTAAAACACTTCACTTCCTCCAGTTTTTCTCCATTCAAACTCACCTTCCCAATTGAACTTGACCTCAACCCTACTGTACCTAATACCCTTGCTCTTATTCACATTTACTCTAACTTTCTTCTTCCACCACTTACCAAACTCAGATCACCAGCTTCTGCATTTCAACCATGAATCAGCCACCAGTGCTGTATCATCAGCGAACAACAACATGACTCACTTTCCCCAAAGCTCTCTCATCCCCCAAACTCATCCACAAACAGACTTGCCATACTTGCCCCTCTTTCCAAAACTCTTTTTGCATTTACCATCCCTAACAACCCATCCCATAAACACATTAAACAACCATGGAGACATCACACACCCCTTGCCGCAAACCACTTTCACTGAGAACCAATCACTTTCCCTCATATTCCGACACGTTCACATGCTCCTTACATCCTCGATAAAAACTTTTCAATGCTTCTAACAACTTTCCTCCCACACCATATATTCTTAAGACCCTTCCACAGAGCATCTCTATCAACTCTATCATATGCCTTCTCCAGATCCAAAAATGCTACATACAAATCCATTGCTTTTCTAAGTATTTCTCCAATATTCTTCAAAGCAAACACCTGATCCACACATCTCTACCACTTTTGAAACCCAACTGCTCTTCCCCAATCTGAAGCTCTGTACATGCATTCACCCTCCAATCCAATACCCTCCCATATAATTACCAGAATAACTCAACAAACTTAACCCTGTAATTTGAGCACTCACTCTTATCCACTTTGCCTTTGTACAATGGCACTATGCACTCATTCCGCCAATCCTCAGGCACCGTCCCATGAGTGCATAAATAGAGTTTGTGGAGGATGTGATAGAAATGTAAAAAGTAAATTCCTCGATTTATAAAGGTAAAATTGTAAGTTGGATGGAGAGAGGTGGGTGATTATTGTGCATTGCACCTGGGCATGAGAAAAAGATCATGAGAGGCCAAGTGTTTTTGGCCTAGAGCACTGAATGAGTGTGTTAGCGGTTTTGATGCACGAACCGGGTTATAGTGATGGGGGGGGGTTGATTTGAATGCAAAGGTAGAGTAATGTGGCAGTTTGAGGAATAAATGGTGATGCATGGGTGTTCAGTGTGTAAATGGAAATGGGTGAAGAGCTTGTAGATTTATATGTGCTGAAACAAAACGAATGATTGGGAATACCTGGTTTAAAAAGCGAGATATCCATAATTATACTTATGAAGTAGGAAGATGGCCAAGAGCGTTATTGGATTACGTGTTAATTGACAAGGCGTGCGAAGAGAGACTTTTGGATGTTAATGTGCTGAAAGGTGCAACTGGAGGGATGTCCTGATCATTATCTTGTGGAGGCTAAGGTGAAGATTAGAATGGGTTTTCAAGAAAAGAGAGGGAATGATGGGTGAAGAAGGTGGTGAAGAAAGTGAGCTTGGTAAGGAACCTGTGTGGGGAAGTACCAGGATAGACTGTGTACAGAATTGGAAAAAGGTGAGAACAATGGAAGTAAGTGAGTGGGGGAGGAATGGGATGTATTAGGGAATCATGATGGATTGCGCAAAAGATGCGTTGTGGCATGAGAAGATGGGAGGTGGTCTGTTTAGAAAGGGTATGGAGTGTGTGATGAAGAAGTAAGAGTATTATGAATAGAGAAGAGAGAGGCATTTGACGATTTTAGCCGGGAAATAAAAAATGCAATTGAGTGGGAAAGTAGATAAGAAAGAGTCCAGGAGTCAAGAGAAGGTGCAAGAGGGAAAAAAAAAAGGGCAAAAGTAGAGTTGGGGGAAGAGAGTAATCAGTCGTTTTAGGAGAATAAAAAGATTGTCTGGAAGGAGTAAATAGGGTGCGTTAAGACAAAGGGAGCAAATGAAACTTCATTGAAAAGGGCGTAAATGGGGGAGGTATAACAAGTAGTGGAGATCGAGAGAAGAAGATGGATTGAGATTTTGAAGGTGTTGTTGAATGTGTCTGATGACAGAGTGCAGATATAGGGTGTTTTGATCGAGGTGGTTGCAAAGTGAAGAGTTAGGGAAAATGATTTGGTAAACAGAGAAGAGGTAGTAAAAGCTTTGCGGAAGATGAAAGCCGGCAAGGCAGCAGGTTTGGATGGTATTGCAGTGGAATTTATTAAAAAAGGGGGTGACTGTATTGTTGACTGGTTGGTAAGGTTATTTAATGTATGTATGACTCATGGTGAGGTGCCTGAGGATTGGCGGAATGCGTGCATAGTGCCATTGTACAAAGGCAAAGGGGATAAGAGTGAGTGCTCAAATTACAGAGGTATAAGTTTGTTGAGTATTCCTGGTAAATTATATGGGAGGGTATTGATTGAGAGGGTGAAGGCATGTACAGAGCATCAGATTGGGGAAGAGCAGTGTGGTTTCAGAAGTGGTAGAGGATGTGTGGATCAGGTGTTTGCTTTGAAGAATGTATGTGAGAAATACTTAGAAAAGCAAATGGATTTGTATGTAGCATTTATGGATCTGGAGAAGGCATATGATAGAGTTGATAGAGATGCTCTGTGGAAGGTATTAAGAATATATGGTGTGGGAGGCAAGTTGTTAGAAGCAGTGAAAAGTTTTTATCGAGGATGTAAGGCATGTGTACGTGTAGGAAGAGAGGAAAGTGATTGGTTCTCAGTGAATGTAGGTTTGCGGCAGGGGTGTGTGATGTCTCCATGGTTGTTTAATTTGTTTATGGATGGGGTTGTTTAGGGAGGTAAATGCAAGAGTTTGGAAAGAGGGGCAAGTATGAAGTCTGTTGGGGATGAGAGAGCTTGGGAAGTGAGTCAGTTGTTGTTCGCTGATGATACAGCGCTGGTGGCTGATTCATGTGAGAAACTGCAGAAGCTGGTGACTGAGTTTGGTAAAGTGTGTGGAAGAAGAAAGTTAAGAGTAAATGTGAATAAGAGCAAGGTTATTAGGTACAGTAGGGTTGAGGGTCAAGTCAATTGGGAGGTGAGTTTGAATGGAGAAAAACTGGAGGAAGTGAAGTGTTTTAGATATCTGGGAGTGGATCTGGCAGCGGATGGAACCATGGAAGCGGAAGTGATCATAGGGTGGGGGAGGGGCCGATATTCTGGGGGCCTTGAAGAATGTGTGAAGTCGAAAACATTATCTCGGAAAGTAAAAATTTGTATGTTTGAAGAATATGGTTCCAACAATGTTGTTATGGTTTCGAGGCGTGGGGCTAGGATAGAGAGGTTCGCAGGAGGATGGATGTGCTGGTAATGAGGATGTTTGAGGACAATGTGTGGTGTAGGTGTTTGATCGAGGTAAGTAATGTAAGGGTAAGAGAGAGTGTGGAAATAAAGAGCGTGGTTGAAGATCAGAAGAGGGTGTTTTGAAATGGTTTGGCACATGAGAGAATGAGTGAAGAAAGATTGACCAAGAGGATATATGTGTCGGAGGTGGAGGGAACGATGAGAAGAGGAGACCAAATGGAGTGAAAGATGGAGTGGAAAAAGATTTTGTGTGATCGGGGCCGACATTCAGAGGGTGAAAGGAGGCAGGAATATACCTCTGTAATTTGAGCACTCACTCTTATCCCCTTTGCCTTTGTACAATGGCACTATGCACGCATTCCGCCAATCCTCAGGCACCTCACCATGAGTCATACATATATTAAATAACCTTACCAACCAGTCAACAATACAGTCATCCCCTTTTCTAATAAATTCCACTGCAATACCATCCAAACCTGCTGCCTTGCCGGCTTTCATCTTCCGCAAAGCTTTTACTACCTCTTCTCTGTTTACCAAATCATTTTCCCTAACCCTCTCACTTTGCACACCACCTCGACCAAAACACCCTATATCTGCCACTCTGTCATCAGACACATTCAACAAACCTTCAAAATACTCATTCCATCTCCTTCTCACATCACCACTACTTGTTATCACCTCCCCATTTACGCCCTTCACTGAAGTTCCCATTTGCTCCCTTGTCTTACGCACCCTATTTACCTCCTTCCAGAACATCTTTTTATTCTCCCTAAAATTTAATGATAGTCTCTCACCCCAACTCTCATTTGCCCTTTTTTTCACACATATATATATATATTTCTTTTTTTTTTCTTTTTTTTTTCAAAATATTCGCCATTTCCCGCGTTAGCGAGGTAGCGTTAAGAACTGAGGACTGGGCCATTGAGTGAATATCCTCACCTGGCCCTCTTCTCTGTTCCTTCTTTTGGAAAATTAAAAAAATTGAGAGGGGAGGATTTCCAGTCCCCCGCTCCCTCCCCTTTTAGTCGCCTTCTACGACACGCAGGGAATACGTGGGAAGTATTCTTTCTCCCCTATATATATATATATATATATATATATATATATATATATATATATATATATATATATATATTCCTATGAGTCCACGAGGAAAATGAAACACGAATAGTTCCCAAGTGCACTTTCGTGTAATAATCACATCATCAGGGGAGACACAAGAGAGGAATATAACAGTCAGTTGATATACATCGAAGAGACGAAGCTAGGACGCCATTTGGTAAACATGTGATTGTCCAAAACATACAACGAGCGTTCATAAACTTATCATTTTACAAATCTTATCAACAATAAAGTTATGTAATTTGTACAGACCATCACTAATATTAAGATTATAATTCTTTGTGTATTTAATAATAGAAGATTCAATGATATTTCTCTTGGTAATAGAGTTAGAGTTAACAACTGAGATGGCGTTACTACAGTCAATACAATGATCATAGTTTTTAACATGATTAAACAAGGCATTTGCGTCCTAGCTTCGTCTCTTCGATGTATATCAACTGACTGTTATATTCCTCTCTTGTGTCTCCCCTGATGATGTGATTATTACACGAAAGTGCACTTGGGAACTTTTCGTGTTTTATTTCCTCGTGGACTCATAGGAATATCTTGATCACGCGCAAAATTGTGATCCTTTCCAATATATATATATATATATATATATATATATATATATATATATATATATATATATATATATATATATATATATATATATATAAGACGATTAAAAGGGGAGAGAGGGGGGGGGGGGGGCGGGCTGGAAATCCTTCCCTCTCGTTTTTTTTTTTATTTTCCAAAAGAGGAACAGAGAAGGGGGCCAAGTGAGGATTTTCCCTCAAAGGTTCAGTCCTCTGTTCTTAACGCTACCACGCTAACGGCGGAAAATAGCAGAGTGAAAAGCTTTGCGGAAGATGAAAGTCGGCAAGGCGGCGTGTTTGGATGGTATTGCAGTGGAATTTATTAAAAAAGGGGGTGACTGTATTGTTGACTGGTTGGTAAGGTTATCTAATGTATGTATGACTCATGGTGAGGTGCCTGAGGATTGGCGCAATGCTTGCATAGTGCCATTGTACAAAGGCAAAGGGGATAAAAGTGAGTGCTCAAAATACAGAGGTATAAGTTTGTTGAGTATTCCTGGGAAATTATATGTGAGGGTCTTGACTGAGAGGGTGAAGGTATGTACAGAGCATCAGATTGGAGAAGAGCAGTATGGTTTCAGAAGTGGCAGAGCATGTGTGGATCAGGTGTTTGATTTGAAGAATGTATGTGAGAAATACTTAGAAAAGCAAATGGATCTGTATGAAGCATTTATGGATCTGGAGAAGGCATATGATAGAGTTGACAGAGGTGCTCTGTGGAAGGTATTAAGGATATATGGTGTGGGAGGCAAGTTGCTAGAAGCAGTGAAAAGCTTTCATCGAGGATGTAAGGCATATGTACGTGTAGGAAGAGAGGAAAGTGATTGGTTCTCAGTGAATGTAGGTTTGCGGCAGGGGTGTGTGATGTCTCCATGGTTGTTTAATTTGTTTATGGATGGGGTTGTTAGGGAGGTGAATGCAAGAGTTTTGGAAAGAGGGGCAAGTATGCAGTCTGTTGTGGATGAGAGAGCTTGGGAAGTGAGTCAGTTGTTGTTCACTGATGATACAGCGCTGGTAGCTGATTCGTGTGACAAACTGCAGAAACTGGTGACTGAGTTTGGTAAAGAGGGTGAAAGAAGAAAGGTGAGAGTAAATGTCAATAGGAGCAAGGTTACTAGGTACGGTAGGGTTGAGGGACAAGTCAATTTGGAGGTAAGATTGAATGGAGAAAAACTGGAGGAAATGAAGTGTTTTAGATATCTGGGAGTGAATTTGGCAGCGGATGGAACCATGGAAACGGAAGTGAATCAGAGGGTGGGAGAGGGGGCGAGAATTCTGGTAGCGTTTAAAAAATGTGTGGAAGTCGAGAACATTATCTCGGAATAGTTGTTCCAACAATGTTATATGGTTGCGAGACGTGGGCTATGGATACAGTTTTGCGGAGGAGGGTGGATGTGTTGGAAATGAGATATTGAGGACAATATGTGGTGTGAGGTGGTTTGATCGAGTAAGTAATAATAGGGTAAGAGAGATGTGTGGTAATTAAAAGAGTGTGGCTGAGAGAGCAGAAGAGGGTGTTTTGAAATGATTTGGTCACATGGAAAGAATGAGTGCTGAAAGATTGACCAAGAGGATATATGCGTCAGAGGTGGAGGGAACGAGGAAAATTGGGAGACCAAATTGGAGGTGGAAAGATGATGTGAAAAAGATTTTGAGTGATCGGGGCCTGAAGATGCAGGAGGGTGAAAGGCGTGCAAGGAATAGAGTGAATTGGAACGATGTGGCATACCGGGTCGACGTGCTGTTAATGGATTGAACCAGGGGATGTGAAGCGTCTGGGGTAAACCATGGAAAGTTCTGTGGGGCCTGCATGTGGAAAGGGAGCTGTGGTTTCGGTGCATTATTACATGACAGCTAGAGACTGAGTGTGAACGAATGTGGCCTTTGTTGTCTTTTCCTAGCGCTACCTCGCGCACATGAGGGGGGGGTGTTGTTATTTCATGTGTGTTGGGGTGGCGATGGAAATGAATAAAGGCAGACAGTATGAATCATGCACATATGTATGTATGTATATGCCTGGGTGTGTATATAAATGTATATGTCCGGGTGTGTATATATATGTATGCGTTGAGATGTATACGTGTGTATATTTGCGTATGTGGACGTTTATGTATATACATGTGTATGTGGGTGGGTTGGGCTATTCTTTTGCCTGTTTCCTTGCGCTACCTCGCTCACGCGGGAAACAGCGACAAAGCAAAACAAATAGATAAATAAATGAATATATATTTATCTATTCATTTATGAATATAGAGTGGCAGATATAGGGTGTTTTGGTCGAGGTGGTGTGCAAAGTGAGAGGGTTAGGGAAAATGATTTGGTAAACAGAGAAGAGGTAGTAAAAGCTTTGCGGAAGATGAAAGCCGGCAAGGCAGCGGGTTTGGATGGTATTGCAGTGGAATTTATTAAAAAAGGGGGTGACTGTATTGTTGACTGGTTGGTAAGGTTATTTAATGTATGTATGACTCATGGTGAGGTGCCTGAGGATTGGCGGAATGCGTGCATAGTGCCATTGTACAAAGGCAAAGGGGATAAGAGTGAGTGCTCAAATTACAGAGGTATAAGTTTGTTGAGTATTCCTGGTAAATTATATAGGAGGGTATTGATTGAGAGGGTGAAGGCATGTACAGAGCATCAGATTGGGGAAGAGCAGTGTGGTTTCAGAAGTGGTAGAGGATGTGTGGATCAGGTGTTTGCTTTGAAGAATGTATGTGAGAAATACTTAGAAAAGCAAATGGATTTGTATGTAGCATTTATGGATCTGGAGAAGGCATATGATACAGTTGATAGAGATGCTCTGTGGAAGGTATTAAGAATATATGATGTGGGAGGCAAGTTGTTAGAAGCAGTGAAAAGTTTTTATCGAGGATGTAAGGCATGTGTACGTGTAGGAAGAGAGGAAAGTGATTGGTTCTCAGTGAATGTAGGTTTGCGGCAGGGGTGTGTGATGTCTCCATGGTTGTTTAATTTGTATATGGATGGGGTTATTAGGGAGGTGAATGCAAGAGTTTTGGAAAGAGGGGCAAGTATGAAGTCTGTTGGGGATGAGAGAGCTTGGGAAGTGAGTCAGTTGCTGTTCGCTGATGATACAGCTCTGGTGGCTGATTCATGTGAGAAACTGCAGAAGCTGGTGACTGAGTTTGGTAAAGTGTGTGAAAGAAGAAAGTTAAGAGTAAATGTGAATAAGAGCAAGGTTATTAGGTACAGTAGGGTTGAGGGTCAAGTCAACTGGGAGGTGAGTTTGAATGGAGAAAAACTGGAGGAAGTAAAGTGTTTTAGATATCTGGGAGTGGATCTGGCAGCGGATGGAACCATGGAAGCGGAAGTGGATCATAGGGTGGGGGAGGGGGCGAAAATTCTGGGGGCCTTGAAGAATGTGTGGAAGTCGAGAACATTATCTCGGAAAGCAAAAATGTGTATGTTTGAAGGAATAGTGGTTCCAACAATGTTGTATGGTGGCGAGGCGTGGGCTATGGATAGAGTGGTGCGCAGGAGGATGGATGTGCTGGAAATGAGATGTTTGAGGACAATGTGTGTTGTGAGGTGGTTTGATCAAGTAAGTAACGTAATGGTAAGAGAGATGTGTGGAAATAAAAAGAGCGTGGTTGAGAGAGCAGAAGAGGGTGTTTTGAAATGGTTTGGGCACATGGAGAGAATGAGTGAAGAAAGATTGACCAAGAGGATATATGTGTCGGAGGTGGAGGGAACGAGGAGAAGAGGGAGACCAAATTGGAGGTGGAAAGATGGAGTGAAAAAGATCTTGTGTGATCGGGGCCTGAACATGCAGGAGGGTGAAAGGAGGGCAAGGAATAGAGTGAATTGGAGCGATGTGGTATACCGGGGTTGACGTGCTGTCAGTGGATTGAATCAGGGCATGTGAAGCGTCTGGGGTGAACCATGGAAAGCTGTGTAGGTGTGTATATTTGCGTGTGTGGACGTATGTATATACATGTGTATGGGGTGGGTTGGGCCATTTCTTTCGTCTGTTTCCTTGCGCTACCTCGCAAACGCGGGAGACAGCGACAAAGCAAAAAAAAAAAAAAAAAAAATATATATATATATATATATATATATATATATATATATATATATATATATATATATATATTTATATATTATCCCTTGGGATAGGGGAGAAAGGATACATCTCACGTATTCCCTGCGTGTCGTAGAAGGGACTAAAAGGGGAGGGAGCGGGGGGCTGGAAATCCTTCCCTCTCGTTTTTAATTTTCCAAAAGAAGAAACAATTTCAGTCCTCTGTTCTTAGCGCTACCTCTCTAATGTGGGAAATGGCGAATAGTATGGATGTACATATATATATATATATATATATATATATATATATATATATAATCTTTTCAGATTTGTTGTGAAAGTAAGACATTAACGGTGCCTCTCGCGATCGTGTCCGCACTCAGTAGTTCTAAATAGAACATATCAACTGACCTAATTTTTAAGATGACACTGAGACTGCTGTAACTTGCTGATGCCTGAAATATTAAGCACTTACAAGAACCATTCGTCCGACTGTGTTTGAAGCTGAAAACCGTATTGACAATAACGCATCTTTCTCCCCTATCCCCAGGGATAATATATATATATATATATATATATATATATATATATATATATATATATATATATATATATATATATATATATATATATATATATATAAATATATATATCTTTTTTTTTTCTTTTGATTGTTGATAAAGTATGGCAGGTTGAAAATATGTCTCTCTCTATCGGGCCGTTCTTTGAATGTCTCTCCAGCGGTTGTGTGAAACTGGTTTAGATATCCTTATACCATCCTCATTTGAGGATGGTACAAATTTCTTACCCTCAACTGAACAGTAATAAATATTTGAACAGATGAAGATCAAGCTTCAGGTTTTCATATCGAGTAGGAGGATTGCTGCACCACATGACTGTCTGCTGTGTTCACTGTGACATCGTCTAACATCATAACTTGGGCGGCATCGCCGTTGTGTCTTAATATAGTGTAAACATTTCGCACAGCCGGTCACCCCAGTATCTTCATGTTCCTAATGCCTAATGTTTATCCTGTATCATCGTGATATATATTACTGTAATAAAGTTGCCATAGAGGAAATATCGTACCCGTCAGACAACTGAGGGGTGCGTTATATTAAACGAATCCACATTTTGAATTATTTCATTACTTGATCCTTTTATACAAAACTCACGAACATATGAAGTTGGAGTCATGTTGATGGCATAACATGATGCTGGTGATATCCACAACCACAAAGAGTCTGTGGTGAAAATGATATATGTTTGATAGGGATACATCACTGGCCTCACGCCCACTCCTCTCACATGGGTTCTGGTGTTGACTTCATCCCATCGTTATCACTACAAGTCATATTCCTGTTCAGTGATATGGCAAAAATTTCGGCCACATGAAGTCGATACTGGGTCTGTTTATCTGCTTTTTGGGTTTTACTTTCGATAGTAGAGCTGGGAATGATTTTATTGCTAGTGAGTCTAGTTAGTAATGAATGAAGTGTATGGCAAAACTTCTTGATAATGAGTATCTCAAGCTCAGTGGTTCTGATCAAAACGATAAAATGTGTATTGAGGAAATACTGTAAGCTTATTGTAGAGGTTAATCCTCCTCCACAAGAGTGATGTTATCCTTGAGATACTGTTCACATACACCTGAGGCAGAGGTGCTAAGTTGGGTGAACTCTTTCTTTAGAGAATGAGTTAATAACACAGCTACAAACATCAGCTGGCTTGTCGGGGAGTACCCTGGGATCTGTACGGTAATCTTTCCTTGAATAGCCACTGTTGCACTACAGGAATATGACTCATTTCTGAATGACAGATCTGATGGCGCTGTTGGTAACCAGGAAATTGTAATAATCCTTAACGTTACTGGCATTAGATGGTTCGCTACAAATTCCTGTAGTGTAGTTTGAGGTGAGGTTAACTATGTAAGGTATATTCTGGATAACGAGTCATCAAGTGAGCTTTAATCTTCATGATGGACAAGTGCAATTTAGTAATGACAGTGTAAATGAAAATCATCTGACCAGCGTTTGACATACTTTCCAACAAAGGAAATTATTATTCGAGAATGTGGTGGGAAACCGTTATTATAACAAAAGAAATTATTATGTTGCTTTATTATTATCTTCCAGTGATGAAATATCGAGTACGAGTGTCCGTTATACTTTCCTGGAATAGGAATTGTTATACCAGTTTGTGGTTTACAACTTGGTAAAGGAATTAGTCTAGTGAGTGATAGACTTTCAAATAATGGAAATCAACATATCAGTTAGAGGTATATTTCCGAACAACATTATTCATTTTAGTTTTCAAACAACGTGCAAGTGATCGATCATTACACACCAGTTCTCTTGTCCAGGTGGTCTAGAAGCTGTTGACAATAAATGAGGTAAACCGCATGAGAAAAATATTTTGACACGTGAACATCTGTGCTGAGGCACAGTCTTATTAAGGCCCACCATCCATAAAAGACGGAGAGAAAAGCCTATAATCATCATAAAGGAAAATGTATGAGAAGCCAGGTGTGGTGGAGGTGTGGATGTTGGCTGGAGCAACATCCACCACGTCAGCCACACCCGACGCCACACACGCCATCGCCCTTGACGACCACTGGGTCCTCCTCCGAGCTCCCTGGCCATGACTCGGCTAATGACCCAAGCCACGGCTGCACTCCCTGGGGAGCGGGACCTCTCGCCTCAGCCAGCAGTTGCACCATTGTAGGGAGTCTCAGCAGTAGCTGGCGGGTCTTGGATATATCAACAACCAACGGACCTGCGGATAGCCTCAGGAAGGACGACGAGGCTTCCACTTTCTGCCCGTCAGCTGACCTGTGTTGATCCGGTTCCTCTATAGCAAGTATGTTATGTTGTGTAGTTACTGTATCACTCATGACAGAGACGATGTAAGGTTTCTTATGAAAGATTCAAATCATTTCCGTTTCTTTGTGTCCGAAGAAAAATACGTGACGTGAATCCTCAAACGGCTTTGATCGTTTGCTTCATGAACAAGATTATTTATATGCTAACAAGCCGCGCGGGAGGAAAGGAACAACTGTTCCATTGAACTACCAAAATTACTACACACCCCCAAAAAATAGTGAAAAAGACAATGACTTTATAAAGGATCGTTATTAGAAGGGAAAAAAGTCTCCTTCCATAAACCCAGTGAAGCTATCGTGTCCGCAGCCTACCCACCAAACACTGACCTCCTTACGACAACCTGAGCCTACCTACCATATCTTTACTCTAACGAACACATCCGATCCTCCCCAAAGAGAGACTTAGCTCTACCCCCCCCTTCCAACATCTTTCCTTAACTAACCCATCTCCAAGCTACAAACCACTCATTCTCCTTATCAGACTTCCCCATACTACTTAAGCAAACATTATTCTAACAACTGAACCCCACTACTTCCCTCCAGGATGAACCTCAACACATGTATATATGCGCTGATAGTGGAAGGAATACTATCATATAGCAACTGGGATTCATTGACCGAAGAAACAAATACCCGGCCGCAACATCAGTATCATTGTTCCCAAACAATGCACACTGGAAGACCTCCCTCAAGTAAACATCAAGGTAGATTTCCTTCTCCAGACATACACATTCTCTCGAACCTCCTGCTCAAAAACATACGGATCCACCCAAAACTTCCTTAGATTTCCCTCAGACACACCCTCACACCTTCCATGTCCACCAAATCTCTAAAGCAGATACACATATACACACATGTATTTACATGGAAACATGGACAGTGGAGTACCCTAAAGAGCAGTCCCTTCTCCAACTCATTTTAACCTCTTCGTACATGACCCTCAATTGCCTCACGCAAACCTCAATATAAAGGTCTTTTCGTATGCACACGACCTCACAATTACATCACAGGACCCTAACACTTCAGTAGCAACATCAAACATGAAGTACTACATTACGCAACTGGATTGATGGTTCACCCAGAACAGAATGTCTAGATATCCGCAGGTCTTCATCTACACTTTTAACCGCAGAAAGACAAGAATCTACCTCACGCCTTCCAAATATCTTGCTGGACTGTCCCTCTCATACAACAAAGCACCAAACATTCTAGGTATCACATACCCCACACAATAATGTAAGCACAGAATCAACACACAAACTAAATACCTTCAGAATACAAGTTGGGACTAGATTTAGACAATAAAAAGAATCACAACATCTTAAACAAAGATTTTATCCTCTACACTTTAAACTATGCCTCACCTGACTGGTTTCCTCCATCTCAAAAGCAAATGTAATGAACTGCAAAACACACAAAATAGTACACTCAGAACAATAACTGGCTACCAAGTAACCTCAAAAACTTAACACTTTCACAAAGATCATTCCAACTCAGACCCACCTCATCTTGTTTGGGACTCGGCTTTATGCAACTGCATAGAATTGTACCTCCTCCCAAATCCATCTACAACTGACTACCAACCCCCAAGTAGAAACAAAAAGCTTACCCCTGCCGCATACTTCAGCAGCTTCTACGAACAGTTCCCATCAGCCCTAGCAAATATGAAACTGACAAAACACAAACACATTGAAATGAACCGGCGAGCACCAAACAACGCTACTTCCCATGAGACATACACACATCAGGAACGACACTCTCCAGACAAATTCGAGTCCCACTCCCCGCTCACGCACTGGACATCACCTGTCAATACAATACTGCAGGCATTGTCTCAGTATATCCCAAGACCATTCATGCTCACAATGCAACTCCCATAAAGGAGAAAACGAGCACTTACGACTCAATTGCCCTCCATCTAGACGCACATACAGCGTAACAACGTTTTATAACCTGCTGTCCCGAGCGGTGGACGTAGCTAGCTTTCTGAGTCCTGCTGGGCCCTCATGATGGTGAAAGTTAAATCCTGGGGTTGGAAATATATATATATATATATATATATATATATATATATATATATATATATATATATATATATATATATATATATATATATATATATATATATATATATATATATATAGGGGATAGGGGATTAAGAGTACTTCCCACGTATTCCCTGCGTGTCGTAGAAGGCGACTAAAAGGGGAGGGAGCGGGGGGCTGGAAATCCTCCCCTCTCGGTTTTTTTTTTAATTTTCCAAAAGAAGGAACAGAGAATTGGGCCAGGTGAGGGTATTCCCTCAAAGGCCCAGTCCTCTGTTCTTAACGCTACCTCGCTAATGCGGGAAATGGCGAATAGTTTGAAAGAAAAAGAAAAGATATATATATATATATATATATATATATATATATATATATATATATATATATATATATTTATTTATTTTGCTTTGTCGCTGTCCCCCGCGTTTGCAAGGTAGCGCAAGGAAACAGACGAAAGAAATGGCCCAACCCACCCACATAAACATGTATATACATACACGTCCACACACGCAAATATACATACCTATATATCTCAATGTACACATATATATATACACACAGACACATACATATATACCCATGCACACAATTCACACTGTCTGCCTTTATTCATTCCCATCGCCACCTCGCCACACATGGAATACCATCCCCCTCCCCCTCATGTGTGCGAGGTAGCGCTGGGAAAAGACAACAAAGGCCTCATTCGTTCACACTCAGTCTCTAGCTGTCATGCAATAATGCCCGAAACCACAGCTCCCTTTCCATATCCAGGCCCCACACAACTTTCTATGGTTTACCCCAGACGCTTCACATGCCCTGATTCAATCCATTGACAGCACGTCAACCCCGGTATACCACATCGATCCAATTCACTCTCTTCTTTGCCCGCCTTTCACCCTCCTGCATGTTCAGGCCCCGATCACTCAAAATCTTTTTCACTCCATCTTTCCACCTCCAATTTGGTCTCCCACTTCTCCTCGTTCCCTCCACCTCCGACACATATCCTCTTGGTCAATCTTTCCTCACTCATTCTCTCCATGTGCCCAAACCATTTCAAAACACCCTCTTTTGCTCTCTCAACCACGCTCTTTTTATTTCCACACATCTCTCTTACCCTTACATTACTTACTCGATCAAACCACCTCACACCACACATTGTCCTCAAACATCTCATTTCCAGCACATCCACCCTCCTGCGCATAACTCTATCCATAGCCCACGCCTCGCAACCATACAACATTGTTGGAACCACTATTCTTTCAAACATACCCATCTTTGCTTTCCGAGATAATGTTCTCGACTTCCAAACATTCTTCAATGCTCCCAGAATTCTCGCCCCCTCCCCCACCCTATGATTCACTTCCGCTTCCATGGTTCCATCCGCTGCCAGATCCACTCCCAGATATCTAAAACACTTTACTTCCTCCAGTTACCTCCCAATTGACTTGACCCTCAACCCTACTGTACCTAATAACCTTGCTCCTATTCACATTTACTCTTAACTTTCTTCTTTCACACACTTTACCATATATATATATATATATATATATATATATATATATATATATATATATATATATATATATATATATATATATATTTATGCAAAATATATCTATTCATACGTTTGATTTATGTGTGTGTATTTCTATATCCTGCTCGCTTATACAGTTCTACCCACACGTTCTCCTTGACACACTCATTTGCACCTGCTTTCGCTGGATGCGGTGGCCCGCATATTCTGCCACATCTCTCTCTCTCTCTCTCTCTCTCTCTCTCTCTCTCTCTCTCTCTCTCTCTCTCTCTCTCTCTCTCTCTCTCTCTCTCTCTCTCCTGCAGCCCACCGTCCTCGTACACCGATCAATACGGACTAAGGAATAGTTCATTCTTTACAGAGTGAGAGACACGTCCTAAGAGCGCCCAGACATCCGATATGTCGCCCAAATCTTCACTGGGGAGGAGCAGGCGAGGCAGCGTGGTGGTGCTCTACACTTTACATATTCCTTTTTACAGACTTTTCACACCAGTGGAACGAAGGATCAAACTGTCTGTGTGTAGCATGATATGTAGGATGAGCTAGTGGAAGATCTGTATGAGGGTATATCTGCAGTATGAACTAATGCGAGTCAGTATGACTGTTGTATGAATCATCATGAGGCAATGTGACAGCAATATAGAACAATATGAGGCAGTGTGTAGCATGCATAACTGCTAGCGTACGATGAAAAACCAATATGTTTTTTGCTGTGATGAAACAGACAGCAGTATAGAACAATATGAGGCAGTGTGTAGCATGCATAACTGCTAGCGTACGATGAAAAACCAATATGTTTTTTGCTGTGATGAAACAGACAGCAGTATAGAACAATATGAGGCAGTGTGTAGCATTCATAACTGCTAGCGTACGATGAAAAACCAATATGTTTTTTGCTGTGATGAAACATTTTCAGTTCATAGTAGGCTATCAAGTGTGAAGAAGCCTGTTAAGTGTAAAGGAGACACTTTATTATATAGATGCCTGTTAAGTGTAAAGTGTATGAAAGACTGTTATGTACATAGGAACCTTGAGTGTAAAGGAGCCTGTTTAAAAGCCTCTCAAGGGTAAGGAAGCCTGTTAAGTGTAAAGGAACCTGGTAAGTATATCGGAGTCTATAAAGTATACATAGGATCTTGTCAAGGAAAGAGGAGACCGTTAAGTGTGTAGGATCCTGCTTAGCACATTCGAGACGTTTAAGTATATGGGACCCTGTTAAGGATAAGAATTTTCTTTATTGCGCAGGAGGCTTGATAGGAGTCTGTTAAGTGTGTAGTAATTTGTTAGATGTAAAGGAATATATTAAGTATGTAGAAGTCTATTAAGAATATAGGGGCCTCTTAAGAGTGGAGAGGCCTGTTAAGTGTTTAAAAGCCTGTTACGTGTGCAATAGCCTGTTAAGTGTACAATAGCCTGTTAGGAGTGAATGAACCTGTTGAGCATATAGGAACCCTTTAATTGTGTAAGTGACGAAGCCTGTTAAGTGTCTTTGAACCTGTTAAGTGTGCAGGAGCATAATAAGTGAGCATATGGAGATGCACAGCACCAGTGATAGTCTAGAGCTGTAACTAAGAATGACATCACGTAGCACCACATCATGAGATACATGCTACGTGCTACTGGAAGGAAGCCTCGAGGGAAGCGTGAGCAAGTATGGAGGTGTTTACTGTTTAGGGAGGTAAGTGGTACTGCATAACCAACCAAGTATGTTGTAACGGGAGTAACCAACTGTAGTGGTAGTAACAGTGAGCAACATTAAGTAGCAGTGACAGGGAACAACAGTATGTGGTTATAGTAGTGAACAATACTTTACAGCAGCAACAATGAGCAACTGTTGGCAGTAACAGTGAACAACGGCATATGGTAGTAATGCTGAACACCAGTAAGTGGCAGTAACATTGAGCGCATGTTGACAGTAACAGTGAGCAGATGACAGCAGCAACAGCGAACTGATGGTGGCAATAACAATGAGCTGATGACGGCAGTAACAGTAGGCAAATATCTGCAGTAATGGTGAACAGCAATATGTGGCAGTATAACAGAGCAGATGTTTGAAATAACATAGAACAATTGGATGTGCATATGTTAGCAGCAACAATGACCAACAACATGTGACAGTAATAGTGAGCAGCAGTGTGTGGCAGTAACAACGAGTAACAGTACATGGTAGTAAAAGTGAGCAACAGTATATGATAGTAACAGTGAGCAACAGTACGTGGCAGTAACAGTGAGCAACGGTATGTGACAGTAACATTGAACAGCAGCGAGTGGCAGCAACAGTCAGTATGTGGCAGTATGGGTGAGCAACGGTATGTGGTAGTAAGCGTGAGTAACAGTATGTGACAGTAACGATGAGCAACAGTGTGTGGTAGTAACAGTGAGCAACAGTGTGTGGCAGAAGCAGTAAACATCAGTAAGCAAAAGTATGTGGCACGAACAGTAAGGAAAAATATCTGGCAGTATCACGAAGTAAGTCAGTGTCAGTATGGCTAGGTAACAGTAAGTAGCAGTTGCAGCAAGGAACATTATATCGCAGGAGTAGTGAACAACGATTGCAGACACCAACAGCGGCAGGGGAGAACATCATATAACTGTAGCCAGCAACAAACACTGGTTGTAGACAATAATATACATCAGTAGCGGCAACAAAATCCTAAGCAAGCAACAGTCTGGAAAAGATGCTGCAGACAACACTGCGTAACAGTAGAAGCAACCTCTTGTAACAGTAGAAGCAACCTCTTGTAACAGTAGAAGCTACCTCTTGTAACAGTAGAAGCTACCTCTTGTTACAGTAGAAGCTACCTCTTGTAACAGTGGAAGCAACCTCTTGTAGCAGTAGAAGCAAGCTCTTGTAACAGTAGAAGCAACCTCTTGTAACAGTAGAAGCTACCTCTTGTAACAGTAGAAGCTACCTCTTGTAACAGTAGAAGCTACCTCTTGTAACAGTAGAAGCTACCTCTTGTAACAGTGGAAGCAACCTCTTGTAGCAGTAGAAGCAAGCTCTTGTAACAGTAGAAGCAACCTCTTGTAACAGTAGAAGCAACCTCTTGTAACAGTA
This sequence comes from Panulirus ornatus, assembly GCF_036320965.1. Classification (NCBI taxonomy): domain Eukaryota; kingdom Metazoa; phylum Arthropoda; class Malacostraca; order Decapoda; family Palinuridae; genus Panulirus; species Panulirus ornatus. Next base: position 21,397,290 of record NC_092227.1, read on the forward strand.
GAAGCAACCTCTTGTAACAGTAGAAGCTACCTCTTGTAACAGTAGAGGCAACCTCTTGTAACAGCAGAAGCAACCTCCTGTAACAGTAGAAGCAACCTCCTGTAACACTAGAAGCAACCTCTTGTAACAGTAGAAGCAACCTCTTGTAACAGTAGAAGCAACCTCTTGTAACAGTAGAAGCAACCTCTTGTAACAGTAGAAGCTACCTCTTGTAACAGTAGAGGCAACCTCTTGTAACAGCAGAAGCAACCTCCTGTAACAGTAGAAGCAACCTCCTGTAACACTAGAAGCAACCTCTTGTAACAGTAGAAGCAAGCTCTTGTAACAGTGGAAGCAAGCTCTTGTAACAGGAAATCTATTGTGGCAGTAACAGTCAGCAACAGTAGCATCGTGGACTGGCTTACAGGCAGACAACAACGATTAATGTGACACCAAGCAACATCCAACAGTGCCTCAAGGCTCACCTCCAGACCCCACTTATGTCATCATCCATCATCATTTCTTCATAACACGACTTAAAAGGTAAGTCTCTACGTTTCTTCGACGATACGAAGCTGGAAAATATTGCGCGAAACAAAGGAAGATTGATCAGTCATTCGAGGAAATGAGACATGCTGATGCAGTCTGAGGCATAGTTTATCGACTCAAGCGAAAACCAGTGCGAGATAAAGCAGTTATATGATAAAGATGTCAGACATGGACAAAAAATGTTTAGTTGGCTACTACTTGAAGTACAAGAATATACAAACCTAAATAGCTGAATCTATTAACTATAAAACGAAAGACACTATAGTTACACTTTATAAAGCACTAATTAAACTACATCCAGAGTATACTATTCAGTATTGTCACCAAATATTTTTTCTTAAAAACAAGGAAAGCTGATACGAATACAAAAGACAGCACCAAACCTGATAACTCCGTCACTCAGATATAAACTCCGTGAGGAGCGATTTAACGTCTTTAAGAAAGTCTGATTTCTGATGAAAACGAATAGTTCACAAAATACCAACATTTCAATAGTGCAACTCATGATGACTGTCTTCACCTGGTGTAGAGATATCCTGGCCAGGTGTCGCTATCTGAAATTAAAGGGAAGGAGATGTAACACAGTCGTGAGCAAAAGGTTCTTTGTCAATCGAATAACAAAGTATTGGAATAATATACCATAGCATATGGTCAGTACGAGGACTCTCAATACATTGACGATGAGGCATCAAAGATATCAGTTATATCAATTATCAGTGAACGTGGAATTTATGGGCCCTGATAAGATTGTTTGAAAATGATTGCATCATAAGAATTTACTTTCTTTTTTTCCTTTTACACAATAGCGGCTAAGGTCCTTCCATGTGTATCCAAGAGCTCTAAGTAGAACAAGTGTATCCCATTCGTTCTTTCCTGTATTATTCCCATGTCAGCAAATTCTGTCTGTACTACATGGTGCCGCCTCTTAGTTATTTTCCGGCCGGCTGATATGCCAGGGAGAGTGTTGTTTATATGTGTGTGTGTGTGTGTGTGTGTGTGTGTGTGTGTGTCTGTGTGTATGAGTGTGTGTGTGTGTGTGTGTGTGTGTGTGTGTGTGTGTGTGTGTGTGTGTGTGTGTGTGTGTGTGTGTGTGCTTTGTGGTCTATCATCCTGTCTCTATCTAAATAAATTAACAATTCAGGAAACTCTTACACTCTACCTGGTTACCAGATAGCCTCATTATCGTCCATCAGACCTTCTGGTGTTTTTCTATCCCGTGTACTCCAGTGTAACAGTCAGCAACAGCAGCAACATTTAACCCGATGTGACAGTTACAGTAAGCGACATATAACTTTTTAGGCAATACAGTGAACACCAGTGGCAGCACGTAATCTTTGGGCACAATAACACTGAACAGCATTTAGCAAAACGCTGAAGTGCTAGTAGCAATATCATATGCCAGTAGCAGACAGCCAGAGTAGAAGTAAGTATCCTTATGTAACATCAAGTAACATCACTCCCACGCAACAGAAGGAAAATATACAAACATAACAAAACACAAAAGTATGTCTGGCATTACCAATAAGAACGATAACTTATGATTATTACTGTGTGCCAGAAAGAACAAGGAACAGTTCAGTAAGCAACATTAGATGGCAGAAATGGTGCGAAATGTTTAGAGAACATGACACTTGTCTGTGGAAGAAACAACCAGCAGCAGCAACAGCAAGCAACAATTATTTGCGGTGGAGTGGCCGTTAGAAATAGTATGTGGCGACTGCAGGAAACTGTCGTCAGCAGCTGCAGCAGAAGCAGCAGTGTGCAGCAACAACAGCAAACAGATGTATCTGGCATTAACAATAACCGAAATTATGTCAACGACAATCTAAGCTAACCACAGAGGCAAGGAGGAATGTGTGCCATCAACAGCCAACAGCGACGTGTCACAGCAGCAGTAGCAGGAGGCGACAGTCTGGAGCTGCAGCCGGCAGCAGGCGTAGGGATGAAACACTATTGACCCCAGGGAACACGTCATAGCGACACGATATAGTTCTCTCTATGTATCAGCAGAGGTCTGGTCCAGAAACACTTGCCATACAACGGGTGAGAGCTGAGGGTCTATTCTGTCCCCTCTCACATAGTGCGACCTCCCTCACCTTCTCTGACTCTGAATGACCTCGGCCCCTGCTGACAAAATATAAATTTCCTCGTTCCCTCCGGCATAGAATTAAACCTCTCCCACATCTCCCCCCATCTTTCTGATAGTGTGATCTCTCTCCAGGACTCTGACCAGACCTTCCTCTCTTCCCCTCTATCCCAGTGCAGGCTTTCCCTATCTCTTCTCGCTCACATTGTCATCCACTAGTACCCAGCATCACTCTCCCAAGCGAGCTATGACATAGCGATACTTTCCCGTTCCTTTTGATCCATTATCTATAATTTCCCTTCCAGTATGAACTAGTTTGACCCACTCCCAACCTCTCAAGCCAGTAATGGCCTCCCCTCACCCCCAGTTTGACAAAGTCTGGCTTCCCTCTGTCTCCACTAACCTAGTGTGACTGTCTTGTTCAGTGTGTCCTGCCTTTGTCCCATATGATACACACTAGCCTTCCCGTTTCGGATGACTTAGTATGACTTTCCCATCTCCGCTTACCAGGTGTGACGCCTTCCAGCCTTTCTGATTCATACTGAATTACCTTGGCTACTGGTGACCCAATTGGATTTTCATCGTAACCTCACGGGCTATGTAGTTTTCCCTCGTCTTCTCATCATCATTATCATCTTTCCTATTTTCTTGGTTAATGTGTAACCTTCCCGGTCCCTCTGTTCCGTTGTAAATCCCCCCCCTCCCCAAGTTCCTTCCCATCGTCACCCTTGTGACCTAGTGTGATCCTCTCCGCCCCTCAGTGAGCCAGTGTGACTTTACCAGCATGAATAGACTTGTGTTTCAAATTGGATGAATGCAAATTGGAGGCTGAGCCAACTGCACTGCATTGAAAATTGCCAGTATTCCGAATTTCCCTTTAAACATCACTAACAAGTTGCATTAAAAAGCGCCCTTTATGTTCCTAGCTTCGTTAACTGCATTAGAAGAGCAAATAATGGAATAAAACAAAGCGTCGAGGAAAACAATGGTTCTCGTCACCCATTTTTTGTCCCACAAACACGAATTCTAACAGTGAGGTAAAAGTGCACATTCTACATGGTGGCTCATCCCGTGGGAGTGTTGCACCCATGATGAACCCTTGGGAATTACAGTCTCCGAGCTCATTTCTTGGTCCTAGAGGTACACAAGGACTGTTTTCCTCCCCTAGCCCGAGGAACCTAAGTTCTAGGCTCCTCTCCTGGCCATAGGGATATGAAGGTTTCAAGCTCCTCTCTTGACCCCGGGGACGCGTAGGCCCGACCAACGGTCAGGCTCAGGGTTTCTCTCTTGGAGCTAGGGGCTTAGGTTCAGGGATTCCCTCTGTCTTGGATAAATTATTTCCTCCCTCCTTTCTACTGGTGTATGTAAACCAAATTCTGAGATAAGAGGTCTACTCACTCTTTCATTGGAGCATAACGTCCTCTCTCTTGGGTACTGTTTCTCCTACTGCTATCCACGTATTCCTTTCCCCTCATTCTCTCTTTTCCTCTCTCTCCCTCAACTCTCTCCGTCCCCAAACTGGCCTCACATCCTTGCGACAGCGTCAGGGACCAAGTCTGGCGGGCGTGACGGTCAATATTGACGTTTTTATTAAGAGTTAGCAGCAGGGCGTTCAATTGGTGCGTGTTGACACTCTCAAAGCGGCCTGCTGCTCCCTATCTTAGCATCATCCTCCACCTGCTAAATTCAAGGGTTAGTAATATTAAAAAGGGGTATGAAGACAGTGGGAGTGAAACCAGAGTGAACCCATTTAACGAGTATGAAGTAAGGGAGAGTGAACGTTAAAAGCAGTCAAGAAGAGCATGAGAAGGTAGGAGAGGGTATGGAACTAGAGGCATAAAGATTCGTAGCATGAAGGTACGGAAAGAAAATTTAAGGTTGTGTGAAGTAAGAGAATGATTTGGGGTGATATGGAACCTAGGTACTACGAGGGTGTAGACTGTAAAGTCAAGGGTTATACTGCTAAAGGTTCAAAGTTTAAGGTAGTGATATTAGAGAATATTATTCTTTGGGCTGTGAGTTTAAGAGCATTACTTTTAAAGGTGTGAAGAGAAACGATATGATATACAGGAAGTGTAAGCTAAGGAAATTCTTACTTAAAGAACAAGCTGTGTAAAACAAGAGGATACAGTGCAAGAGGGAGTGAAATCAGAAGGTATTAAGTTACAGGGTGTGAAGATAGGATGAGTGAAGCTACGGGCGTGAACACCGAGAGTGATGCTAGAGGACATGAAGCGAGAGTATGTAAAGCTACTGGGGTGAAGCCTGATTTTATGATAGTAGGAGGTATGAAAGAGGCGAGGGAGCAATGGGGTGCAAAACTAGATAAGAGTAACATTATGATAGGGAAAAGAAATATATAAGTTGTGTAGTTGGATTTATGGAGCTAGGTGTGGAAGTTCATATAAAGCCAAGAGTGAAATGATATGTGTGAGGTGAGGTGTGTAGAGTTAGAGGGAGTGAATCTAAGGGGGAAGATAGACAAATGGTGGGTAAGTAAGGGTTCTGACGCAAAACAAATATGAGTAAGGATGTGTGAATACAGGGAGTAAAGTAAATGGATGTAAAACTAGGATATTCAAGGTATGGGGCATCAGGCTAATAATGTTAAGTTGTTAAGTAAGAAAGCGTGGAGTTAGGAACAACGTAATATGAAGCAAGAAGGCAGAGTGTATAAAGTTAGGGCTGTTGTTACTAGCGAACGTGGCACTAGGATGCAGGAGTCTAGAGTGTGTGAAGTAAGGGTATGAGAAGGCAAATATTGGTGAACATGTGAAGTTGAATTGATCTGAATATAAAAGCAGAGATAATGTGTGGAGAAAATTCCGACCCTGTGTTTCATCGTCCTGTGAGGATGGCAAGTGCAAAGATTAGAATTTGAGTATGACAGAACTGCCGAATTCTAGAGAAACAGAGGAGGGGTGGGGGATGGACAGCGGAGAAATAGAATTAGAGAAAATAGCGAACAGCGACAGGGATTGGAGCCTTTCATGTTGTCGAGATCATACAGACAAGTGTATACTATGATGTGAGATGCTCAGTTTGGGTGGAAGTCACAGGAACACTTTAATATTCTCAGCACGACGGTTCGACCCCAGAGAATGACGATATGACCTTTGTCGACGACGGTATGACCCCTTGAGGACGACGATGCGACCCTTGAGGACGACGATTGGATGACCTCTGATCTGACCCTTTTACAGCAGGTATCGTCTTACTCAAGACTTTAAGTACTGAAAAACTTACGAAAAAAATCATATGACTGCTTTTCACGATAACCCCTCACGCAAGACTTCTAAGATTAAGGGTTCCCGAAAAAAGAGTGTAACGCTAGGGACGTGTGAAAATGGGATGTGTATGACTAGGGCGCGTGAAGGGAGGGGATTTGTTATAAGGCAAAGGTAACTAGCATTCCCTCGCCCTCTGATGCTCCTCTTACTGATCCTATGCCTCTTCCCGTAATGCTTTTCGGAATGTCCGGAAAGCGTTTCGCTCTCTGGACACAAGCAAGGCAAAGGCATCCATCCCCGTGTACAGAAAGAATGTCTAAAATTGAACCTGTGCTTGCTCGTTTGTTCCATTTCTGTTTAAAACACCTAGACTTTTCCTTCTCCTCTGAAGTATGCATTGATACATCCCATCCCTAAGAAGGGTGACCGTTCTGACCCCTCTAATTATCGTCCTATTGCTTTGACATCTGACATTTCCAAAGTCTTTGAATCCCTCCTCAACTTTAATATCCTTAAACACCTCGAAAATCATAGTCATCTCTCTGATCACCAGTATGGCTTCCGCAAGGAAAGATCCTATAGTGATATTCTTTTCTATCTTACTTATGTCTGGTCATCATCCCTGAAAGATTTTGGAGAGTCATTTGTAGCTGCTCCTGACATATCTAAGGCCACTGACAGGGTGTGGCTTTAGGGTCTCATCTCTAAGCTCCCCTCTTTCGGCTTCCATCTCTCACTTTGCTGCTTCATATTTAGCTTTCTCTATATCTTTGGTTGTTGATGGATCAACCTCCGCCCTTTTCTCCATCAACAACAATTTCCATCAAGGTCCGGCCGTGTCCCTTACATTTTTTCTCACATTTTCCAATGATTTTTTCTCCTCCACAAATAATCCAGTGCACTCATATGCTGACGACTCAGCACTGCATACATGCACATCCTTCAATTCTGCTCTCTATTCTCTCATTCGATCTGCATCTCGTCTTGACACAGCTTCCTCAGTAAAGTCGGACAGGATATTTCTGGGATCGGCAAAATCTTGTTAAGCTTAATGCCTGCACGACCTAATTTCTACCCATCTCTCAATCAAAAACTATTCACAGCTCTCGTCTCTCATTTGACGGTTCTGTAATTCCACCTCTTGACCCAGTGAACAAATTTGGCATAACTGTTACATCCACTCTTTCTTGGAAACCCCACATTACAGGAATAGCTAAGTCTACTTCTAAGAAACTGGGTGTCCTGCTTAGATGTCGAAACTCTTCTCTTCTGAACAGTTGCTTCTTTCATACAAGGGATTAATTCGTCCTTGTGTGGAGCACTGCTCTTACATCTGGAGTGGTTGTTGCTCTGCGTCCTAACTTGACAGAGTTGAGTCGAAAGTGGTCCGGCGTATAAGATGTCCCAGGTTGACTCCCAGTGTTTGACCCCCTTGCACCACGCCCCAATTTTGGTTCACATTCCCTCTTCTATAGGTATTGCTTTTGTTTTTGCTCCCGAGGACTGGCTGCTTGAGTGCCCCCACCACTAGATTAAAAATACAATACTCGGCAAGCTGCTGCGTCATATGATTATTGAGTGGCTATCAGCAGCTCAAGGGTGGGCCGTTTTCGTACTTTTTTTTTTTTCTTGCATTTCGAAGCTTTGGAACTCTCTACTTTCTCATATCTTTTCCAATAACTATGACCTGGTACATTTCAAATGACAGGTTTTTCTTTTGCTCCAAAATTCGTAAATACTTTCCCTTGTCTCTTTTTCTTTCATTTCATAATTCTCTCCATATTTTGATTAGGGACCAGCCTTCATGTAGACTTTTGTCCGTGACTGGAGCCCTTCACATAAAAAACAGACAATATCCCTAGCGGCATCAGCTAGTATAACCAGCATTATCAGCAAGTACCACCAAATGCATCTTCCTATACTAACAGCAGCATCAGCCAATACCTTTAGCAGCATTAGCCAATATCAATAGCAGCATTAGCAGGGGCTAGAAACCCCCCCTTCTTGTATTTAGATTCCTAGAAGGGGAAATAAAAGGAGTCATGCAGGGAGCGCTCATCCTCCTCGAAGGCTTAGATTGGGGTGTCTAAATGTGTGTTAATACATAAAAATCCATCTGTTTTTTAAAGCAATTCTCACATACATTCTTTAAAGCAAACACCTGATCCACACATCCTCTACAACTTCTGAAACCATACTGCTCTTCCCCAATCTGATGCTCTGTACGTACTTTTACCCTCTCAATCAATACCCTCCCATATAATTTCCCAGGAACTCAACAAACTTATATCTCTGTAATTTGAACACTCACCTTTATCCCCTTTGCCTTTGTACAATGGCACTATGCATGCATTCCACTAATCCTCAGGCACTTCAACATGAACCATACATACTCTGAATACCCTTACCAACCAGTCAACAGCACAATCACCCCCTTTTTTTAATAGATTCCACTGTTTTACCATCCAAACCCGCCACCTTGCCGGCTTTCATCTTCCGCAAAGCTTTCACTACCTCTTCTCTGTTTACCAAACCATTCTACCTGACCCTCTCACTTTACACACCACTTCGACAACAGCACCCTATATATGCAACTCTATCATCAAAAGCATTCAACAAACCCTCAAAATGCTCATTCCATCTTCTCACTTCACCAATACTTGTTATTACCTCCCCATTAGACCCCTTCACCAATGTTCCCAACTATTCTCTTGCCTTACGCACTTTATTTACCTCCTTCCAAAACATCTTTTTATCCTCCCTAAAACTTAATGATACTATCTCACCCTAACTCTCATTTGCCCTCTTTTTCACCTCTTGTACCTTTCTCTTGAACTCGTGCCTCTTTCTTTTATACATCTCAAGGCATTCGCACTACTTCCCTGCAAAAATCGTCCAAACGCCTCTCTCTTGTCTTTCACTAAGAATCTTACGTCTTCATCCACACTCACCACTCTTCCTAATCTGCCCACCTCTCACCTTTCTCATGCCACAAGCATCTTTTGCGCAAGCCGTCACTGCTTCCCTAAATATATCCCACTGCTCGCCCACTCCCCTTACGCCATTTGCTCTCACCTTCTTCCACTCTGCACTCAATCTCTCCTGGTACTTCCTCACACAAGTAACCATTCCAAGCTCACTTACCCTCACCACTCTCTTCACCCAAATATTTTCTCTTTTTTTCAGAAAACCTCTACAAATCTTGACCTTCGCCTCCACAAGATAATGATCAGACATCCCTCCAGTTGCCCCTCTTAACACATTATCGTCCAAAAGTCTCTCTTTCACGCGCCTATTAATTAACACATAATCCAATAACGCTCTCTGACCATCTCTCCTTATATAGTACACTTATATATATCTCTTTTTAAACCAGGCATCCCAATTACCAGTCCTTCTTCAGCACAAAAATCTACAAGCTCTTCACCATTTCCATTTACAGCACTGATTATCGCATGTACACCAATTATACCCTCAACTGCCAAATTATTCACCTTTGCATTCAAATCACCCATCACTATAACCTCCTCTCGTATACCAAAGCTGTTGACACACTCAGCTGCTTCGAAACCACTTGCTTCTCATGATCTTTCGTCTCAAGAGTAGGTGCATAGGCACCAATAATCACCGAACTCCCTCCATCCACTTTCAGTTTTACCCATATCAATCTAGAGTTTACTTTCTTACACTCTATCACATAGTCCCAAAACCCCTGTTTCATGAGTAGTGCTACTCCTTCCCTTGCTCTTGTCCTCAAACCAACACCTGACTTTACTCCCAAGACACTCCTAAACCACTGTTCCTCTCTACCCTTGAATTTCGTTTCACTCAGAGCCAAAACATCCAGGTTCCTTCCCTCAAACATACCACCTGCATAAATATAAGAGTAAATGTGAATAAGAGCAAGGTTATTAGGTACAGTAGGGTTGAGGGTCAAGTCAATTGGGAGGTGAGTTTTAATGGAGAAAAACTGGAGGAAGTGAAGTGTTTTAGATATCTGGGAGTGGATCTGGCAGCGGATGGAACCATGGAAGAGGAAGTGGATCATAGGGTGGGGGAGGGAGCGAAAATTCTGGGAGCCTTGAAGAATGTGTGGAAGTCGAGAACATTATCTCGGAAAGCAAAAATGGGTATGTTTGAAGGAATAGTGGTTCCAACAATGTTGTATGGTTGCGAGGCGTGGGCTATGGATAGAGTTGTGCGCAGGAGGATGGATGTGCTGGAAATGAGAAGTTTGAGGACAATGTGTGGTGTAAGGTGGTTTGATCGAATAAGTAACGTAAGGGTAAGAGAGATGTGTGGAAATAAAAAGAGCGTGGTTGAGAGAGCAGAAGAGGGTGTTTTGAAATGGTTTGGGCACATGGAGAGAATGAGTGAGGAAAGATTGACCAAGAGGACATATGTGTCGGAGGTGGAGGGAACGAGGAGAAGAGGGAGACCAAATTGGAGGTGGAAAGATGGAGTGAAAAAGATTTTGTGTGATCGGGGCCTGAACATGCAGGAGGGTGAAAGGAGGGCAAGGAATAGAGTGAATTGGAGCGATGTGGTATACCGGGGTTGACGTGCTGTCAGTGGATTGAATCAAGGCATGTGAAGCGTCTGGGGTAAACCATGGAGAGCTGTGTAGGTATATATATTTGCGTGTGTGGACGTATGTATATACATGTGTATGGGGGTGTGTTGGGCCATTTCTTTCGTTTGTTTCCTTGCGCTACCTCGCAAACGCGGGAGACAGCGAAAAAAAAAAAAAAAAATATATCTCTTTATATATATATTTATGTTTATATATATATATTTATATTATTTTTTTTTTTTTTTATACTTTGTCGCGATCTCCCGCGTTTGCGAAGGTAGCGCAAGGAACACAGACGAAAGAAATGCCCAACCCCCCCCATACACATGTTAATTCACACGTCCACACACACACAAATATAAATACCTACAACAGCTTTCCATGGGTTACCCCGTAGACTGCTTTCACATGCCTTGAATTCAACACTGACGCACGTCACCCCTTGATACCAATCGCTCCAATTCTACTTATTTCCTTGCCTCCTATCACCCTCCTGCATGTTCAGGCCCGATCACACACAATCTTTTCCCTCCATCTTTCCACCTCCAATTTGGTCTCCCACTTCTCCTAGTTCCCTCCACCTCGACACATATATCTCTTGGTCAATCTTTCCTAACTCATTCTCTCATGTGCCCAAACCATTTTAAAACACCCTCGTCTGCTCCTCTCAAACCACGCTCTTTTATTTCCACACATCTCTTTACCCTTAGTTACTTACTCGATCAACCACCTCACACAAAAATTATCCTCAAACATTCTCATTTCCAGCACATACATCCTCCTGCGCACAACTCTATCCATAGCCAACGCCTCGCAACATACAACATTGTTGGAACTACTATTCCCTTAAACATACCATTTTTGCTTTCCGGGATCATGTTCTCGACTACCACCATTTTTCAAGGCTCCCAAAATTTTCGCCCCCTCCCCCACCTATGATCACTTCCGCTTCCAGGTTCCATCCGCTGACAGATCCACTCCCAGATTTCTAAATAACCTTCACTATGCCAGTTTTTACCATTACCAACTCACCTCCAATTGACTTGGACTCTAAACCATTACTGTACCTAATAACCTTGCTCTTATTCACATTTACTCGTAACTTTCTTCTTCCACACACTTTACCAACTCAGTCACCAGCTTCTGCAGTTTTATACATGAATCCGCCACCAGCGCTGTAATCATCAGCGAACAACACTGGACTCACTTCCCAAGCTTTCTATCCCCAACAGACTTCATACTTGCCCCTCTTTCCAAGACTATTGCATTTACCTCACTAAACCCCATCCATAAACAAATAGACAACATGGAGACATCACACCACCCTGCCGCAAACCTACATTCACTGAGCAACCAATCACTTTCTCTCTATCCTTACAAGTACACATGGGCTTACATCCCTCGATAAAAACTTTTTCACTGTTATAACACTTGCCTCCCACACATATTATTTTAATACCTTCCACAGAGCATCTCTTATCAACTCTATCATATGCCTTCTCCAGATCCATAAATGCTACACATACAAAAAATCCATTTGCTTTTCTTGTCTTCCTCCATACATTCTCAAAGCAAACACTGATCCACAAATCCTCTACCACTTCTGTAACACACTGCTCTTCCCCAATTGATGCTCTGTACATGCCTTCATATATATATATATAATAATATATATATTCTATATATATATAAGTATACATTTATATATATATATTATATATATTTTTTATTATATATATATATATATATATATATATATATACTTATATTATTATATAGTATATATATATATATAATTTATATATATGAATATATATATATATAATAGTGCTGGTTTTCAGAAAGTGGATGAGGATGTGTGGATCAGGTGTTTGATTTGAAGAATGTATTGTGAGGAAATTACCTAGAAAAGTCAATGATTTGTATGTAGCATATATGGAACTGGAGAAGGCATATGATAAGGTTGGATAGAGATGCTCTGTGGAAGGTATTAAGAATAATTTGGTGTGGATTGGCAAAGTTCGTTAGAAGCAGTGAAAAGTTTTTATCGAGGATGTAAGGCATTGTGTACGTGTAGGAAAAAGAGGAAAGTGATTGTTCTCATCGGTGAATGTAGGTTTGCTGGCAGGAGTGTGTGATGTCTCCATGGTTGTTTAATTTGTTTATGGAGGGGGTTGTTAGGGAGGTAATGCAGGGGGGGGGTGGGGAGTCCTGGAAAAGAGGGGCAAGTATGAAGTCTGTGGGGATGGAGAGCTTGGGAAGTGAGTCAGTTGATGATCGCTGTTGCTACAGCGTGGTGGCTGATTCATGTGAGAAACTGCAGAAAGTGGTGATGAGTTTGGTAAAGTGAGTGGAAGAAGAAAGTTACGAGAAATGTGAATAAGAGCAAGGTTATTAGGTACAGTAGGGTTGAGGGTCAAAATCAATTTTGGGGGGTGAGTTTGAATGGAGAAAAATGGAGAAGTGACGTGTTTAAGATATTGGGAAGTGGATCTGTCAGCGGATGGAACATGGAAGCGGAAGTGGTCATAAGGGGGGGGAGGGGGCGAAAAATTTTTGGGGGCCTTGAAAAATGTGTGGAAGTCGAGAAAAATTATCTCGGAAAGAAAAAAAAAGGGTTTTGTTTGAAGGGAAAAGTGGTTCCAACAAAAGTTGTAAGGTTTGGGAGGCGTGGGCTATGGATAGAGTTGTGCGCAGGAGGATGGATGTGCTGGAAATGAGATGTTTGAGGACAATGTGTGGTGTGAGGCGGTTTGATCGAGTAAGTAACGTAAGGGTAAGAGAGATGTGTGGAAATAAAAAGAGCGTGGTTGAGAGAGCAGAAGAGGGTGTTTTGAAATGGTTTGGGCACATGGAGAGAATGAGTGAGGAAAGATTGACCAAGAGGACATATGTGTCGGAGGTGGAGGGAACGAGGAGAAGTGGGAGACCAAATTGGAGGTGGAAAGATGGAGTGAAAAAGATTTTCTTTGATCGGAGCCTGAACATGCAGGAGGGTGGAAGGAGGGCAAGGAATAGAGTGAATTGGATCGATGTGGTGTACCGGGTTTGACGTGCTGTCAGTGGATTGAATCAGGGCATGTGAAGCGTCTGGGGTAAACCATGGAAAGCTGTGTAGGTATGTATATTTGCGTGTGTGGACGTATGTATATACATGTGTATGGGGGTGGGTTGGGCCATTTCTTTCGTCTGTTTCCTTGCGCTACCTCGCAAACGCGGGAGACAGCGAAAAAAAAAAAAATATATATATATATATATATATATATATATATATATATATATATATATATATTTTTTTTTTTTTATACTTTGTCGCTGTCTCCCGCGTTTGCGAGGTAGCGCAAGGAAACAGACGAAAGAAATGGCCCAACCCCCCCCATACACATGTACATACACACGTCCACACACACAAATATACATACCTACACAGCTTTCCATGGGTTACCCCGGACGCTTCACATGCCTTGATTCAATCCACTGACAGCACGTCAACCCCTGTATACCACATCGCTCCAATTCACTCTATTCCTTGCCCTCCTTTCACCCTCCTGCATGTTCAGGCCCCGATCACACAAAATCTTTTTCACTCCATCTTTCCACCTCCAATTTGGTCTCCCTCTTCTCCTCGTTCCCTCCACCTCCGACACATATATCCTCTTGGTCAATCTTTCCTCACTCATTCTCTCCATGTGCCCAAACCATTTTAAAACACCCTCTTCTGCTCTCTCAACCACGCTCTTTTTATTTCCACACATCTCTCTTACCCTTACGTTACTTACTCGATCAAACCACCTCACACCACATATTATCCTCAAACATCTCATTTCCAGCACATCCATCCTCCTGCGCACAACTCTATCCATAGCCCACGCCTCGCAACCATACAACATTGTTGGAACTACTATTCCTTCAAACATACCCATTTTTGCTTTCCGGGATAATGTTCTCGACTTCCACACATTTTTCAAGGCTCCCAAAATTTTCGCCCCCTCCCCCACCCTATGATCCACTTCCGCTTCCATGGTTCCATCCGCTGACAGATCCACTCCCAGATATCTAAAACACTTCACTATATCCAGTTTTTCACCATACAAACTCACCTCCCAATTGACTTGACCCTCAACCCTACTGTACCTAATAACCTTGCTCTTATTCACATTTACTCTTAACTTTCTTCTTCCACACACTTTACCAAACTCAGTCACCAGCTTCTGCAGTTTCTCACATGAATCCGCCACCAGCGCTGTATCATCAGCGAACAACAACTGACTCACTTCCCAAGCTCTCTCATCCCCAACAGACTTCATACTTGCCCCTCTTTCCAAGACTCTTGCATTTACCTCCCTAACAACCCCATCCATAAACAAATTAAACAACCATGGAGACATCACACACCCCTGCCGCAAACCTACATTCACTGAGAACCAATCACTTTCCTCTCTTCCTACACGTACACATGCCTTACATCCTCGATAAAAACTTTTCACTGCTTCTAACAACTTGCCTCCCACACCATATATTCTTAATACCTTCCACAGAGCATCTCTATCAACTCTATCATATGCCTTCTCCAGATCCATAAATGCTACATACAAATCCATTTGCTTTTCTAAGTATTTCTCACATACATTCTTCAAAGCAAACACCTGATCCACACATCCTCTACCACTTCTGAAACCACACTGCTCTTCCCCAATCTGATGCTCTGTACATGCCTTCATATATATATATATATATATATATATATATATATATATATATGTATACATATATATATATATATATATATATATTTATATATATATATATATATATATATATATATATATATATATATATATATATATATATATATATATATATATATATATATATATATATATATATATAGTGCGGTTTCAGAAGTGGTAGAGGATGTGTGGATCAGGTGTTTGCTTTGAAGAATGTATGTGAGAAATACCTAGAAAAGCAAATGGATTTGTATGTAGCATTTATGGATCTGGAGAAGGCATATGATAAGAGTTGATAGAGATGCTCTGTGGAAGGTATTAAGAATATATGGTGTGGGAGGCAAGTTGTTAGAAGCAGTGAAAAGTTTTTATCGAGGATGTAAGGCATGTGTACGTGTAGGAAGAGAGGAAAGTGATTGGTTCTCAGTGAATGTAGGTTTGCGGCAGGGGTGTGTGATGTCTCCATGGTTGTTTAATTTGTTTATGGAGGGGGTTGTTAGGGAGGTAAATGCAAGAGTCCTGGAAAGAGGGGCAAGTATGAAGTCTGTTGGGGATGAGAGAGCTTGGGAAGTGAGTCAGTTGTTGTTCGCTGATGATACAGCGCTGGTGGCTGATTCATGTGAGAAACTGCAGAAGCTGGTGACTGAGTTTGGTAAAGTGTGTGGAAGAAGAAAGTTAAGAGTAAATGTGAATAAGAGCAAGGTTATTAGGTACAGTAGGGTTGAGGGTCAAGTCAATTGGGAGGTGAGTTTGAATGGAGAAAAACTGGAGGAAGTGAAGTGTTTTAGATATCTGGGAGTGGATCTGTCAGCGGATGGAACCATGGAAGCGGAAGTGGATCATAGGGTGGGGGAGGGGGCGAAAATTTTGGGAGCCTTGAAAAATGTGTGGAAGTCGAGAACATTATCTCGGAAAGCAAAAATGGGTATGTTTGAAGGAATAGTGGTTCCAACAATGTTGTATGGTTGCGAGGCGTGGGCTATGGATAGAGTTGTGCGCAGGAGGATGGATGTGCTGGAAATGAGATGTTTGAGGACAATGTGTGGTGTGAGGTGGTTTGATCGAGTAAGTAACGTAAGGGTAAGAGAGATGTGTGGAAATAGAAAGAGCGTGGTTGAGAGAGCAGACGAGGGTGTTTTGAAATGGTTTGGGCACATGGAGAGAATGAGTGAGGAAAGATTGACCAAGAGGATATATGTGTCGGAGGTGGAGGGAACGAGGAGAAGAGGGAGACCAAATTGGAGGTGGAAAGATGGAGTGAAAAAGATTTTGTGTGATCGGGGCCTGAACATGCAGGAGGGTGAAAGGAGGGCAAGGAATAGAGTGAATTGGAGCGATGTGGTATACAGGGGTTGACGTGCTGTCAGTGGATTGAATCAAGGCATGTGAAGCGTCTGGGGTAAACCATGGAAAGCTGTGTAGGTATGTATATTTGCGTGTGTATGTACATGTGTATGGGGGGGGGTTGGGCCATTTCTTTCGTCTGTTTCCTTGCGCTACCTCGCAAACGCGGGAGACAGCGACAATGTATAAAAAAAAAAAAAAAAAAAAAAAAAAAAAAAAAAAAATATATATATATATATATATATATATATATATATATATATATATATATATATAGATAGATAGATAATGCGATCTAAAAATGTTACTATACCAATATTTTCATTTTCTACAGTAAATTTGATGGAAGGTACTAAGTCTTTAAGAAGGGGAGAAATATTTGTAAATTTTCATTTGTTGGCCAAACACAAAAAACATCATCTACATACCTAAACCAAATTGCATTAGATTGCATGATAAATAGGCAGGGAAACAAGTTCAGTATATAGAGAAAACCTACCAATGTATGCTTATATATCCATTATTACTCATCTCAGAATGACAGTTAGATGATCATCATTTCAATCGATCTTCCTTAGGGCATTACGTATTTGCAGCCCAGTTTATTGGTGACGAGTTTGAGAAGATAATTCTATTGGTTCTAAGTTAACGTACCGTAGATTTTTCGTTGATAAATCCCTTAAGTTAGCAAAGAAATCATTTTATAGAGTTGAGCCCAAACCTCCCAATGTCACCAAGAATCTTTTAGTTCTCCCTTGTAATGATAATTTTGCTTTACTTTCCATGTTGTTTAAATCCTTTATGTAAATGTTGCTTTCAGCAACAATAATACTATAAAGAATATCTTAATCGCGAATTCACCAGAAAATTCTCCTGGGTGCATCTTCAAAGTGCCATGTAGAAATTGTGATAAGTTCTATGTTGTGCAGACTGGTAAGGATCTTTTTCGTTAGACTTATGCAACATAAACATAGTATGAGAACGGGACAAGAATCAAAGCCTTGTTTAATCACGTTAAAAACTATGATCATTGTATTCACTGGAGTAATGCCATCTCAGTTAATAACTCTAACTCTATTACTACAAGAAACATCATTGAATCTTCTATTATCAAAAACACAAAGAAGTATTATCTTAATATTAGTGATAGTCTATACAAATTAGATAACTTTATTGCTGATGAAATTTGAAAATGATAAGTTTATGAACGCTCGTTGTCTAACTTGCACAATTGCATGTTTACCAAATGGCGTCCTAGCTTCGTCTCTTCGATGTATATCAATTGACTGTTATATTTCTCTCTTGTGTCTCCCCTGATGATGTGATTATTACACGAAAGTGCACTTGGGAACTTATCGTGTTTCATTTTTCCAGTGGACTCATATGAATATCTTGGACATGCGCAAAATTGTGATTGATTCCAATATATATAAATAAATAAACATAAATATATATAATTTTAGGGAGAATAAGAAATGCTTTTGGATGGAGGTAAAGTTCGTAAGACATGGGAGCAAATGGGAACTTCAGTGAAGGGGGCTAATGTGGAGGTGATAACAAGTAATGGTGATGTGAGAAGATGGAGTGAGTATTTTGAAGGTTTGTTGAATGTGTTTGATGATAGAGTGGCAGATATAGGGTGTTTTGGTCAAGGTAGTGTGCGAAGTGAGAGGGTTAAGGAAAATGATTTGGTAAACAGAGAAGAGGTAGTAAAAGCTTTGAGGAAGATGAAACCAGGCATGGGAACGGGTTTGGATGGCATTGCAGTAGAATTCATTAAGAAAGGGGGTTACTCTATTGTTTACTGGTTGGTAAGGTTATTTAATGTATGTATGATCATGGTAAGGTGCCTGAGGATTGGCGAAATGCTTGCATAGTGCCATTGTACAAAGGGAAAGGGGATAAAAGTGAGTGCTCAAATTACAGAGGTATAAGTTTATTGAGTATTCTTGGGAAATTATATGGGAGGGTATTAATTGAGAGGGTGAAGGCATGTACAGAGCATCAGATTGGGGAAGAGCAGTGTGGTTTCAAAAGTGGTAGAGGATGTGTGGATCAGGTGTGTTCTTTGAAGAATGTATGTGAGAAATACTTAGAAAAGCAAATGGATTTGTATGTAGCATTATGGATCTGGAAAAGGCATATGATAGAGTTGTTAAAGATGCTCTGTGGAAGGTATGAAGAACATATGGTGTGGGAGGCAAGTTGTTAGAAGCAGTGAAATATCTTTATCGAGTATGTAAGGCATCTGTACATGTAGGAAGAGAGGAAAATGATTGGTTTAAGTGAATGTAGGTTTGGGGCAGGGGTGTGTAATGTCTCCATTGTTGTTTAATTTGTTTTTATGGATGGGGTTGTTTGGGAGGTGAATGCAAGAGTTTTAAAAAGAGGGGTAAGTATGCAGTCTGTTGTGGATGAGCGCTTGGGAGGTGAGTCAGTTGTTGTTCGCTGATGATACAGCGGTTGATTAGTGTGAAAAACTGCAGAAGCTGGTGACTGAGTTTGTTAAAGTGTGTGAAAGAAGAAAGCTGAGAGTAAATGTAAATAAGAACAAGGTTATTAGGTACAGTAGGGTTGAGGGACAAATCAATTGGGAGGTAAGTTTGAATGGAGAAAAAATGGAGGAAGTGAACTATTTTAGATATCTGGGAGTGGATTTGGCAGCGGATGGAACCATGGAAGAGGAAGTGACTCAAAGTGTGGGGTAGGGGGCAAAAGTTCTGGGAGCGTTAAAGAATATGTGAAAGTCGAGAACATTATCTCGGAAAGCAAAAATGGGTATGATTAAATAGTGGTTCCAACACTGTTATATGGTTGTAAAGCATAGACTATGGATAGAGTTGTGCGGAGGATGGTTGTTGTCCTGGAAATGAGATGTTTGAGGACAATATGTGGTGTGAGATGGTTTGATCGAGTAAGTAATGAAAGTGTAAGAGAGATGTGTGCTAATAAAAAGAGTGTGGTTGAGAGAGCAGAAGAGGGTGTTTTGATATGGTTTGGTCACATGGTGAGAATGAGTGAGGAAAGATTGACAAAGAGGATATATGTGTCAGATGTGGAGGGAACGAGAAGTGAGAGACCAAATTGGAGGTGGAAAGATGGAGTGAAAAAGATTTCGAGTGATTGGGGCCTGAACATGCAGGAGGCTGAAAGGCGAGCAAGGAATAGAGCATGATAGCGGAAGGAAACACGTACACATGCCTTACATCCTCGATAAAAACTTTTCACTGCTTCTAACAACTTGCCTCCCACACCATATATTCTTAATACTTTCCACAGAGCATCTCTATCAACTCTATCATATGCCTATATATATATATATATATATATATATATATATATATATATATATTTATTTTTTTTCTTTGTCGCTGTCTCCCGCGTTTGCGAGGTAGCGCAAGGAAACAGACGAAAGAAATGGCCCAACACACCCCCATACACATGTATATACACAGGTCCACACACGCAAATATACATACCTACACAGCTTTCCATGGTTTACCCCACACGCTTCACATGCCCTGATTCAATCCACTTACAACACGTCAACCCCGGTATACCACATCGATCCAATTCACTCTATTCCTTGCCCTCCTTTCACCATCCTGCATGTTCAGGCCCCGATCACACAAAATCTTTTTCACTCCATCTTTCCACCTCCAATTTCGTCTCCCACTTCTCCTCGTTCCCTCCACCTCCGACACATATATCCTCTTGGTCAATCTTTCCTCACTCATTCTCTCTATGTGCCCAAACCATTTCAAAACACCCTCTTCTGCTCTCTCAACCACGCTCTTTTTATTTCCACACATCTATCTTACCCTTACGTTACTTACTCGATCAAACCACCTCACACCACACATTGTCCTCAAACATCTCATTTCCAGCACATCCATCCTCCTGCGCACAACTCTATCCATAGCCCACGCCTCGCAACCATACAACATTGTTGGAACCACTATTCCTTCAAACATACCTATTTTTGCTTTCCGAGATAATGTTCTCGACTTCCACACATTCTTCAAGGCTCCCAGAATTTTCGCCCCCTCCCCCACCCTATGATCCACTTCCCCTTCCATGGTTCCATCCGCTGCCAGATCCACTCCCAGATATCTAAAACGCTTTACTTCCTCCAGTTTTTCTCCATTCAAACTTACCTCCCAATTGACTTGACCCTCAACCCTACTGTACCTAATAGCCTTGCTCTTATTCACATTTACTCTTAACTTTCTTCTTTCACACACTTTACCAAACTCAGTCACCAGCTTCTGCAGTTTCTCACATGAATCAGCCAGCAGCGATGTATCATCAGCGAACAACAACAGACTCACTTCCCAAACTCTCTCATCTACAACAGACTTCATAATTGCCCCTCTTTCCAAAACTCTTGCATTCACCTCCCTAACAACACCATCCATAAACAAATTAAACAAACATGGAGACATCACACACCCTTGCCGCAAATCTACATTCACTGAAAACCAATCACTTTCCTCTCTTCCTACTGTAACACATGCCTTACATCCTCGATAAAAACTTTTCACTGCTTCTAACAACTTGCCTCCCACATCATATATTCTTAATACCTTCCACAGAGCATCTCTATCAACTCTATCATATGCCTTCTCCAGATCCATAAATGCTACATACAAATCCATTTGCTTTTCTAAGTATTTCTCACATACATTCTTCAAAGCAAACACCTGATCCACACATCCTCTACCACTTCTGAGACCACACTGCTCTTCCCCAATCTGATGCTCTGTACATGCCTTCACCCTCTCAATCAATACCCTCCCATATAATTTACCAGGAATACCCAACAAACTTATACCTCTGTAATTTGAGCACTCACTCTTATCCCCTTTGCCTTTGTACAATGGCACTATGCACGCATTCCGCTAATCCTCAGGCACCTCACCATGAGTCATACATACATTGAATAACCTTATCAAACAGTTAATAATACAGTCACCCCCTTTTTTTTATAAATTCCACTGCAATACCATCCAAACCTGCTGTCTTGCCGTCTTTCATCTTCCGCAAAGCTTTTACTACCTCATCTCTGTTTACCAAATCATTTTCCCTAACCCTCTCACTTTGCGCACCACCTCGACCAAAACACCCTATATCTGCCACTCTATCATCAAACACATTCAACAAACCTTCATAATACTCACTCCACCTCCTTCTCACATCACCACTACTTGTTATCACCTCCCCATTTGCGCCCTTCACTGAAGTTCCCATTTGCTCCCTTGTCTTACGCACTTTATTTACCTCCTTCCAGAACATCTTTTTATTCTCCCTAAAATTTAATGATACTCTCTCACCCCGACTCTCATTTGCCCTCTTTTTCACCTCTTGCACCTTTCTCTTGACCTCCTGTCTCTTTCTTTTCTACATCTCCCACTCAATTACATTTTTTCCCTGGAAAAATCGTCCAAATGCCTCTCTCTTCTCTTTCACTAATAATCTGACTTCTTCATCCCACCACACACTACCCTTTCTAATCAACCCACCTCCCACTCTTCTCATGCCAGAAGCATCTTTTGCGCAATCCATCACTGATTCCCTAAATACATCCCATTCCTCCCCCACTCCCCTTACTTCCATTGTTCTCACATTTTTCCATTCTGTACTCAGTCTCTCCTGGTACTTCCTCACAAAAGTCTCCTTCCCAAGCTCACTTACTCTCACCACCCTCTTCACCCCAACATTCACTCTTCTTTTCTGAAAACCCATACAAATCTTCACCTTAGCCTCCACAAGATAATGATCAGACACCCCTCCAGTTGCACCTCTCAGCACATTAACATCCAAAAGTCTCTCTTTCGCGCACCTGTCAATTAACACGTAATCCAATAACGCTCTCTGTCCATCTCTCCTACATACATACGTATACTTATGTATATCTCGCTTTTTAAACCAGGTATTCCCAATCACCAGTCCTTTTTCAGCACATAAATCTACAAGCTCTTCACCATTTCCATTTACAACACTGAACACCCCACATATACCAATTATTCCCTCAACTGCCACATTACTCACCTTTGCATTCAAATCACCCATCACTATAAACCGGTCTCGTGCATCAAAACCACTAACACACTCATTCAGCTGCTCCCAAAACACTTGCGTCTCATGATCTTTCTTCTCATGCCCAGGTGCATATGCACCAATAATCACCCATCTCTCTCCATCAACTTTCAGTTTTACCCATATTAATCGAGAATTTACTTTCTTACATTTTATCACATACTCCCACAACTCCTGTTTCAGGAGTACTGCTACTCCTTCCCTTGCTCTTGTTCTCTCACTAACCCCTGACTTTGCTCCCAAGAAATTCCCAAACCACTCTTCCCCTTTACCCTTGAGCTTCGTTTCACTCAGAGCCAAAACCAGGTTCTTTTCCTCAAACATACTACCTATCTCTCCTTTTTTCACATCTTTTTTACATCCACACACATTTAGACACCCCATTCTGAGCCTTCGAGGAGGATGAGCACTCCCCGCGCGACTCCTTCTTCTGTTTCCCATTTTAGAAAGTTAAAAAATTCAAGGAGGGGAGGATTTCTGGCCCCCCGCTCCCGTCCCCTCTAGTCGCCTTCCATATATATATATATATATATATATATATATATATATATATATATATATATGAGAAGAGTGGGAGGTGGGTTGATTAGAAAGGGTAGTGAGTGGTGGGATGAAGAAGTAAGATTATTAGTGAAAGAGAAGAGAGAGGCATTTGGACGATTTTTGCAGGCAAAAAATGTAATTGAGTGGGAGATGTATAAAAGAAAGAGACAGGAGGTCAAGAGAAAGGTGCAAGAGGTGAAAAAGAGGGCAAATGAGAGTTGGGGTGAGAGAGTATCATTAAATTTTAGGAAGAATAAAAAGATGTTCTGGAAGGAGGTAAATAAAGTGCGTAAGACAAGGGAGCAAATGGGAACTTCAGTGAAAGGCGCAAATGGGGAGGTGATAACAAGTAGTGGTGATGTGAGAATGAGATGGAGTGAGTATTTTGAAGGTTTGTTGAATGTGTTTGATGATAGAGTGGCAGATATAGTGTGTTTTGGTCGAGGTGGTGTGCAAAGTGAGAGAGTTAGGGAAAATGATTTGGTAAACAGAGAAGAGGTAGTAAAAGCTTTGCGGAAGATGAAAGCCGGCAAGGCAACAGGTTTGGATGGTATTGCAGTGGAATTTATTAAAAAAGGGGGTGACTGTATTGTTGACTCGTTGGTAAGGTTATCTAATGTATGTATGACTCATGGTGAGGTGCCTGAGGATTGGCGGAATGCGTGCATAGTGCCATTGTACAAAGGTAAAGGGGATAAGAGTGAGTGCTCAAATTACAGAGGTATAAGTTTGTTGAGTATTCCTGGTAAATTATATGGGAGGGTATTGATTGAGAGGGTGAAGGCATGTACAGAGCATCAGATGGGGGAAGAGCAGTGTGGTTTCAGAAGTGGTAGAGGATGTGTGGATCAGGTGTTTGCTTTGAAGAATGTATGTGAGAAATACTTAGAAAAGCAAATGGATTTGTATGTAGCATTTATGGATCTGGAGAAGGCATATGATAGAGTTGATAGAGATGCTCTGTGGAAGGTATTAAGAATATATGGTGTGGGAGGCAAGTTGTTAGAATCAGTGAAAAGTTTTTATCGAGGATGTAAGGCATGTGTACGTGTAGGAAGAGAGGAAAGTGATTGGTTCTCAGTGAATGTAGGTTTGCGGCAGGGGTGTGTGATGTCTCCATGGTTGTTTAATTTGTTTATGGATGGCGTTGTTAGGGAGGTGAATGCAAGAGTTTTGGAAAGAGGGGCAAGTATGAAGTCTGTTGTGGATGAGAGAGCTTGGGAAGTGAGTGTTGTTGTTCGCTGATGATACAGCGCTGGTGGCTGATTCATGTGAGAAACTGCAGAAGCTGGTGACTGAGTTTGGTAAAGTGTGTGAAAGAAGAAAGTTAAGAGTAAATGTGAATAAGAGCAAGGTTATTAGGTACAGTAGGGTTGAGGGTCAAGTCAATTGGGAGGTAAGTTTGAATGGAGAAAAACTGGAGGAAGTAAAGTGTTTTAGATATCTGGGAGTGGATCTGGCAGCGGATGGAACCATGGAAGCGGAAGAGGATCATAGGGTGGGGGAGGGGACGACAATCCTGGGAGCCTTGAAGAATGTGTGGTAGTCGAGAACATTATCCCGGAAAGCAAAAATGTGTATGTTTGAAGGAATAGTGTTTCCAACAATGTTGTATGGGTGCGAGGCGTGGGCTATGAATAGAGTTGTGCGCAGCAGGGTGGATGTGCTGGAAATGAGATGTTTGAGGACAATGTGTGGTGTGAAGTGGTTTGATCGAGTAAGTAACGTAAGGGTAAGAGAGATGTGTGGAAATAAAAAGAGCGTGGTTGAGAGAGCAGAAGATGGTGTTTTGAAATGGTTTGGGCACATGGAGAGAATGAGTGAGGAAAGATTGACCAAGAGGATATATGTGTCGGAGGTGGAGGGAACGAGGAGAAGTGGGAGACCAAATTGGAGGTGGAAAGATGGAGTGAAAAAGATTTTGTGTGATCGGGGCCTGAACATGCAGGAGGGTGAAAGGAGGGCAAGGAATAGAGTGAATTGGATCGATGTGGTATACCGGGGTTGACGTGCTGTCAGTGGATTGAATCAGGGCATATGAAGCGTCTGGGGTAAACCATGGAAAGCTGTGTAGGTATGTATATTTGCGTGTGTGGACGTGTATGTATATACATGTGTATGGGGGTGGGTTGGGCCATTTCTTTCGTCTGTTTCCTTGCGCTACCTTGCAAACGCGGGAGACAGCGACAAAGAAAAAAAATATAATATATATATATATATATATATATATATATATATATATATATATATATATATATATATATATATATATATATATATATATATATATATATATAGTTTTGTCTTTTTTACCTTATGTGTGGTTCGCGTGACATACAGTTCTAACGCCCCCTAAGCTCTGTCGAGGCCCACTCTCATTCCTTTGCATTTATTTGGGCTGAATATCAGAAGCCATATATCTCATAACATCAGAGTTTGTCTAGCTCTCTTTGTCAGTTGATGTAACACTCACAACTCTTTACTTCCTTTATGACATTGGCATTTCCCACAAACATGTTCAGGTATGAGATGAGTTCTTATTGCCGATCTTCGACATAATTCAAGAGGAAAACATTAGTATTAAGACAGTGTCACAGCATATCGATCATGAGACCTGAAGCCTCTTCGAGAAGGCTTTAGACATGGGTCCTTTGTTCTATTTCACTTACCTAATTTTCTCCCCACTTCCTAAGGTCCACCAGCTCTACCACCCTGCGTTGTTGTACAGAGGTAAATGCTTTATCGTAGTCCAGGAGCACACAATCCTCCCATCCTTCTCTTTTGGCAAAGACAGTCCACTACATCATAAATTTCTGAGAAATTTGTTGTGCCCAACGTCGTATCCGTAAGATAGTGTTGTCTCTCTTCTAAGGTTTCATTTTTGTAAATGATTATCCATTTGTTTTCTGATTATAATTTCCAGTGATTTACAGCTCACTCTCGTCACACAGACCACCTGTAGTTGAGTGCAGTTCTATGAAGCTCTTTCCACTATACCCTCTTTCAACCAAATAGTGAGCTGTTTCAAGTGGAATGTGAAGATTACAGTATATGTACATTTCTTCAGCAACTATGGAGAGATTTCTTAAGGACCTTGAGCTCCATATGGATCAAGGTACTTCAGAAGTCTGTTAATGTCTTTTCTAGCTATCTCAACTCAGATTTATCTTCCTAATTTCACCTTGCTGCTAGTGGGATCATATTGTCTTCCACTTTGAAAGCTTTTTTGACTTTGTCATTTAGCTCCTTACGCATCTTTACAAAAAACACTTTCCTCCTAATCCTTAGCCTGATTAGCCGCTGTTTACCCGACAATTTACCCCTGATGATTTCTTTGAAAAGTTTTGGATTATCTCTACCCTTATTCTCAGTACCCCTTTAAGAGTTCCCCTTTTTCTCTTTCCGTATTTCCCTGTAATCGTTCCTTACACCTTTATGACCAGCAGGAACTGGCTGCCTGTTGTGCTTCCCAGAACTCCTATATCTCCCCAAAATCTCTTGTTTCTGAAATCTTTTATTAGGTTACATATCCATCTTTTATTAAGTTACATATCCATCTTTCATTAAGTTACATATCCATCTTTTATTAAGTTACATATCGATCTTTTATTAAGTTACATATCCATCTTTTATTAAGTTACATATCCATCTTTTATTAAGTTACATATCCATCTTTTTAAATCCTCTTTCTGTTTCCAGACCATGTTTAAATCCTTCATTGTATATATCACAGAGCCATCCACAACGGTGATTTATTATATGGCTATGAAATTCCATTTCCCAGTTTCTGTTCTCAGTGAAATTGTTTAGCTCCGTGTAGTTTCCACGAATATATCTTCTCTTTCAGTCTGGTTCAACTCGCATCTTTTCATGTCATCAGCCCCATATTCAAACTCTAGTATTGGATACATGTAGGTGTACCATATATGATATTTTCATTTTCCATACTAGCGATGTCGGAAGATGATATGTAGCAATGCTGGTGAGTGTCCTTCTGATTCGAGAATGTGTTCACCAATTTGCTGACACAAGAAACTTTCCTGCATTCACTCTAAGAATCCTTGTCTCCATTACTTTATGTCTGCATGACATCCTCGATCATACCTATTTATTTTCTTATGACGAGAATCCCGCTGATGAGAACTTTTCCACCTTTACGGGGTGTGTGGATCGTATTTTCCTACACCATCTTAATTCTTACTCCATTGTCATCGGTGATTTTCTTTTCTCTGGTTTATCAAAATTCTTGTAAGATTAAAGATTATCAACATCATTTTGTGAATATGTCCAACATTTACTGTTCCTGTTAAGTGCAGTATGAATGAACTATCTACAAATGTTTCTTGAAACTTAATGTTTTCTAATCTCAAGAAGGCCAAGTCCGCTCCCCCTTTCTCTTCCCTCTCCCTCCTTGCTACCACGTATCCCTTCGAACACATTAGGTAAGATCTTATCTCCTTAGTCAGCTTTGTCTCCACTACTCTAATAACAGTAGATTTATGTTATGTATTTTAACTTCTAAAACACAGTCACTGTACACTTACCACCATTTCACTGCGTTCGCATATATCATTTTCAATTTGACATTCATATCACCTAACATTCTTAGCATGTGTGAAGGGGACTAGCGAGGTTGCTCCACTCTCTGGCCTATTTTGTTGTCTCCTGTGTTTCGCCTTCTGACTATAGTCTTACAACTCTATCGTTTGTTCCCTCGACTGTCACCTCGAATGAACACTCTGCTGAATTCCTCTTTGTTACTATGTCTCATATGCTGCTAAGTACCTCCAAATACACATCTCTACATATACTGCAGTAAATCAGTATTAGTAGTCTCTTTACGTTTTGTGTTTAACTACAAACTTCCTTTGTTTCCTTTACCTCAGAATTCCACTAGCATATCTCTACTGTTAAGAACTTTTCTGATCGGTATTTCCTTCTCCACCATTTCCTGTTTAGCTGGAATATGATAATATTTTGTCCGCAATCATTTATACCCTACGTGTATGTATTTCCTACTACAAAAAAACGTTTTCAATTTTGATGCAATGCACTTTTTTAGCATTGTTGATTTGTCACCCTCCATGTCTCCTTTTCTCTTTCCAAGATTCCATTCTATTCACAATGCGCTGATCCTAAATGTTCTACAACATTTCAAATTCCATCAAGCAAACTATATATCATCGTGATTTTCTTCTGTTTGATACTTTATATTAATCTCCCCATAGCTTTATTTGATATCTTACTACGTCCCTTTCTTTCATAATCATTACCCTCCGTGTGTGCTCGTCCACTCCAGAATTTCCCTTATTTCCCCACCTTCTGTCTTCAGTAGTCTTTCGCCTTTGTGATATGGGGATATCCTTTCCCTGATCTATCTCGAGGACATATTGACCTTTTTTATGCTTTTAACTAGATTCACCAAAGTTCATCCTCCTAAGTCATTTCAATTGTTTTGATATTGATATCGTATCTTAACATTCTTTTCAGTTTACCAGCTTCCTTTACCATTTGATGACACTTATGATCTTTGACTTGATTCCTCATTTCTTTTTCCATATCGTTCTTCATTTGTGGTTTTTTACTATGCTTTTCTGCAACGAAGGCACATTCCTTTCCCTTGTTTTACTAGTTGATTCATCCTCGAATTCTTCTCAAATGTTTTTCTCTCTGAAATATAACCTTCAATATCCGATTTAACCAGCCTCCTCGTAAAGCAAATCTTACTACAATTGCAGTCAGGGTAATGTACTTTGACTGACTCCGTTTCTGATTCAAAGATTTAGCGTAATTTGTTTTAGGTGTATACTAAATATGATTTCAGTTATCTTTGATTAAAAGAGATTGTATAATCTCATGCGAGAATTCCAAACCAACCTTATAGCTATTTACAGCTAGTCTCATGTACAACCCTCATGAGTCCTGTTTACAGCCCTCAATCTACCATTCACAGCCATTGCTTCTGTCCGCAGCCCTTGCTGATATCTACATCCCTCACTATATCTGTCTTCAACTCCCGCTTCTATAGTCTACATTCTTCACTACAACTCTTTACACTCCTCACCATACTATTTATTACACTCGGTATTTCTATCTGCTACCAGCACTGCTTCTGCCTACAACTTTCCAGTTATGTCCGTAACCTTCACCAGTCCTTTCCACAAATCCTATTACCATGTCTCTAGTCCTGACTGCTTCTGTCTATAACCCTCACCACTCTTGTGTAGAACCGTTACTGCTCTTGTTTGAAATCTCCAAAACAAATACCCATCACCTTCAACCACGCCGGGGAAGTTAGCTGTAATGTAGTGGTTACACCATTGGAGGGTGGAGAAAAATGAGCTTTAGGATGGATATGCAGATTCATATAAAATCAAGTCAGTTTATGCTGGCTCGCTGACTCTTCGTACTCTTGAAAAAGGCCTTATGTACTCAAAATTAACATGCTGATATTTCTTCGGAATTTGAACATTTCATTTTTTCTCGTTTGTGTGGTATATACCTTTCATATGTTTTTCTTTAGAATAGCTTGAATTTCTCGTTCGTGACAGTGAAATTTGCTTGTGACTTCACAACTACTACTCGCGACAACATCATAAGCAATGCTACTACTGATACTGCACTGTACACTACTGGTCTTGCATCTTAACTGTTGGCTACCGTTGGTGATTTTGTCGGCAATAAAACATGTCTGGCAACAGAAGATCTGCTGAGTAAATTAAACGTGAGGACGATGACCATGCAGCAGTGAATCGGGTTGCTGGTGCTCCATATCAAGACGACCTTCTGGCGACTGGAGAAGCTGGCCGTGGCCGAGAACATCAATTTGAAGAGGATCCAGATGGAATACCTCACGAAACTTTGAAATCCTCTTTTGAAAGAAGCGTAGCTGAGGCTCAGTGGTAAGTTCTCGACGCTATGAAAGCAACTCCGGGTGTGAATAATTCTGGGCAAAGGAAGGAAACATCCCATGGCCTCAAAGACGAAGGTCTAGTAGACCTCCTCTATGCACCACCCTGCTCACCCAGCCAGCAGGAAAGGACAGGTGTAAATGATGTCAAGTTGACGCACTGGAATATCTAGCTCCTTAAGAAACTTTTTAGAAACTATTTGTCAGGCTGTAAAAGAATTTCATGAGTAAAAAACATAAAAGGTGGATGAGAGATTCTTGATTCGTATTCAACATTTTTCAATATTTCATTTTGATATGAAAACAAAGTTTGTATATTCTTTTCTTCTCATATACATACCTGATCATGATACTTTTGAAAATTCCCATGAAGTACTAGTTACTGACCATAATAACTCACGATACAATTCAATGTCAACAGATTTTTCAAGTATGCATACAAGAGAAACAGAAACAACAAAAGTCCATGAATGAATTGCGAGTGTTGATTATAACACTCGTAATAAAAACGTACAGACTGAAATAGCAGTTAAAAAACATAATGCTAATCTAAGGTTTAGACTGATCGCGTTGTTTTAAACTTTTCACATTTACGTAGTTCAAAAAGATACAAATACTAACTGATCGCCGTTCTTAAATAGAAATCTTCTTCTCTTCTGGATTGTTTGCAATCTCTGTGGAAGGAACGGCTCCTTCTTTCATCAAAAGCTTTATGCTCAGGTTTCTGGCGATATCGCTCCTAATGGCACAACATGGGTCCTCCAAGTGTACTGAGCAGAGGACCGACGTCTTTGATGGCCAGGTCTATGTGGCCGAAGAAAACGTACCCATTGCCAGTTTTTCTCGAGGTCTTTCTCAACATTACAGAATGTGTACAAAGATATTTCTTCACCGATCTATTATTCTTGCAACTACCAATGTGTGAAGTTCCAAACACGTAAGATCTACCACCAGCAACCAACTTTGTTTGCCATATTGAAAATGTTGAAAGCTTCAACCGCATGTCATATCTGTGACATTATAGAACGAAATGCAATGGTTGCAAAAAGGCGATAAAAGCACCAACTTTAGTGCTCTATAACTCCTTTTCTTAATGTAGTTGAATTCTGTGTTTAGTTTTAACTTTAGAGCTTTATGAATTTTGAGATTCTAAAGAAAAATCAAATTGAAAGCTTTAGACATCATTACAAACTGTACAGAGTTCGATTAGCAGTTCGCCTTCCATTATGTGGAGAATTTCTCATATTTCTCTAACAGAAAAAGCAGCAGCAGTTAAAAGCAGTAACAGTAGCATCAACTACTCGCTGCAGAGAGCAACTTATTGTACTTATTGTACTAACAAAGGCATCAGATTCTAACAGGAATGCCACTTCCCAGTGGGAACAACAGTAGCAATATCCACTAATGAGAAGAACAGTAGCAAATCCCTAGAAACAACGGTTGCAATACCCACTAATAAGTAGAGACACAGCAAATCGCAATAAGGATCAACGGTTGCAATACCCACTAATAAGTAGAGACACAGCATATCGCAATAAGGATCAACGGTTACAATACTCACTAAAAAGTAGAGCAAAAGCAAATCCAACTAAGGAACAACAATAGTAATACCCACAACTAGAAACAGTAACAGTATTCAGTGCTAGAATAAAGCACAAATTACATCCACTACAAGGAAGAGCAGTAACAGTGCGCATTACCAGGAAAAACTAGTATATCTATCTACAGCGAAGAACAATAATAGCAGTACACATTGTTAGGAAGGAAAGTAGTTATTGCAAGTACTGTGACCAACAGCAGGAATAGTCACTATTAGGACGAGCAACATCAGCAGTTGATATAGGTAGAAGGTAAATTGTATTCATCAGCCGTTAACTACATCAACTGCAAGCGGTGGCAGCCATGACCAGCAGCATAAGAAGAAATATCACAAAGTGCTATCAGTAGCCAAGGCTGCAAATGCCAGTAGCAGCAACCACCCCTGGCAGCACCACGGCAAACTGTTTGCACGAGCAGTAACTCGGCTACTAACACATTCAAACGTAGCTCTGCTAGCAGCAGCAGCAGCAGCAGCATAGTAGGAACCGTAACAGATAGATGTTGCAGTCACATCTAGCGCCAGTAACAACAAGCAGCAGGAGCAGAAGCAGTAACAACTATTAACAGCAGTATGAAGTAAATACCAGTAGCAGTAACAAAGTTCACAGCAACACTTGAAGCAGTAAGAACTATACACAACAGCAGAAGCAGTCACTACCAAGTAACGACTATAAGCATCAGCAACAGATGCAGTAACTACCAGTAACATTAACAACTATTTGGAATAACACCAGAAACAATAACAATTATTTGCAGCAGCATAAGTAGAAACTACCAATAGCGGTAACAGTTATTAACAGCCGCAAAAGCAGTAACTACTACTGGCAGCAACAGAAGCAGTAATTACCAATATCAGTATTAACTAATAACTACACAATGAGGTGGTACGAGCAGGACCACGTCTACAATATGCAGCAGCCCTCAACAAGAACAACAACTATCAACAGCAACAACTACAAGTTATATAATCCATTACATGAATGATTATGTATTCATCACTAGCATTATCATATACATAAGCCTCTACCGCCAACAGCTACCACTATTATCACAGCATGATCACTAGCAGCTACTACCACTAGCAGCAGGAATACGAGCAGGTACCACATGCAGCCACGACCGTGGATACCATCATTATCATCAGTCATTATCATTATCATCATCATAACCAGTAGCAGCAGCAGCCGTAGCAACAGTAACAGTAGCACCCATCGTCACCTCCAGCAGCAGCAGCAGCGGCGGCCACCGGTAGCACACCCGCCTCACGTACCCGGAGCCTCTGTGATTATTTCGTCCCAGTTTGTGTTATTAGTTCCTTGGGCCGCCACCTGGTGTCCATTCCACAAATTGCTCAACGGAACGCCGGCGGCATCGTAACGAGCCTCTCACATAGTTTGCTCCCTGTGGGCCTCCAGGTCACGTGGCCTGGATATAGATCACGTATTGCTTGTGTTTTAGACTCGCCGGTCAAGATCCAGTATTGCTTGTTCTTTACCGATAGTAAATGGACACAAAGCACGTGCCTTTCGTGCTCAATGCCCACGGCGAGCATGTCGCAGGAACTCTTTGCTCCTGAAATATCAAATTTCCTATTAGCACGAAGCAGGCACAGCTTGCTCTTCGTAATTATTAAAGAAGTACAAATATCCATTACTTGTTTATATTCCTTGCTGGCATAAGTCGTGTTCGGTCAGCTTGATTTTTCTTGCTGTAAAACAAATACCTTACGTTTCTAAAATACAAAGCGAGCAAAGATTTCCCATGGATTACACTAAGTACTTTAGCGTCCCCAGGAAATTACTGGAGGATAACTTTCTGTATGAATCGTTGTGAGTCCGGCAGGCCTGTTGTGAACCAGGACAGCAGATGCCTACAAGCAACCTTCTGGTCCAGGTGGTTGAATAGCTAATGAAAGCACAAATAGACTCACCTAAGATAGGCAAATATAAACACACACACACACACACACACACACACACACTCACACACATATAACTTTTTTGTAAGCACTATCATTTATACACACCGATATCAGGTATATATAAATACAAACTCATGTTTATCCAACGTGGTGATCCTTCGTGTACAACAAGATTAACTCCAATCTTTTATAATTGGATGATATTATAACATATACATTGGAAATTATCACAATTTTGCACGTAATCAAGTATGTTCCTATGAGTCCACGGGGAAAATGAAACACGGTAAGTTCCCAAGTGCACTTTCGTGTAATAATCACATCATCAGGGGAGATACAAGAAAGAAATATAAGTCAGTTGATATACAACGAAGAGACGCAGCTAGGACGCCATTTGGTAAACAAGTGATTGTCCAAGACAGATAACGAGCGTATCATAAACTTATTATGTGGACAAGAAGGTCAATTGTTTACAAATTTGATTAACAATAAAGTTATCCAATTTGTATAGACCTTCACTAATATTAAGGTTATAATTCTTTGTGTATTCAATTATAGAAGATTTAATGATATTTCTCGTGGTACTGGAGTTAGAGTTAATACTGAGATGGCATTACTCCAGTCAATACAATGATCATAGTTTTCAACGTGATTAAACAAGGCATTTGATTCTTGCCCTGTTCTTATACTATATCTGTGTTGCTTAAGTCTGACATAAAGATCCTTACCAGTCTGCCAAACATAAAATTCATCACAATTTCTACATGGCACATTGTAGATGCACCCAGGAGAATTTTCTGGTGAATTCCTGATTAAGATATTCTTTATTGCATTATTGTTACTGAAGGCAACATTTACATCAAAGGATTTAAGCAACGTCGGAAGTAAAGTAAAATTATTGTTAAATTGGAGAACTAAAATATTCTTGGTGTCAATGGGAGGTTTAGGTTCAACTCTTTAAAATGATTTCTTTGCTAACTTAAGGGATTTATCAATGAAAGATCTAGGGTACTTTAACTTAGATCCAATAGAATATATCTTCTCAAACTAAGCATAAATAAACTCTGGACTACAGTTACGTTATGCCCTAAGGAACATAGTTTGAAATGATAATCAAATCTGTTATGTTGAGATGAGTAATAATGGATATATGAACATATATTGGTAGGTTTTCTGTATATGCTAAATTCAAACTTGATTCCTTGCCTATGGATCGTGCACTCTAAAAATGGTAACATACCATTATTTTCATTCTCTACAGTAAATCTGATGGAAGGTACTAAACTGTTAAGTAAGGGGAGAAATGTTTGTAAATTTTCATTTGTTGGCTAAACACAAAGAATATCATCTACGTACCTAAACCAAATTGCATTAGAAGGTAAGACATCCTTTAGCAATTTCATTTAAAAAATTCCATATGAAGATTACTTAGTACGGGTGAAAGAGGGTTACTCATTGCTATACAAAAATTTTTGAGCATAATATTCTCCATTGAATTGAAATACACAGTCTTTTATGCACAGTTTTATCAGTTCATTGAAAATAGACTTTGAAACAGGTAGAGGAATATCATCCAAAACATTAAATAAATATTCTGAAAGGTCATCAACTGGAACTTTTGTGAACAGTGAGGAAACATCAAAGCTAACAAATTTGAAATCAAAATTAACATTGATATTCTTAAGTTTTTTTTAACTAGATCTACATTGTTCATGATATTAGAATTTGATATCTTACCCACTAAAGGGCTTAATAAAGAAACTAATCACTTTGAAAATTTTTATATGATCGAGCTTACTGAACTCACCATAGGTTTTGCTGGAAAATTTTCTTTTTGTTTTGATAAGTCCATACATATATAGCAATTAAGGGGACAAAGATGACAAATTTTGATAAGAGAACTATTACCTTTCAACAACAACTTCAGTTCTTCATTGAAATGGGAATTAACTGCTTGTAGGGGATTTTTACTGTTTAGAATATGTTGTGTCATAGTTTAAAAGATCATTCATTTTAGATAGACAGTTACTTTTGTCCAAAATCACTACAGTGTTAGCTTTATCTGCTTTCTTAATATGTATATGATTGTCTTTTTTTTTAAAGCGTTAATAGCTCTTATAAATCTTTTAGGGCAATTAGGCTCCACTAGTTTTGACAAACTGGCATACACTAAACCCTTACAGATATCAATCTCATCATTGTATAATTCACTGTACTTCTCTAAATTACAAAGACTTTGTGACATCAACACAGCTGCCTTCCCTATTAGAGCACACAAAACTCAATCCATAGCCTAAAGCACAAAAGCAATCCTTCTCTAGTTTATCGGGCAGGTTTATCGCAAAAGAAGGGTTCGTGTTGTTAGTCCAGTCACTGTTTTTAATAAGATGGTCCAACTTACAATTCAGTTTCATTTGTATCCTATTGCGTTCACTTCTTAATTTATTACAGAAATAGTCAAACATCCGGTTCTTCTATTATGTCGGTATAGCCATTTGAAAGGTACGTTTCTTCTTTCTTGCAATATGAAAAGCCTGTTAGACTTAAGCAATATAAATATAGGATAAGAACAGAACAAGAATCAAATGCCTTGTTTGGTCATATTAAAGACTATGATCATCATTTTGACTGGAGTAATGCCTTCTCAGTTATCATCTCTAACTCCAGTACCACGAAAAATATTATAGAATCTTCTATTACATGATGCACAAAGAATTATAACCTTAATATTAGTGAAGGACGATACAGATTGGAAAACTTTATTGTTGATAAAATTTGTAAAAAATTTACCTTCTTGTCCACATCATATGCTCATGACACGTTAGTTATCCCTCTCGGACAATCACTTGTTTACCAAATGTCGTCCTAGCTACATCTCTTCGTTGTACATCAACTGACTATTATATTTCTTTCTTGTATCTCCCCTGATGATGTGATGATTACACGAAAGTGCACTTGGGAACTTATCGTATTTCATTTTCCCCGTGGAGTCATAGGAATATGTATATGTGTACATATATATACCTGGAGATAGGGGAGAAAGAATACTTCCCACGCATTCCTCACATGTCGTAGGAGAAGACTAAAGAGGACGGGAGCAGGGGGCTGGAAACCCACCCCTCCTTGTATTTTAACATTCTAAAAGGAGAAACAGGAGTCACGCGGGGAGTGCTCATCCTCCTCGAAGGCTCAGATTGGGGTGTCTAAATGTGTGTGCATGTAACCAAGATGAGAAAAAAAGGAGAGATGGGTAGTATGTTTGAGGACAGGAACTTGGATGTTATGCCTCTGAGTGAAACGAAGCTCAAGTGTAAAGGGGAAGAATGGTTTGGGAATGTCTTGGGAGTAA
Source organism: Panulirus ornatus (assembly GCF_036320965.1). Classification (NCBI taxonomy): domain Eukaryota; kingdom Metazoa; phylum Arthropoda; class Malacostraca; order Decapoda; family Palinuridae; genus Panulirus; species Panulirus ornatus. The sequence continues at coordinate 21,434,202 of NC_092227.1, forward strand.
AGTCAGGGGTTAGTGAGAGGACAAGAACAAAGGAAGGAGTAGCACTACTCCCGAAACAGGAGTTGTGGGAGTATGTGATAGAATGTAAGAAAGTAAACTCTGGATTGATATGGGTAAAACTGAAAGTGGATGGAGAGAGATGGATGATTATTGGTGCATATGCACCTGGGTATGAGAAGAAAGATCATGAGAGGCAACTGTTTTGGGAGCAGCTGAGTGAGTGTGTTAGTAGTTTTGATGCACGAGACCGGGTTATAGTAATGCACGAGACCGGGTTATAGTAATGGGTGATTTGAATGCAAAGGTGAATAATGTGGAAGTTGAGGGAATAATTGGTGTACATGGGGTGTTCAGTCTTGTAAATGGAAATAGTGAAGAGCTTGTATATTTATGTGCTGAAAAAGGACTAGTGATTGGGAATACCTGGTTTAAAAAGAGAGATGTACATAAGTATACGTATGTAAGTAGGAGAGATGGCCAGAGAGCGTTATTGGATTACGCGTTAATTGATACGCGTGCGAAAGAGAGACTTTTGGATGTTAATGTGCTGAGAGGTGCAACTGGAGGGATGTTTGATCTTTATCTTGTGGAGGCGAAGATAAAGATTCGTAGAGGATTCCAGAAAAGATGAGAGAATGTTTGGGTGAAGAGAGTGGTGAGAGTAAGTGAGCTTGGGAAGGAGACTTGTGTGAGGAAGTAACAGGACAGAATGATTACAGAATGGAAAAAGGTGAGAATAAAAAACATAAGGGGAGTGGGGGAGGAATGGGAGTTATGTAGGGAAGCAGTGATGGCTTGCGCAAAAGATGCTTGTGGCATGAGAAGCGTGGGAGGTGAGCAGATTAGAAAGGGTAGTGAGTGGTGGGATGAAGAAGTAAGATTGTTAGTGGAAGAGAAGAGAGAGGCATTTGGACGATTGTTGCAGGGATATAATGCAAATGACTAGGAGATGTATGAAAGAAAGAGGAAGGAGGTCAAGAGAAAGGTGCAAGAGGTGAAAAAGAGGGCAAATGAGAGTTGGGGTGAGAGAGTATCATTAAATTTTAGGGAGAATAAAAAGATGCTTTGGAAGGAGTTAAGTAATGTGCGTAAGACAAGGGAATCAATGGGAAATTCAGTGAAGTGGGGAGGTGATAACAGGTAGTGGTGATGTAAGAAGGAGATGGAGTGAGTATTTTGAAGGTTTGTTGAATGTGTTTGATGATAGAGTGGCAGATATAGGGTGTTTTGGTCGAGGTGGTGTGCAAAGTGAGAGGGTTAGGGAAAATGATTTGGTAAACATAGAAGAGGTAGTAAAAGCTTTGCGGAAGATGAAAGCCGGCAAGGCAGCAGGTTTGGATGGCATTGCAGTGGAATTTATTAAAAAAGGGGGTGACTGTATTGTTGACTGGTTGGTAAGGTTATTTAATGTATATATGACTCATGGTGAGGTGCCTGAGGATTGGCGGAATGCTTGAATAGTGCCATTGTACAAAGGCAAAGGGGATAAAAGTGAGTGCTCAAATTACAGAGGTATAAGTTTTTTGAGTATTCCTTGTAAATTATATGGGAGGGTATTGATTGACAGGGTGAAGGCATGTACAGAGCATCAGATTGAGGAAGAGCAGTGTGGTTTCAGAAGTGGTAGAGGATGTTTGTATAAGGTCTTTCCTTTAAAGAATGTATGAGAAATGGATTTGTATGTAGTATTTATGGATCTGGAGAAGGCATATGATAGAGTTGATAGAGATGCTCTGTGGAAGATATTAAGAATATATTGTGTGGGAGGCATGTTGTTAGAAGCATTGAAAAGTTTATATCGATGATGTAAGGCATGCGTACGTGTAGGAAGAGAGGAAAGTGATTGGTTCTTAGGGAATATATGGTTGTTTAATTTGTTTATGGATGGAGTTTTTAGGGAGGTGAATGCAAGAGTGTTTTGGAAAGAGGGGCAAGTATACAGTCTGTTGTGGATGAGAGAGCTTGGGAAGTGAGTCAGTTGTTGTTCGCTGATGATACAGCGCTGGTGGCTGATTCCTGTGCGAAACTGCAGAAGCTGGTGACTGACTTTGGTAAAGTGCGTGAAAGAGGGAAGCTGAGAGTAAATGTGAATAAGAGCAAGGTTATTAGGTACAGTAGGGTTGAGGGACAAGTCAATTGGGAGGTAAGCTTGAATGGAGAAAAACTGGAGGAAGTGAGGTGTTTTAGATATCTGGGAGTGGATTTGCTAGCGGATGGAACTATGGAAGCGGAAGTAAATCATAGAGGGTAAGGGAGGGGGGGAAAGTTCAGGGAGCGTTAAAGAATGTGTGAAAGTTGAGAAGATTATCTCGGAAAACAAAATGGTATGTTTGAAGGAATAGTGGTTCCAATAATGTTATATGGTTACAAGGCGTGGGCTATAGATAGTTTTGCGGAGGAGGGTGGATGTGCTGGAAATGAGATGTTTGAGGAAAATATGTGTTGTGAGGTGGTTTGATCGAGTAAGTAGCAATAGGGTAAGAGAGATGTGTGGTAATGAAAAGAGTGTGGTTGAGAGAGTAGAAGAGGATGTATGGAAATGGTTTGGTCACATGGAGAGAATGAATGAGGAAAGATTGACAAAGAAGATGTATGTGTCAGAGGTGGAGGGAACGAGGAGAAGTGGGACACCAAATTGGAGGTGGAAAGATGGAGTGAAAAAGATTTTGAGTGATCGGGGCCTGAACATGCAGGAGGGTGAAAGGCGTGCAAGGGATAGAGTGAATTGGAACGATGTGGTATACCGGGGTCGACGTGCTGTCAACGGATTGAACCAGGGCATGTGAAGCGTCTGGGGTAAGCCATGGAAAGTTCTGTGGGGCCTGGATGTGGAAAGGGAGCTGTGGTTTCGGTGCCTTATTACATGACAGCTAGAGACTGAGTGTAAATGAATGGGGCCTTTGTTGTCTTTTCCTAGCGCTACCTTGCACACATGAGGGGGGAGGGTGTTGTTATTCCATGTGTGGCGGGGTGGCGATGGGAATAGATAAAGGCAGACAGTATGAATTATGTACATATATGTATATGTCTGGGTGTGTATGCATATGTGTACATTGTGATGTATAGGTATGTATATTTGCGTGTGTGGACGTGTATGTATATACATGTGGATGTGGGTGGATTGGGCCATTCTTTCGTCTGTTTCCTTGCGCTACCTCGCTAACGCGGGAGACAGCGACAAAGCAAACAAATAGAATAAATGTATATATATATATATATATATATATATATATATATATATATATATATATATATATATATATATATATATATATATATATATATATATATATTATCCCTGGGGATAGGGGAGAAAGAATACTTCCCACGTATTCCCTGCGTGTCGTAGAAGGCGACTAAAAGGGAAGGGAGCGGGGGGCTGGAAATCCTCCCCTTTCGTTTTTTTTTTTTTTTTTTTTTTTTTTCAATTTTCCAAAAGAAGGAACAGAGAAGGGGGCCAGGTGAGGATATTCCCTCAAAGGCCCAGTCCTCTGTTCTTAACGCTACCTCGCTATCGCGGGAAATGGCGAATAGTATGAAAAAAAAAAAAAAAAAAAATATATATATATATATATATATATATATATATATATATATATATATATATATATATATATATATATATATATATATATATATATATATATATATATATATATATATATATATGTATATATATATATATATGTCCACAAACGCACATATACATATCTATATATTTCAACGTATACATATATACACATACACAGACATATACATATATACACATATACATAATTCATACTTGCTACCTTTATTTATTCTAATCTCCACCCCGCCACACATGAAATGACAATACCTTCCCCCTGCATGCGTGCGAGGTACCAATAGAAAAAAGACAACAAAGTCCACATTCGTTCACACTCAGTCTTTAGCTGTCATTATATTACACCGACTCCACACCTTCCTTTCCACATCAAATCCCCACAAATCTTTCTATGGTTTGCCAAAAATGCTTCACATTCCCTGGTTCAATCCATTGGCAGCACGTCGACCCCGGTATACTACATCATTCCAAGTCACTCTATTCCTTGCACTCCTCTCACTCTCCTACATGTTCAGGTCCCGATCACTCAAAATCTTTTTCACTTCATCCTTCCACCTCTAATTTGGCCTCCCACTTCTCCTCGTTCCCTCCACTTCTGACACATATATCCTCTTTGTCAATCTTTCCTCACTCATCCTCTCTATGTGACCAAACCATATCAATACACACTCTTATGCTCTCTTAACCACACTCTTTTTATTACCACACATCTCTCTTACCCTTTCATCACTTACTCGATCTTACTACCTCACACCATTTATTGTCTTCAGACATCTCACTTCTAACACATCCACCCTCCTCCGCACAAACCTATCAAAAGCAAAAGCCTATGACTCGCAACCATATAAGATTGTTGGAACAACTATTCCTTTAAACATACCCATTTTTGCTTTCCGAGATATTGTTCTCGCCTTTCATCCTCTGCCAAATCCACTCCCAGATATCTAAAACACTTCCTTTCCTCCAGTTTTTCTCCATTCAAACTTATCTCCCAATGACTTGTCCTTCAACCCTACTGTGCCTAATAACCTTGCTCTTGCTATTGCAAAAATCGTCCAAATGCCTCTCTCTTCTCTTTCACAAACAATCACACTTCTTCATCCCACCATTCTTTACCCTTTCTAACCTGCCCACCTACCACACATCTCATGCACAAGCATCTTTTGCGCAAGCCATCAATGCTTCCCTAAACACATTGAATTCCTCCCCCACTCCCCTTACGTCCTTTGCTCTCACCTTTTTTCATTCTGCTCTCAGTCTCTCCTGGTACTTCCTCACACAAGTCTCTTTTCCCTAGCTCATTTACTCTAACCACTCACTTCACCCCAATATTCACTCTTCTTTTCTAAAAACCTCTACAAATCTTGACCTTCGTCTCCAAAAGATAATGATCAGGCATCCCTCTAGTTGCACCTCTCAGCACATTAACAATCAAAAGTCACTTTCACGCGCTTATCAATTAACACGTAATCCAAAAATGCTCTCAGGCGATCTTTCCTACTTCCATATGGATATCTATGTATATCTCTTTTCAGACCAGGTATTCCCAATCACCAGTCCTCTTTCAGCACAAATCTACAAGCTCTTCACCATTTCCATTTACAACATTGAACACCCCATGTACACCAATTACTCCATCAACTGCCCCATAACTCACATTTGCATTCATATCACCCATCCCTATAACCCGTCTCGTGCATCAAAACTGCTAACACTCACACACAGCTGCTCCCAAAACATTTGCCTCTCATGATCTTTCTTCTCATGACCAGATGCATAGGCACCAATAATCACCCATCACTCTCTATCCACTTTAAGTTTCACCCATATCTATCAAGAGTTTATTTTCTTACAGTCTATCACAAACACACAACTAATGTTTCAGGACTAGTGCTACTCCTTCCTTTGCTCTTGTCCTCTCACCAAACAGTGACTTTACTCCCAAAACACTTACAAACAACTCTTCACTTTTGCCCTCGAGCTTCGTTTCACTCAGAGCCAAAACATCCAGGCTACTTTCCTCAATCATACTATATATCTACTTTTTTCTCATATATATATATATATATATATATGTATATATATATATATATATATATATATATATATATATATATATATATATATATATATATATATATATATATATATATATATATATATATATATATATATATATATATATATATATATATATATATATATATATATATATATATATATATATATATATATATATATATATATCCCTGGGGATAGGGGAGAAAGAATACTTCCCACGCACCCCTCACGTGTCGTAGAAGGCGACTAAAGGGGACGGGAGCGGGGGGTCAGAAATCCTCCCCTCCTTGCATTTTAACTTTCTAAAAGATGAAACAGAAGACGGAGTCACGCGGGGAGTGCTCATCCTCCTCGAAGGCTCAGATTGGGGTGTCTAAATGTGTGTGGATGTAACCAAGATAAGAAAAAAGGAGATATAGGTAGTATGTTCGAGGAAAGAAACCTGGATGTTTTGGCTCTGAGTAAAACGAAGCTAAAGGGTAAAGGGGAAGAGTGGTTTAGGAATGTCTTGGGAGTAAAGTCAGGGGTTAGTGAGAGAACAAGAGCAAGGGAAGGAGTAGCACTACTCCTGAAACAGGAGTTGTGGGAGAATGTGATAGAGTGTAAGAAAGTAAATTCTAGATTGATATGGGTAAAACTGAAAGTTGATGGAGAGAGATGGATGATTATTGGTGCATATGCACCTGGTCATGACAAGAAAGATCATGAGAGGCAAGTGTTTTGGGAGCAGCTGAATGAGTGTGTTAGTGGTTTTGATGCACAAGACCCGGTTATAGTGATGGGTGATTTGAATGCAAAGGTGAGTAATGTGGCAGTTGAGGGAATAATTGGTATACATGGGGTGTTCAATGCTGTAAATAGAAATGGTGAAGAGCTTGTAGATTTATGTGCTGAAAAAGGACTAGTGATTGGGAATACCTGGTTTAAAAAGCGAGATGTACATAAGTATAAGTATGTATGTAGGAGAGATGGCCAGAGAGCGTTATTGGATTACGTGTTAATTGATAGGCGCCCGAAAGAGAGACTTTTGGATATTAATGTGCTTAGAGGTGCAACTGAAGGGATGTCTCATCATTATCTTGTGGAGGCGAAGGTGAAGATTTGTAGGGGTTTTTAGAAAAGAATAGAGAATGTTCGGGTGGAGAGAGTGGTGAGAGTAATTGAGCTTGGGAAGGAGACTTGTGTGAGGAAGTACCAGGAGAGACTGAGTACAGAATGGAAAAACGTGAGAACAAAGGAGGTAAGGGTAGTGGGGGAGGAATGGGATGTATTTAGGGAAGCAGTGATGACTTGTGCAAAAGATGCTTGTGGCATGTGAAGCGTGGGAGGTGGGTTGATTAGAAAGGGTAGTGAGTGGTGGGATGAAGAAGTAAGATTATTAGTGAGGGAGAAGAGAGAGGCATTTGAACAATTCTTGCAGGGATATAATGGAAATGAATGGGAGATGTATAAAAGAAAGAGGAAGGAGGTCAAGAGAAAGGTGCAAGAGGTGAAAAAGAGGGCAAATGAGAGTTGGGGTGAGAGAGTATCAGTAAAATTTTGGGAGAATAAAAAGATGTTTTGGAAGGAGGTAAATAAAGTGCGTAAGACAAGGGAGCAAATGGGAACTTCAGTGAAGGGGGCTAATGGGAAGGTGAAAACAAGAAGTGGTGATGTGAGAATGAGATGGAGTGAGTATTTTGAAGGTTTGTTGAATGTGTTTGATGATAGAGTGGCAGATATAGGGTGTTTTGGTCGAGGTGGTGTGCAAAGTGAGAGGGTTAGGGAAAATGATTTGGTAAACAGAGAAGAGGTAGTAAAAACTTTACGGAAGATGAAAGCCGGCAAGACAGGAGGTCTGGATGGTATTGCAGTGGAATTTATTAAAAAAGGGGGTGACTGTATTGTTGACTGGTTGGTAAGGTTATTCAATGTGTTCATGATCCATGGTGAGGTGCCTGAGGATTGGCGGAATGCTTGCGTAGTGCCATTGTACAAAGGCAAAGGGGAATAGAGTGAGTGCTCAAATTACAGAGGTATAAGTTTGTTGAGTATTCCTGGTAAATTATATGGGAGGGTATTGATCGAGAGGGTGAAGGCATGTATAGAGTCATCAGATTGGGGAAGAGCAGTGTGGTTTCAAAAGTGGTAGAGGATGTGTGGATCAGGTGTTTGCTTTGAAGAATCTATGTGAGAAATACTTAGAAAAGCAAATGGATTTGTATGTAGCAGTTATGGATCTGGAGAAAGCATATGATAGAGTTGATAGAGATGCTCTGTGGAAGGTATTAAGAATATATGGTGTGGGAGGCAAGTTGTTAGAAGCAGTGAAAAATTCTTATCGAGGATGTAAGGCATGTGTACGTTTAGGAAAAGAGGAAAGTGATTGGTTCTCAGTGAATATAGGTTTGCGGCAGGGTGTGTGATGTCTCCATGGATGTTAAATTTGTTTATGGATGGGGTTGTTAGGGAGGTAAATGCAAGAGTTTTGGAAAGAGGGACAAGTATGCAGTCTATTGTGGATGAGATAGCTTGGGAAATGAGTCAGTTGTTGTTCGCTGATGATACAGCACTGGTGGCTGATTCATGTGAGAAACTGCAGAAGCTGGTGACTGAGTTTGGTAAAGTGTGTGAAAGAAGAAAGTTAAGAGTAAATGTGAATAAGGGCAAGGTTATTAGGTACAGCTAGGGTTGAGGGTCAAGTAAACTGGGAGGTAAGTTTGAATGGAGAAAAACTGGAGGAAGTAAAGTGTTTTAGATATCTGGGAGTGGATCTGGCAGCTGTTGGAAACATGGAAGCGGAAGTGAATCATAGGGTTGGGGAGGGGGCGAAAATTCTGGGAGCCTTGAAGAATGTGTGGAAGTCGAGAGCATTATCTGGGAAAGCAAAAATGGGTATGTTTGAAGGAATAGTGGTTCCAACAATGTTGTATGGTTGCAAGGCGTGGGCTATGGATAGAGTTGTGCGCTGGAGGGTGGATGTGCTGGAAATGAGATGTCTGAGGACAATATATGGTGTGAGGTGGCTTGATCGAGTAAGTAATAATAGGGTAAGAGATATATGTGGAAATAAAAATTGTGTGGTTGAGAGAGCAGAAGAGGGTGTTTTGAAATGGTTTGGTCACATGGAGAGAATGAATGAGGAAAGATTGACCAACAGGATATATATGTCAGAGTTGGAGGGAACGAGGAGAAGTGGGAGACCAAGTTGGAGTTGGAAAGATGGAGTGAAAGAGATTTTGAGTGATCGGGGCCTGAACAGGTAGGAGGGTGAAAGGCATGCAAGGAATAGAGTGAATTGGAACGATATGGTATTCCGGGGTCGTCGTGCTGTCAATAGATTGAACCAGGGAGTGTAAAGCGTCAGGGATAAACTATGGAAACTTCTGTGGGGCCTGGATGTCGAAAGGAAGCTATGGTATCGGTACATTATTACATGACAGCCAGAGACTGAATGTGAACGACTGGGGCCTTTGTTGTCTTTTCCCAGCGCTACCTCGCACACATGAAGGGGGAGGGGGATGTTATTCCATGTGTGGCGAGGTGGCGATGGAAAATGAATAAAGGCAGACAGTGTGAATTGTGTGCAAAATACTCACTCCATCTTCTTCTCACATAACCACTACTTGTTATCACATTCCCATTAGCCCCCTTCACTGAAGATCCCATTTGCTCCCTTGTCTTACGCACTTTATTTACCTCTTTCCAGAACATCTTTTTATTCTCCCTAAAATCTAATGATACTCTCTCACCCCAACTCTCATTTGCCTTCTTTTTCACCTCTTGCACCTTTCTCTTGACCTCCTGTCTCTTTCTTTTGTACATCATCCACTCATTTGCATTTTTCCCTGCAAAAATCGTCCAAATGCCTCTCTCTTCTCTTTCACTAATAATCTTACTTCTTCATCCTACCGCTCCCTACCCTTTCTAATCGACCCATCTCCCACGCTTCTCATGCCACAGGCATCTTCTGTGAAAGCCATCACTGTTTCGCTAAATACGTCCCATTCCTCCCACACGCCCCTTACCTCCTTTGTTCTAACCTTTTTCCATTCTATACTCAGTCTCTCCTGTTACTTCCTCACAGAAGTCTCCTTCCCAAGCTCACTTACTCTCACCACTCTCTTCATCCCAACATTCTCTCTTCTATTCTGAAAACCCACACAAATCTTCACCTTCGCCTCCACAAGATAATATATATATATATATATATATATATATATATATATATATATATATATATATATATATATATATATATATATATATATATATATATATATATATATATATATATAATATATATATATATATATATATATATATATATATATATATATATATATATATATATTTATATATATATATATATATATATATATTTTTTTTTTTTCTTTTTTTTTTTTTGCTTTGTCGCTGTCTCCCGCGTTTGCGAGGTAGCGCAAGGAAACAGACGAAAGAAGTGCCCAACCCACCCACATACACATGTATATACATACACGTCCACACACGCAAATATACATACGTATGTATCTAGCGTATACATATATATACACGAACAGACATATATATATATATATATATATATATATATATATATATATATATATATATATATATATATATACACATGTACATAATTCATAGTCTTCCTTTATTCATTCCCATCGCAACCCCGCTACACATGAAAATAACAACCCTCTCTCCCCTCATGTGCGCGAGGTAGCTCTAGGAAAAGACAACAAAGGCTACTTTCGTTCACACTCAGCCTCTAGCTTTCATGTAATAATGCACCAATACCACTGCTCCCTTTCCACATCCAGGCCCCACAGAACTTTCCATTGTTTGCCCCAGATGCTTCACATGCCCTGGTTCAATCCATTGACAGCACGTCGACCTTAGTATACCTCATCGTTCCAGTTCACCCTAATCCTTGCACTCCTTTCACTCTCCTGCATGTTTAGGCCCCGATCGCTCAAAATCGTTTTCACCCCATCTTTCCACATCCAGTTTGGTCTCCCACTTATCCTGTTCCCTCCACCTCTGGCACATATATCCTCTTTGTCAATCTTTCCTCTCTCATTCTCTCCTTGTGACCAGACCATTTCAAAACACCCTCTTCTGTTCTCTCAACCATACTCTTTTTATTACCACATATCTCTCTTACCCTTTCGTTACTTACTCGATCAAACCACCTCACACCATATATTGTCCTAAAACATCTAATTTCCAGCACATGCATCTTCATCCGCAGAACTTTATCTATAGCCCACGCCTCGCAACCATATATCATTGCTGGAACCACTATTCCTTAAAAAATACCGATTTTTGCTCTACGAGATAACGTTCACGCCGTTCACACATTTTTCAACGCTCCTAGAACCTTCGCCCCCTCCCCCATCCTGTGATTCACTTCCGCTTCAATAGTTCCATCCGCTGCCAAATCCACTCCCAGACATCTAAAACACTTCACTTTCTCCAGTTTTTCTTCCATTCAAACTTACCTCACAAGTGACTTGTCCCTCAACCCTACTGTACATGATAATCTTGCTCTTTTTCGCATTCTACTCTCAGGTTTCTTCTTTCACCATCTTTACCAAACTCACTCACCAGCTTATACAGTTTCTCACACGAATCAGCCACCAGCGCTGTACCATCAGCGAACAGCACCTGACTGACTTCCCACCTCAAATTTGGTCTCCCACTTATCCTGTTCCCTCCACCTCTGACACATATATCCTCTTTGCCAATCAATCTTCCCTCACTCATTCTCTCCATGTGACCAAACCATTTCAAAAACACCTTCTGCTGCTCTATCAACCATACTCTTTTTATTACCACACATCTCTCTTACCCTATTATTACTTACTCGATCAAACCACCTAACACCACATATCCTCAAACATCTCATTTCCAGCACATCCCCCCTCCAGCGCACAACTCTATCCATAGCCCACGCCTCGCAACCATACAACATTGCTGGAACCACTATTCCCTCAAACATACTCATTTTTGCTTTCCGAGAAAATGTTCTCGACTTCACACATTCTTCAAGGCTTCGAGAATTTTCGTCCCCTCCCACACCCCATGATTCACTTCCACTTCCATGGTTCCATCCGCTGCCAAATCCACTCCCAGATATCTAAAACACTTCGCTTCCTCCACTTTTTCTCCATTCAAAATCACATCCCAATTGACTTGACCCTCAACCCTACTGTACCTAATAACCTTGCGCTTATTCACATTTACTCTTAACTTTCTTGTTTCACACACTTTACCAAACTCAGTCACCAGCTTCTGCAGTTTCTCACATGAATCAGCCACCAGCGCTGTATCATTAGCGAACAACAACTGACTCACTTCCCAAGCTCTCTAATCCACAACAGACTGCATACTTGCCCCTCTTTCCAAAACTCTTGCATTTACCTCCCTAACAACCCCATCCATAAACAAATTAAACAACCATGGAGACATCACGCACCCTTGCCGCATATCAACATTCACTGAGAACCAATTACTTTCCTCTCTTCCTACACGTACACATGCCTTCACCCTCGATAAAAACATTTCACTACTTCTAACAACATCCTCCCACACCATATTTTCTTAATATCTTCCACAAAGCATCTCTATCAACTGCCATATGCCTTCTCCAGATCCATAAATGCTATACCCAAATCCATTTGCTTTTCTAAGTATTTCTCACATAGATTCTTCAAAGCAAAAACACCTGATCCACACATCTTCTACCACTTCTGAAACCACACTGCTCTTCCCCAATCTGATGCTCTGTACATGCCTTCACCCTCTCAATCAATACTCTCCCATATAATTTCCCAGGAATACTCAACAATCTTTTTGATTTGAGCTCTCACTTTTACCTCCTTTGCCTTTGTACAATGGCACTATGCAAGCATTCCGCCAATCCTCAGGCACCTCACCATGAGACATACATACATTAGATAATCTTACCAACCAGTCAACAATGCAGTCACCCCCTTTTTTAAGAAATTCCACTGCACACCATCCAAACTCGCTACCTTGCCGGCTTTCATCTTCCGTAAAGCTTTTACTACCTCTTATTTGTATACCAAATTATTCTCTCTAACCCTCTCACTTTGCGCACCACCTCGACCAAAACACCCTATATCTGTCACTCTATCATCAAACACATTCAACAAACCTTCAGAACACTCCCTTTATCTCCTTTTCACATCGCCACATCTTCTTATCACCTATCCATTAGCCCCCTTCACTGATGTTCCCATTTGTTCCCTTGTCTTAAGCACTTTATTGACATCCTTCCAAAAGAGAAAGAATACTTCCCACGCATTCCTCATTTGTCGTAGAAGGCGACTAAAGGGGACGTGAGTGGGGGGGGCTAGAAACCCTCCCCTCCTTGTATTTCAAACTTTCTAAAAGGGGAAACAGAAGAAGGAGTCACGCGCGGAGTGCTTATCCTCCTTGAAGGCTCAGATTGGGGTGTGCTAAATGTGTGTGGATGTAAACAAGGTGAGAAAAAAGGAGAGATAGGTAATATGTTTAAGGACAGGAACCTGGATGTTCTGACTCTGACTGAAACGAAGCTCAAGCGTGAAGGGGAAGCGTGGTTTGGGAATGTCTTGGGAGTAAAGTCAGGGGTTAGTGAGAGGACGAGAGCAAGGGAAGGAGTAGCACTACTGAAACAGAGTGGTGGGAGTATATGATAGAGTTTAAGAAAGTAAACTCTAGATTGATATGGGTAAAACCTAAAGTGGATGGAGAGAGATGGGTGATTATTGGTGCATATGCGCCTGGGCATGAGAAGAAAGATCATGAGAGGCAAGTGTTTTGGGAGCAGCTGAGTGAGTGTGTTAGTAGTTTTGATACACTAAACCAGGTTATAGTGATGGCTGATTTGAATGAAAAGGTGCGTAGTGTGGCAGTTGAGGGAATAATTGGTATACATGGGATGTTCAGTGTTGTAAATGGAAATGGTGAAGAGCTTGTAGATTTATGTGCTGAAAAAGGATTGGTGATTGGGAATACTTCGTTTGAGATCAGAGATATACATAAGTATACGAATGTAAGTAGGAATGATGGCCAGAGAGCGATATTGGTTCAATCCACTGACAGCACGTCAACCCCGGTATACCACATCGCTCCAATTCACTCTATTCCTTGCCCTCCTTTCACCCTCCTGCATGTTCAGGCCCCGATCACACAAAATCTTTTTCACTCCATCTTTCCACCTCCAATTTGGTCTCCCTCTTCTCCTTGTTCCCTCCACCTCCGACACATATATCCTCTTGGTCAATCTTTCCTCACTCATCCTCTCCATGTGCCCAAACCACTTCAAAACACCCTCTTCTGCTCTCTCAACCACGCTCTTTTTATTTCCACACATCTCTCTTACCCTTACGTTACTAACTCGATCAAACCACCTCACACCACACATTGTCCCCAAACATCTCATTTCCAGCACATCCATCCTCCTGCGCACAACTCTATCCATAGCCCACGCCTCGCAACCATACAACATTGTTGGAACCACTATTCCTTCAAACATACCCATTTTTGCTTTCCGAGATATGTTCTCGACTTTCACACATTCTTCAAGGCCCCCAGAATTTTCGCCCCCTCCCCCACCCTATGATCCACTTCCGCTTCCATGGTTCCATCCGCTGCCAGATCTACTCCCAGATATCTAAAACACTTCACTTCCTCCAGTTTTTCTCCATTCAAACTCACCTCCCAATTGACTTGACCCTCAACCCTACTGTACCTAATAACCTTGCTCTTATTCACATTTACTCTTAACTTTCTTTTTCCACACACTTTACCAAACTCAGTCACCAGCTTCTGCAGTTTCTCACATGAATCAGCCACCAGCGCTGTATTATCAGCGAGCAACAACTGACTCACTTCCCAAGCTCTCTCATCCCCAACAGACTTCATACTTGCCCCTCTTTCCAAAACTCTTGCATTTACCTCCCTAACAACCCCATCCATAAACAAATTAAACAACCATGGAGACATCACACACCCCTGCCGCAAACCTACATTCACTGAGAACCAATCACTTTCCTCTCTTCCTACACGTACACATGCCTTACATCCTCGATAAAAACTTTTCACTGCTTCTAACAACTTGCCTCCCACACCATATATTCTTAATACCTTCCACAGAGCATCTCTATCAACTCTATCATATGCCTTCTCCAGATCCATAAATGCTACATAAAGATCCATTTGCTTTTCTAAGTATTTCTCACATACATTCTTCAAAGCAAACACCTGATCCACACATCCTCTACCACTTCTGAAACCACACTGCTCTTCCCCAATCTGATGCTCTGTACATGCCTTCACCCTCTCAATCAATACCCTCCCATATAATTTACCAGGAATACTCAACAAACTTATACCTCTGTAATTTGAGCACTCACTCTTATCCCCTTTGCCTTTGTACAATGGCACTATGCACGCATTCCGCCAATCCTCAGGCACCTCACCATGAGTCATACGTACATTAAATAACCTTACCAACCAGTCAACAGTACAGTCACCCCCTTTTTTAATAAATTCCACTGCAATACCATCCAAATCATTATACTTAACCACCATCTCTCGCGTTAGGAAAGTAGCGTAAGGAGACAGACGAGGAATGGCCCAATTCACCCACATATACAGGCATGTACGTAAACGCCTACACAATCATACATGCATAAATATACATTTTGAACGTATACATACATTTACACATGTACATATATAAATATTCTTACTTCCTGCGTTCATCCATTCCTGTTGCCAGGGCTGGTGGTGATGTGAGAAGGAGATGGAGTGAGTATTTTGAATTTGTTTGTTGAATGTGTTTGATGATAGAGTAGCAGATATAGGGTGTTTTGGTCGAGGTGGTGTGCAAAGTGAGAGGGTTAAGGAAAATGATTTGGTAAACAGAGAAGAGGTAGTAAAAGCTTTGCGGAGGACGAAAGCCGGAAAGGCAGTGGGTTTGGATGGTATTGCAGTGGAATTCATTAGAATAGGGGGTGATTGTGTTATTGACTGGTTGGTAAGGTTATTTAATGTATGTATGACTCATGGTGAGGTGCCTGAGGATTGGCGGAATGCGTGCATAGTGCCATTGTACACAGGCAAAGGGGATAAGAGTGAGTGTTCAAATTACAGAGGTATAAGTTTGTTGAGTATTCCTGGTAAATTATATGGGAGGATATTGATTGAGAGGGTGAAGGCATGTACAGAGCATGAGATTGGGGAAGAGCAGTGTGGTTTCAGAAGTGGTAGAGGATGTGTGGATCAGGTGTTTGCTTTGAAGAATGTATGTGAGAAATACTTAGAAAAACAAATGGATTTGTATGTAGGATTTATGGATCTGGAGAAGGTATATGATAGAGTTGATAGAGATGCTCTGTGGAAGGTATTGAGAGCAATTGTGTGGGAGGCAAGTTGCCAGAAGGAGTGAAAAGTTTTTATCGAGGATGTAAGGCATGAGTACGAGTAGGAAGACAGGAAAGTGATTGGTTTTCAGGGGCATGTGATGTCTCTGTGGTTGTTTGATTTGTTTATGGATGGGGTTGTTATGAAGGTGAATGCAAGAGTTTTGGGGAGAGGGTAAGTATGCAGTCTGTTGTGGATGAGAGGGCTTGGGAAATGAGTCAGATGTTGTTCGTTGATGATGCAGCGCTAGTGGTTCATTCGGGTGAGAAACTGAAGAAATTGGTGACTGAGTTTGGTAAAGTATGTGAAAGAAGAAAGCTGAGAGTAAATGTGAATAAGAGCAAGGTTATGAGGTACAGTTGGGGTGAGGGACAAGTCAATTGGGAGGTAAGTTTCAATGGAGAAAAACTGGAGGAAGTGAAGTGTTTTAGATATCTGGGAGTGGATTCGGTAGCAGAAGGAACCATGGAAGCGGAAGTGAGTCACAGGGTGGGGTAGGGGCGAATGTTCTGGCAGCGTTGAAAAATATGTGGAAGGCAAAAACATTATTTCGGAGAGCAAAAATGGGTATGTTTGAAGGAATAATAGTTCCAAGAATGTTATACATCCATTGACAGCATGTCGATCCCGGTATACCACATCGTTCTAATTCATTCTATTTCTTGCACACCTTTCATCCTCCTGTATGTTCAGGCTCCGGTCGCTTAAAATCTTTATCCTTCCATCCTTTCAACTCCAATTTGGTCTTCCGCTTCTCCTTCTTCCTTCCACCTCTGACACATATATCCTCTTTCCTCTTTCATTTTCTCCATGTGTCCAAACCATTTTAACACACACTCTTCAGCTTTGTCAATTGCACTCATTTCATTATCATCATATTTGAAGGCATAGTAATCCTAACGATATTGTATGGATTAGAGACGTCGGCTATAGATGGAGATGTGCGAAAGGAGGGTGTTTGTGATGGAAAGATAATGATTGGTGCCAATATGTGGTATGAAATCGTTTGAGCAAATAATAAAAGGGAAAGATATGGTGTAGTATTATGAAGAATGTGGTCGAGAGAGCAGCAAAGGTTGTGCTGAAGACGTGGAAAGAATGTCGTGAAGAGAGGTTGACAAAGAGGATATATTTCAAGTTGCACAGTGCATTATTCATGTACAGTGTGCAGTATTCTCTAAAGTACACAGTATGTTATACAGCATACAGTTCACAGTGTAGTACATTGTGAACAGGAAAATACATGGTACACATTATATTACATAGTATACAATATATTATATAGCATACATGGGTATGGATGGGAATGAGGGTAAGATGTAAATAGGAGAGGTATAAAGATGGAGGATTAGGAGGGAAATGGGGAAAAATAGGAAATAATTATAAAGACAAATATATATTTACATATGTGACTCTGCTGCCAGCGAGAGGGAGGGCTCAGGTGGTAGCGTACTGGTCCCTCCCAATACCCCATCTAACGCAAGGATCATCCCGTCCCCTCCACTTGGAACAACCCATTAGGTTGTACTTTGTTGACAACAGCCGCCTAAGGTGGTACTAACGTCCTGACTTAGGAGCGTTAAAGTGGTGACCCACTCTCTCCATGTCAGGATTAATGGTCTTACTCCCTGTTTCATCAAAACAGCACTACCGGGCTGATCCTGCCATCTCATTACAAGCACCATACACCCACTCAAACTTTGCTTATTTTTTCACATAAGTTCTCTTGCCAATTCCTGTCCACTTAAACGTTTTTAAGCATTATAAAGATAGAGTCCGACAAATCTATGGCCACTAGTTTCCGGGATCAGTGGGTGCTAATAATCTCTTGGTTTCTTCCTGACTCTACTGCCAGTGAGAAGGGAGGGGTCTGGCAACAGTAGTACCGGCCCCTCCCACGAACTCTCCCTCTCTGTTAGATTTTCCTCTTTTCTGTTCACTAAATCAACATTCGTGTTCTCTCTAGTAACCTTTCCTCAGTTGAACAACATTAGACTGGTACCTCTCCTAATAACCTACTTCTCTCTGAGACGCAGTTGTCTAATAATGTTCTCACTAGTCCCTTTTCTGTATGTAACTATAACCTCCACCCACGATTCCGGTTGAAAGGTGGTGTTTGTGCTTATTCCAACATCAACACACTTGTTGAACGCCTGAAGGATCTTGAGTCCCTAAACTTTGATGTTATGAGGCTCAAGGTCTGTCTCCATGCAAACACACACTTTCTCTGTTTCGCCTATTCCTCTCGTAATTCTACAAATTTTATTTCCTTCTTCAACTATCTAAACTCCAGCCATGAGACTGTGACATCCTCTTACCCGCAAGCCGAGATCCTCTGTATCGGTGACTTTAACGTTCACCACAAGAAATGGTTGAATTCCTTCCATACGAATGGTGGAGGGAGTGAAGCCTTCACGTTCTCCATTCTCAATGGTTTAGAGCAAATTATATCCCACCCTACCAGTATTCCTGACATCTGTTACCATTCTAATACTATGGATTAGTTTTTCACCTCTAGTCCACCCGGCTTCAAGTATATAGCCTCAACCCCAGCTGGTTTATCTAATCACACTCATAAATGTATAAATTCTAACGGCACCTCCCTCTCCAGCAGCCTCTTCCACTCGTTAGTAATGGCTCGTCAACAAAACTGAATAGAAAAACTTACGTAACTTCTTTTCTGACTTTTCTTAGGTAAATTGCTCTGTTATGTAGTGATGCTTCTGTCTCCGTTAAAGACATAGCAGTTGTTATTCTTGCTGGAATTAAAGTATTTATCCCCTCTTCCTCTAAGACGAACTCTTCAACCAGTCACTGGTTCAATTGTTCCTGTTCTGAAGCCATTCAGGCAAGGAATCAAGCAAATCTGGCTGGCTCCCAGTCATCTTTCATCACTGTCCGTAATCACTACAAGCACGTTATCCGTGAGGTAAAGTGTTCCTTTATTCAAAAGAAATGCTTTAACCTCTCTTTATCATCCACTGATGGGTCTTTCCGGTCTTTAACTAAGGTCATCTCTAACAACTTCTGTCGCTGTACTTTTCCTTCACTTTTCAGTTCTGACGGCACTATAACTGTCTCTGCCGTAGACAAAGCAACTTCCTTTGGTTCCTTCACCTCTTGATGCTCCTCTTACGAATTCTGTGTCCCTTCCTATAATCTCTTTTCGAACTGTCCGAAAAGCGCTTCCTCTCTCTGGACGAAAGCAAGGCATCCATCCCCGTGTACTGTAAGTGTGCCTCTGAACTTGCACCTGTGCTTGCTCGTCCGTTCCGTTTCTGTTTAAAAAGCAAAAATTTCCCTTCTCCTTGGAAGCATGCATTACTCTATCCCATCTCTAAGAAGGGTGACCATTTTGACACCTCAGACTATTATATCATTGTTTTGATATCTAGTATTTCCAAAGTTTTGAATCCCTCTTCAACGTCATATCCTTAAACACCTCAAAAATCAGTCTTCTCTCTGATCACTGGTATGGCTTCCGTTAGGCGATATCCACTGGTGATATCCTTTCTTATCTTACTAATGTCTGGGTATCATCCCTGAAAGATTTGGGGAACTCATTGTAGTTGCCCTTGAGATATCTAAGTTTTTGACTGGGTGTGGCATTGTCATCTCATCTATAATCACCCCGCTTTTGGCTTCCCTCCCTCACTTTGCTTCCTCTCTGGCCTATCTGTCTCTGTAGTTTGTATGAGTTTACATAAGACAGACAGACAACACGGGGTCTGATTGTCCCACGCTTGGGTAGCCTGAAAAAAGCTATTAACTTGACACACACACACACAAAAAAAAAAAAAACAAGAAAAAAAGAAAAAAAAAAGAAAAGTTGTAATTCCACTCAGTACTTTTTTAAGCTATCATCGACTCTCCGCTGCTGCATATTAGCCTTCTAGTGTCCCCGTTACCGCTGTCGTTTATACGTTTATTCCCAGCGTTTATCTCAAAGTATACCTGAATTTATAGACTTTTTGTCTAAACGACCTTTGAAGGTATTTATAATGTTATAATTCACTAAGTCTGACGGTGACTTATTCCAATGCTCGACACCCCTACAGGAAAAGAAACTTTTTCTCACGTCCGCACTACATCTTTTCGCTTTGAGATTTATTCCATTTGTCCTGGTAACCGTATTTTCTTGTATCTCGGAAAGATGCTCTTGGTCTACTTATCAAACTTGCTCAAAATTTTGAGCACTTGGAATAAGTCGCGACAGAGTCTACGATTTTTTTTTTTTTTTTAGCTGAGAAGAGATCCAATCGTTTTAGCCTCTCTTAGGATACCAGATTTCTAAAGGATGAAATCAGTTCTGTAGCGTGTCTTCGTACTTGCTCAAATTTTTCCTCTTTTTTTTCTAAAGTTTGAGAATGAAAACTGGACTGAATATTCAAAGTGCGGTCTTACTAGAAATTATAAAGTCTGAGAATTGTTTCTGGTGTCTTATATTCTATGTTCCTGGCTATGAAACCTAAAACTCGGTTACCTTTTTTATTTGCTGCTTCACACTGTTTAGTTTTTTGGAAATTGTTGCTAATGACAACTCCAGGGTCCTTTTCTTCATTTACTTTAATTAGAGAGTTTCCGAACAGTTTGTAGTCGTAAAGTATATTCGTAAAGTATATTCTTGTCTCCAAAGTGCAATACTTTACACTTGTGCACATCAACATACTTTACACTTGTCCATATCTGTCTAACCACTCTACTAGTAAGTTAAGACCTCTTTGAATCATTTCGCAGTCCTGCCTGTTTACAATTCTACCTCCTAGTTTAGTATCGTCAGCAAATCTGCAGATTTTGAATATAAGACCGAGTTCTAGGTCATTAATGTATATCATGAAAAGAATTGGGCCTAGGACCGAACCCAGTGGTACACAACTCTGCACGTCTAGCCAGTCTGAGGCTTCGCCGTTTAATAGTAGCGCTGCTTTCTTCCGGTGAGCCAGTCTCTGATCCACGTACAGAGTTCTTCGCCGATTCCGTGTGCTTTGAGTTTATGTAAAAGTATCTTGTGAGGTACTTTATCGAAAGCCTTTTGGAAATCTAATATACTACGTCAGACAAGTAATTTTTGTCCAATTTCTGATAAATAACATTATAGAATTCCAGCAAATTCGTCAGGCAAGATCTTCTGTAGCGGACACCGTGTTGGGATTTAATACTGTTCTTCTAGAAACGTGACAATTTCATCTCATTAACGCTGACGTAAGGCTAATTGGGCGGTAGTTCAAGGCACACTTTCAGTCTCCTTTTTCATAAGTAGGAGTAACATTGGCCAGTTTCCAGTCAGCTGGGACCTGACCATGCGATAGAGATTTGCTGAATATTTTTGTTATGGGGTAATCAACTGTCTCCTGACCTACAAAAATCTTGGAGCTAAGTTATCTGGGTCGTTGGATTTGTTAGGATTCAATTGGTCCAGGTATTCAAGTACTTCAGAGCTCTTTATTTCTCCAACCTTCAACTCTTATTCATCAGATCCTTGAAACATTTTCAATGTTTGCCGTATTCGAGATGTGTGTTCAATTGTGAATACGGAGATAAAGGAATGATTTAGTATGATAGCCATTTCCTTGTCGTCAGTAGTTAATGTGTCATGTTCGTTTCGTTATGGCCCAATTCCTTCTTTTACTGTCTTCCTTTGTCTTATATATTTGAAGAATTCCTTAGGATTATTCTTAACTTTGAATGATATCATTTTCTCTTCGTCACATTTATGACCTTGCACTCTCTTTGGATTTTGATTAATTCCGAGCAATCTTCATCGGTTCCCATTGATTTGAATTTCTTATGTTTTCTTCTTTTGGCGAATTAGTCTCTATTCTCGTATTCATCTATGATGGTTTTGAAATATTGCACGTTCTCTATGCAATTCGTGGAATATGTTATTTTCTATCTTGAGTAGTGTGTTTTTAGAATCATTCCTTATTTCCTCTGCTATGTAGACTTCAAGAAATTTTGTCCAACTGGTACTGCGAATTTCTTGTCCAATGTTTTCAAAATTTGTTCGCCTGTAATCTGGGATCAGAGTTTGTTGTCATTTATTTCATAATCTAAATTCATCTCTCATGTAATCAAACTGTGATCGCTTTTCAACAACCTTTCGCCTACTTCGCAAGAGTTGAATAAGTTTGTGTAACTGGTGAGGACAAGATCAAGAATGTTTTTACCTCTAGTAGGTTTTTCAATGAACTGTTCCAGAAAAGCGTCTTTAATCAGTTCCGTTAGTCCCGTTCCCTGTCGGTCACCTGTTAACGTGTTCCAATTTATGTTTGGACTGTTGAAGATTTCTTCTACTATAACCTATTTACTGCTTATCATAATTTTGATTTCACTGTGTCTTATCATCGTCTTTTTGCTTAGGAGGTCTGTAAATATCACCGAGATGTAGTTTAATTTTGAACTTCTCGGTAATGTCGCTATAAAGAAATTTGTAAGTGTGTCTACTTTGCTCCTTACTAGATAAACAGCCTTACAAGAGTTCCCGTAATTGTCATAATTTCCCCTTGGGAGAGGTGTGATGGCGGGTTTGAGCTGGGTGTCAGACTTCCGCGTAACCTCGCGTCTCTTATCACTCGTGATTCTGTGGGTCTGCCACAACTGGTGGCCGTCCCCATGTAGTAGATGTAGTGATAATATATACTATATGCATACTTCCATGTCATAACATTTCCAATGTATCAAATAACAATAATACATCAATAATGATAAGTTATCATACGGGTTAGACAAATATACAACACGGGATACCATATGGTCCCTTATTGATTTCTTATCTTTCTGCCCGATAAGGGCATGGCCACGCAATAGCTTCATGTACAAAATCAGATCACCCGTCGTCCAACCCTATCTCTTGTTACATTTGACCCCTCTCATAAAACTGTCACAGTTCCTCCTCGCGACCTTCTTTTCTATCATGATATGCTAAAGCCGGCTACTACCCTCATTCATTATACTTCTTGACTGCCTGAACTTTGCCAACACTTCCTTACTGTCTGGTCCATTTTTCAATGTTCCTTGGCACAGCAATTATGCCTGACCACTACATATATATATATATATATATATATATATATATATATATATATATATATATATATATATATATATATATATATATATATATATATATATATATATGAATATATATATATATATATTTGTATGTATATATTTGTATTTGTATGGGTTTTCAGAAAAGAAGAGTGAATGTTGGGGTGAAGAGGGTGGTGAGAGTAAGTGAGCTTCGGAAGGAGACCTGTGTGAGGAAGTACCAGGAGAGACTGAGTACAGAATGGAAAAAGGTGAGAACAATGGAAGTAAGGGGAGTGGGGGAGGAATGGGATGTATTTAGGGAATCAGTAATGGATTGCGCAAAAGATGCTTGTGGCATGAGAACAGTGGGAGGTGGGTTGATTAGAAAGGGTAGTGAGTGGTGGGATGAAGAAGTAAGAGTATTAGTGAAAGAGAAGAGAGAGGCATTTGG
>NC_092227.1:21462750-21665250 GCF_036320965.1 Panulirus ornatus
ACACTGCTCTTCCCCAGTCTGATGCTTTGGTCATGCATTCACCCATTCAATCAAATCCTTCCCATAAAACGTACCTGGTATACTCAACTTATTATAATTCTATGGTCTGATCAATCATCATTAATCCCCTTACCTTTATGCAATGGCACTGTACATGTATTCCACCAATTCTCTAGCACCTGCCCATCATCCGTACATCCATTAGATAAATTACCAACCAATCAACAAACTCACTCTCTTTCTTAATAAATTCACCTGAAATACCATCCAAACCCGACGCCTTATAGCATTTCCGTAAGGCTTTCACCACCTCACTCTTCACAAAATCATTCCTTTTGACTTTTTCACTTCGCACACCACCTCGACCAAAACACCTTACATCTGCTACTCTATCATCAAACACAATTAACAAACCTTCAAAACAGTCACACCATCTCTAACTCACTTCATCACTACGTATTATCACTCACCCTTTTTACCCCTTTAATCGATGTTCCCACTTTTTTTCTTGTCTTTCGCATATTATTATCTTCCTTTCAAAACATCTTTTAATCTCCTTGAAGTTCAATGATGCACTCTTACCTCAACTCTCTTTTGCCTTCTTTTTCTACCCCTGCATCTTCCTCATGACTTATTGCTGCTTTTTCTTATACATCTCCTAATCATTTGCACTCCTTCCCTGTAAATACCGCATAAACGTCTCTTCTTTTCACTAGCAACCTTACTTCTTAATCGGACTACTCACTACCCTTTCTAATCTGCCCACCTCCCACCTTTCGTATGCCAAATGCATCTTATACGCAGTTATGTTAGCTGAGACGGCACGGGCAGGTGAGGCCCTAATCAAGACCATAGGGGTGGATGAATAGCTAGGTTCACTGTGGACCAACTGCAGTAACCAGGATTTGAACCTATGCGCTCGATCCTAGGCGGCCTATGGATGCGTTAGGTCAGGAACGCTAACCGCCTCACCACTGTTTCCCTAAATACCTCCCATTCCTTACCAGCCTCACTACTTCATTTACTTCATCTTTTGCGACTGTATACTCAATCTGCTGGTATTTCTCTGCACAAGTTTCTTTTCCAAGCTCACTTACTCTTCCAATTCTCTTCTCCCCGGCATTGCTACTTTTTTCGAGAACCTCTACAAATTTTAACCCTCTTCTCCACAAGATAGCGATCAGACATCCCACCAGCTACCCCCTCAGCACATTTCTATAGGAAAGTCTCTCTTTGACACTCCTATCAGTTAATATGCAACCTATTAATGCCAGTTGCCCATCTCTCCCACTCACATACGTACAATTGTGTATATCCTTCTTTTTAAACCAGTTATTTTCAATCACCAATCATTTTGCAGCATACAACTCCACAAGCCCTTTACCATTTCCATTTATAACACCACAATTATACTTTCAACCGCCACATTACTTTCATTTACCTTTAAACCACCTATCGCTAATACCCGGTCTCGTATATCAAAACTACTGACACAATCACTCAGCTGCCCCCCCAAATATTTGCCTCTAATGATTTTTCTTTTCATGGCCAGGTGCATACGCAATAATCACCCATCTTTCTCCATCTACTTCGGTTCTACCCCCATCAATTTAGATTTACTTCCGTACCATACACTCCACAACTCTTGCTTCAGTATTGCAGCTTCTTGCTTATCTTTTGTTCTTTTACCAACCCCTGACTTTACTCGTAAGACACCTCTAAATTATTCTTCTCTTTTACACTAAAGCTTTATTTCACTCAGAGCCAGAGCATCCAAGTTTCTTTAAACATACTATCTATCTCTCCTCTCTTCTCATCTTAGTTACATCCATTAACATTCAGACACACTAGTCTGAGCCTTCGAGCAGGATGAGCACTTCCCGCTTGACTCCTTCAATTTCCTCTTTTAAGAATCTGAATATATATAACGCAACATCGCGAACATTTATAAAGACAAAACGACAATTTTTAGTTGTGTTTTAAATTTGGATTAATAACTCCCTCAAGATATGTTATTTTTCTCATACTGATATATACAATCATTTAGTCTTTCATGTAAGTGTTTGTATTCTAACATCTTTGTTTCCACGGCTCTTTCTTAAATCTTTTTTCCACCATGTTGTACCTCTCTCTCTTATAATGATATATATAATCATTTAGAGTCTTTCATATAAGTGTCTATATTCTATCGTCTTTGTTCTCCACGCCTCTTTCCTAAATCTTCTTTCTACCAAGTTGTACCTCTCTCTCCACAGCGTCTATATGACTTAACACACACCTCCCTGGCAGCTTCCAATGAAACAGCCTTTTGCTGCCTCCACATCACCTGAACCTCACCCTGATCTGTTTCTGATTCTCACAGATTAACACTTAATATCTCCTGGAAGGTATGTTTCATACTTTCGTTCCTAATCCCATATACTCATTGATATTACTTTTCCTGTACTACTTCATATACAAAGCTACTAACTTACATATTACTGCCATACTGTCATACAACACCCCACCCAGTCTTCTCCAGTGCAGGTTGTCAAGCACGTTACTTGCCAACCACATATTAGCCATGCTCATGCGTACCCTGTATCTATATTATATGTATTCATGAAAACTTCATGTTTCAAGTACATATTTACAACACTAATGTCCACCAATTCCATCATTTTTGTCATTTGCAGCTGACGCATCATTTCCACTTATCTTTCCCTCCT
This sequence comes from Panulirus ornatus, assembly GCF_036320965.1. NCBI lineage: Eukaryota > Metazoa > Arthropoda > Malacostraca > Decapoda > Palinuridae > Panulirus > Panulirus ornatus. Next base: position 21,465,459 of record NC_092227.1, read on the forward strand.
TCACTCTGTTCACCGGCTCCGGTCGCGTTAATCTTCTTACATAGTTTCTCTTTCAAAACTGTGTTCTCTACTGATAGTTCAAGGCCTCTCTACAAAGCATCCTTAACTTTCCCCTCACCATGGCGTATATACAACCACCACAGACATTCTTAGCCTCTCACATTAAAGCTTCGTAACTATTAGTCTCATGCTGTACAATTAAGCATCTTTTTAAGCCTTACCTGTTTTACTGATAATGCCAGACCTTCCTTCGCATATCTAAGTCTTCCTTGACACCATATATTCTTCCCCAGTCAAAGAGCTTAGCCTTGTCTTACAAAATTCTATCCAACTTTCCTTTCAGACAGTATCTACAATTTCCATCCTGCCATATTCTTTACTTTTCTTAATCGCCTCACTAATAAGATCCTTTAACTAATGTTGTAAGTGGTTGTAGTTACTCCTCTTTCATCCTAAACCATAAGCACCTTTTACGGGGATATTCGCAGACCTGTCGCTCTCTCCCACAACATCGTCATCACTACCCTAATGTGATAACAGCTACACGACTACATTGTTATTGTTTTATTCATAATTTTTCTACTTTTCTTTCTCAAGTCAGTTTCTGGAGTTTTATCTTAATTCAGGTTGCCAAAAAAAAGTTTTTCCAAAAATTTAAACTTTTGCATATTTTTCGCCTTCTTTTTCCCTCTTGCTTCTGGCTTTTTCTGCTCTCTGACTCTTACTCTTCCTCGGCTATTCTTTATCACTGTCTTCCTCCATCTGTGATTTTTACGGTGTCATAAACAATAAGTTAAAAAAATCTATTTTTCTTAATCATTTATTCCTATCTGTTTATGATTTCCTTTGTCTTTTTTCTGAACTCCACATTTTCTTTTAGTTCTTCTTATTGTTTTTCTTCTAATCTCACATGTTTGTGTTACATATCGATGTGAACATTATAACACTCTCTTACCTTAGCACATATATCTTCCTTCACTTCACTCTTCCCTCTGCAGTTTCCCTACTGCTGAGACAATCACCATGATGATATATAAGGCCTCCCATTAACATTATTTTTCATTTTCTATAAATTTTGTCTCATGAATAAACTTTATCCAAAGTAAAGCTATTTTGAAAAATATATTTGGTCTCGTATCCATAACAAGAGATTTGTATGTGTGTGTTTGTGTGTGTGTGTGTGTGTGTGTGTCGGTCAGGGAGAGAGAGAGAGAGAGAGAGAGAGAGAGAGAGAGAGAGAGAGAGAGAGAGAGAGAGAGAGAGAGAGAGAGAGAGAGAGAGAGAGAGAGAGAGAGAGAGAGAGAGAGAGAGAGAGAGAGAGAGAGAGAGAGAGGATATCAATTTGCATGTATCAGAAGAAAGCTTTATGCTTGTGGATCTCCATCCACTTCTTCCTTTCCTCTGCGTGCAAGCTTTTCAACTTCTCAGTATTTACGACACGTGCTTCATCACCACACACTTCCTACCAGGTTTCCACCACCATGTTGCCACAGAAATGCTTTCAGACTCTGTGTGCGACTCATGTGTTTTCTTTTCAATATATTGCAGCGCCTCCATGGTTCATGGACTTACTCAAATGGAAGATTTATTGCAAGCTCGTATCACCAATCATACGTATTGCGTATTTCAGAACAGTTTCCATGTCTCTTCCTATCTTATCCTCCTCCTTTATTATCATCATATCTTCCCATCTTTCCCTTAAACGTTGTTCTTTTAACTACCATACCACTATTGAGATCGTTACATTTTATACAACACTTCTTCGTCCTCTCGGCCTGGTGGACATTCTGATGTGGGTTGAACACGTGTACTATAGATCTACCTGAACACTTCCTTACCAATACATATAGAGGCATAACACTATTTGCTTCTTGCAGCCACTGTGATATGGTTCTCGAATTATAGGTTAGGCAGGTTTAGGCATCCTTATGTAGCCTGTTTCCCATGGAAAAATCTTCCCCAGACACTTCTTACTTTACATCTGCCTTTCCGTAATTTCCCAGGATATTGCCGAATGTTGCTGTGCTTCTCATAACCCCGTATTCCTCTTAAAAGCTTCCATCATTATGAAACAGGAAGAAATGAGATCTTATTCCTAGAGGCATGTTATTAACATGTATTCAGAACAGCGTTGGTTCCGTGCAATAATCCCTGTGATGTTCTCTTTCAACCTGCCTCGGTTAGAAGAAGAAGAAGAAGAAGAAGAAGAAGAAGAAGAAGAAGAAGAAGAAGAAGAAGAAGAAGAAGATAAACGAAGAAGAAGAAGAAGAAGAAGAAGAAGAAGAAGAAGAAGAAGAAGAAGAAGAAGAAGAAGAAGAAGAAGAAGAAGATAAACGAAGAAGAAGAAGAAGAAGATGAAGAAGAAGAAGAAGAAGAAGAAGAAGAAGAAGAAGAAGAAGAAGAAGAAGAAGAAGAAGAAGAAGAAGAAGAACGAAGAAGAAGAAGAAGAAGAAGAAGAAGAAGAAGAAGAAGAAGAAGAAGAAGAAGAAGAAGAAGAAGAGGAAGAAGATAAACGAAAAAGAAGAAAAAGAAGGAGAAAAAGAAGAAGAAGAAGAAGAAGAAGAAGAAGAAGAAGAAGAAGAAGAAGAAGAAGAAGAAGAAGAAGAAGAAGAAGGAGAAGAAGAAGAAGATAAACGAAGAAAAAGGTAAAGGAAGAAGAAGAAGAAGAAGAAGAAGAAGAAGAAGAAGAAGAAGAAGAAGAAGAAGAAGAAGAAGAAGAAGAAGTTGAGAAAAAAGAAAATAAACGAAGAAGAGGAAGAAGAACTCTTACTTATTTCTTCTGTTCCCTTTCGCACAATTCTAAACTCACATCACGGGTTTACCTCTCGTTTCTTTGAATTTCAATTCTAGGTAGTGTCAAAGGTCTTATTTCAGTCCAAAGAATATAGTCACTTGAAAGAAAACAGTTAATCTCTGATAAGAATACAAGAAATTAGTGCGACCAAGATGCATGCTTGGTTGTACCAACTCACTCACAGGTAAACACTGGGTTCTTCCTTGATGATGTTCTCTAATGATATATAAAGTGTGAGGGAGGATGATAACGGCACATGATACACGTTAAGTTTTCCACCATCCTTCATCAAAATAGACGTAACATTCACCCTTTTCTGTTTCGCTGATTATGACCCAAACTTTTGTGATATCCTGAATAGAAATTGCAACAATTTATCCAGGTTTTTTCACACTATCCAAGCACAAAAAGCTGCACAATGGTCCTTTTCAGTGTCGAGCTCCTTCTATTGTGAAATCTTTTGCAAATTTTGTTTACACTTGTATTTCGTTCCCTGAGTTGACATCTTTACCATTAGCGTCTCTAAGTTTAATCTGATCCTTAACTCACAGTTTACGTTTTGATAAAGTTGAAAGAAAACCTTGAATTTCTTTAGCTTCATTTTTTTCAGTATTTCCTAATGACACTTCTTTGCCTCTTATGTTATCATAATGTATCCACCTGCTGCTTTATGCTCTTATTCACAGTTACAAGAGGTAAAGATCTTGATTCAGTATGTCTTGGGCAATACAACTGTATAGACTGAGATCTATTTTGTGAAGTGTAGAGATACTTCCTGCCATCTGTAGTTCATATTACTGATGCAGTAACTTTCATGACGAGACCCAGCTCCGTGTCTATACGTTCGCTGGAGGCTGAAGATCGTGGTCAGACAACCCATGGATGGATTCAACGACCAAGCATTACCTTCCTGTCTGTATCTGTGTAAATCAGACATTCAGGATGTTAATACTTTCTTCCAGTTACCAGTACATATATAACTTTTTCATTGATCATCAGGTCTTCTAATATCCAACCATCCCTATACCTCAGGTACAAACAATGGTTCAGTCTCACAGTAGTTTCTTCTTTGATTGCCATTATGGCCCACATCTAGATATATCATCATAACGCTGCCTATTAACGTCTGACATTCAAACAATATATTCACTAATGACCTCTCATTTTTGAAGGCAAAACAACAAATATGAGGGAAAGGTGGCACTACATGATCATTTAATGTTACAGAGGCACTGTAAGAATGATAATAATGTTCTGTGAGATTGGCTCATTTTTTAATGTTCCATGACATTCGTTTACGTTATGGAGCAGCGTGACCTCCCTGTGTTGTGTAGGTCACAGGATTCTATATATGTTCGAGTTTTTTATATTTAGAAGGGTAAGGCCATCTATACGGGAATGTCCTATAGCAGCAATCTATACATCGTAATATATATATGTTTCTATCTCTTTCATATCATCTTTTTATATTATGTCAAACAAAGCATGAACGTAACAAACGTCCTTACGGTTCAGGCGAAAACAGAAAATTCTGGTGTTGACCAGAAGATTTAAATTCTTTATTCCAGTCTGCCAACATTTCCTACCGTCCAGTCTTTACTACTTTTCAAGGGAAAGAGTTGGTGTGGTCTTACAGTTGTCCGTTAGTGTCTTGACCTAACCATTGCGGCCACTCCAGCAGAGCCCAGACACCCTTCCCGCCACACTTTGCCAGTTGCAAAAGCCATCAGGGTCCACTTCTGCATCCCTGCCAACTGTTTCTAGCCTGCGAATCATATTACAGGCACTTGTCACCCATATAAACAAGAACTTTTTGCTAAGCCAATTCTTATTGTCCCAGGAGTATTTGTAGTGTAGAGAGATATGATATGAGCTACAGGTAGGTACGTGACTAATGGTAGTCAGCGGCAGTGTAGAGACACTTGTTAATTGAATGCGTAGGTCACCTTACGATTTAAGACTGGTTAGGGTTACTGGAGTGGTCCAGGCTAGCGTGGGATACGGGAATGGCTTAGGCTGGCGTGGGTTACTGGACTGGCTTAGGCTAACGTGGGCTAGCAAATGGCAGGCTCGCCTGGATTACTGGAGTGGTTTATCCTGGGGTGTGTTACAGTAGTGGCTTAGGCTAGCGAGGGGTACTGGGGCGGTTTACCTAACGTGGGGTTCCAGAGTGGCTCAGGCTAACAGGGGTTAACCGACCAACTTACGCTGGTGTAGGGTAAGGGTTGCTTTATGTCGTCGCAAGTCAGGATGTCTGGTCCTGTTTAAGGCGATGTTATATTTCAAGTGAGTTGAACTGTTACCGCTGGGGTCGCTCTTGGTCCGTGGTGAGATGGCTGACGTTCAGGTCTGCAAGCACTTGGAAGCACGTACCTTGTACAGGGAAGCTCTCACGACGCAGCGGACAATGGTATTTAACTTTCATGAGAGGAATTCATGTTGCCATCAGGATTGTAAAGACGTTCTGCTGAATGATGTTTATGTAGATCTGAGAGCTACTGGTGCACCGGCAGCAGCGTCATGATACTGTTTGAGTTTTCGGTAAAAACTCTTACCTTTTTTCTTATATCTTCTCGTGTGGCTGTTGGTATTACATCCTAATCTTCTTCATGTTTGTATCTGAATCTATCAAGGAAGTCAGTATGGTTACTATCATAAGCTATAAAGTTAAGTCGCAAAACATTTACAGTGGTCCTGAGTCTTTATTTTCCCATGTGACTGGTATCTAAAAGGTGGTTTCTGTTGCTGGACAATTTAAAACAAGAAAATTGAAGTGAGGCAAGTCTAGTTATGATTAAAGTATTAACTAAAATGAGTTTAACTCGGCAGTGAATATTGAGAGACCTATCCTGTCAAGACAAAGAAAATCATATTCCAACAACAAACAATATCACACCTTCACATCCAAGATGACCAGACCCAGCAGCTACAGCTAAGGACTGACACAAGATATAAACAGCAATAGCCCAAATTAAAGCAAAAAACAATTATATGAAAGTTTGCAGGAAAGATATCTCCATATTACTATACCAAACGGCTTGCAATAAATCGATTCGGGTGGAAATATTATTGAAGGGATTGGATCGTACACACAAGAAATGTCCAGTAATAACAACAAAACTCCTTGATGAGAAAAATGAGATGGCAGGTCGTAGGATTTTAATAGTAATTTTCTTCTATCTTCTTGAAAAAAAGGATTAAGAGAACAAAACATCAGTTTACCAGAAAAATTTCAAGCCTTCAATCCCACACACAAACCACATGTTTACGATCACTAGCATCACTCCCTCCGGAAGAGCTCCACGACCCACCGCTTCAGTAGCTCCTCGTCCCACCACACGAGTAGCTCCTCGCACCACAGGAGTACATCCTTATTCCATGACTGGAGCAGCTCCTTGTACAACCATTGGAGTACCTCCACGCACCACTGGAATATCTTCTCTTCCTACTACTGTATTAGTTTCTCCTCTCACCACTAGAGTAACCACTGGAGTAGCGTCTTTCCCCATAGCTGGAGTAGCTGCTAGCACCACTGAAGTATCTCCTTGTCTCACTACTGTATTATCTCCTAGCACCACTGAAGTATTTCCTTGTCCCTCTACTGTCGTACCTTCTTGTACAACTGCAACAGTGCTTCCTTGTCCCACCACTGGATACTTCCTCGTCCTTCCACTGAACAATGCTACAATAATACGCGTGTCCAAAACTTCCAGCTGATCAGAATCATTACTTTCAAAAGAACACCTAATCATCCACCTCCATAACACATATATACAGAGAAGTCTCAAATTCTAGCCCATACAATATCTAGCAGGTTAGCTTTGTGCCTTACATGCTTGCCTAACTGAAATACTGGAAGATGAATGTTGTTGACTTTGAAAATGGGACATCCCCGAAGCAACCCTTTGCTTTAGATTCAAAGGTTATGCAACTGTTAAAGGAAGAAATAGGCATATCAAAATCTACTGAGTGTTTGGGAGAAAATAGAGCCGTGACGTCTGGATGCCAATTTCCGTAGCAGATTTTGTTGAATAGACGGAACATCTTGTGAATGTAAGACAGACAGACAGACGGGCAGACGGACAGACAGACAGACAGTTCGGTTTATCACATGGTTGAAGATGCAAGATCCATGGAGCACATGTCTATAATAATCAATAAAAGAAATCAAAAGTGTCCTTTGAAGTAACAAAAAACGAGATGGTTTGTAATAAACAAAGAAAAATTAGTATGATTTACACTTTAAGATATGTCCAACAGTTTCTTCTTCGTTGTCACAATTTCACAGACTACTAGAGTTAATGAGTCCTCTCATATATGGGATACGCGACCTTTTTAGACATGCTCCACGTCTGAACGGCTGGGGTCGATCATGCCATATGTTGTTCTTGTGCTCACCTTACTACATCGAGGAGGTAGGAGGTCTCTGGTGTGCCTATCGTCTGCGAGTAGTCTCCTCGCGATCTTCAAGGTCAGCTTCTCCCTCCTTTGTGACAGTGTCTGTAAGGAGGACCCTCTGAAGGCTTCTTGATAATTTTTTCATACTCATGGCAGATCTTCATAGCTCTCCTTTGCACCATCGCAATCGACTGAGACTGGTGAGCAGAGAACCCAGCATTAAACAATGGGCAACAATACTCCAGGGCAGGTCGCATATAAGTTACGTATGTTTTGACGAGTTGATCAGATGGGGCATTGTACTTCTACAGCAAGTGTAGCATGCAGAGAAGTCGGGTGTTGTGATGTGGTGTGACTTTGTGTGTTCAGCCCAGGTCAGATCAGAGCTTATGGTGACTCCCAACAGTATACAAGTGTTCACCACTGGGATGCTGGTATCCTCTGTGGTTACATTTGGTAAACTAGTGTCCTTTGTGTCTCGTGGGTTACTTGGTACTTACCAATGTTTAGTGACACGTTGTTTGCTGACGCCTATGTGTACAGCTCCTGAGCTGTTTCCTGCAAGGTAATGGTAAGGTCATCTACGTATTTCAGGTTTTTTTCTGCGTGTTGTGCAACTTTACTGATCACTGCCAAAAAGGCCATACTACCACAGAGAGTTCCTTACGGGGCCCCACAGAAGGTAAAGCTTATATTATTCATGCGTCTAGAGGGGGTACGACGACTCTATGGCCACGGTTTTGAAGAAATCCAACTTACCATCTAGCTACAGAGGCCCTTAATCCTAGCTCTAAGAGGTGACTTACAACGATGGTGTAATCAATTAAGTCGAAGCTGTTGCTGAAATAATACATAATGAATGAGAAATTTTCCCTGGTTTGTCAAGATCAGACAGCATTTTGTGAACGAGGTGCAGAAGATGGTGGGTCGTGGAGTTCTTAATGTTCACATATTGTCTAGGGTCAGTATTAGGCTTGATGTCAGATATCATTTCTAGGACAACAAAGCTAAGACCTTAGAAAATGGGTTCAGGCTCATCGGCCTGAGATCATCCACTGAAGTTACTTTCTGTGTTTTAGGTGTTGTTACTAATGTTGCGTGGCGCCAGATAGTCGCAATATGACCATCTCTGAGGATCTGTTATACAGTTCTGTAAGAGAAACACTCAGTTCAGTGGCAAACTCACTGATAAGTCGAATGGGTAACTCGTTAGGGGTTGTTGACATACGTGTCCTGAATTTGGCAAGAAGTCTGACGACGTCTCGAGGTTGGAGTAACAAAGTGTTCGCTTCTGCTGGTAGGTGTGTGGGCAAGGACGCAGTATCGAGAGGGGCAATGCGACTGCACGGTTCAGAGAAGTATGTATTAATTTGTTCTCCTGATGCTTCATCATCTAGCGTCTGTGAATGATCAATTTGTTCTCCTGATGCTTCATCATCTAGCGTCTCTGAATGATCAATTTTCTAGGTTTGCGATTTGTAAAGGCTGACATTCTTGCCATTGTTGCTCAGGTTTTTAATCCGACGTCCACACAATTTTTCTTTTGCTTTCTTAATCTCGCTGTTGATTTGTGATCATAGTTCCAGCAGTCGTTGGTGGTGACCGCGTGTGTATGCCCTGTTACTCTGATGGAGGAGGTTCTTCATTCGTGCTGTCATCCAGCTCGGGTCAGTGTCACGAATGGAGTACGTCACTGCGGGGAAGCAAAACTCAAAAGCTTCGCTAATATTGTCATGCAAGCTTTGAGCAGCAGTATCAAAGTCAGTTATAGAGATCACGTCCGTCCAATCTTGTGCAACTAGCCAGCTACCGAATTTCCAGATAGATGAGTCACGTAGTGGTTGGACGACTTTTGTTCGTGTCATGGCGCGTGTTGGACTACCAGGTTGTCATATACCCACATTGCGATCTGAAGTGCCACAGTGAGGTAGTATCTTAGGTGGCGTATGGCAAGGGATCTGTTACAAATATATACACTATGGCATTCGCCTGGTAGAATGATGCACAATTTGTTGTGCAGAAATGTTCCTTCATAGTACACCACAGTCAAACCCGGAGTTTGAATTACCCATGACAACAACATGGACATCGGGTTTACGGTTTCGTATCAGGTCAACTGTGTCCACAAGATTAAAGAGACACCAAAGTACTTCTAGTTTATCAGGCACTTGAATCTCTGAGGGAACACATCACTGAAGATCCTCGCGTATGTTGAGGATCACTCCACCTCCACGCTGAGCGCTGCAAGATTACGATCTTGACTTAGCGAAGCAAAATTTGATAAGTCCAGTTTGGTATCACTTACTGCTGCGATGTCAACCCTATGTTGCGAGAGTGAGACCTGAAGTTCAAGTTTTGTGTTGGTGCGTACCCCGTTACATCTAGAATCATATACACTTCCCGCAGTCGACTTGGTTGAACCCGCTCGTCTCCTGATGTCAGCAGCCGGACCAGCACACTGAAGCGGGGATCTGGTGTTAGCATCCGAGGGTCGGTATCTCTATAGGAGATCCGTCCTGTGATGGGCTGTCGTAGTCTCCGTCCTGCTCGTTTCCCTCGCCTCTGCCGTCGTTTCCGTGGCCATCGAGTACAGGCACCTCTCCACCCTCGTACATAAAGGTCATGACAACGTGTAGGGCAGTTATGCCAATAGTGCTATACTGGTTGTCTGGGGCGCACATGACTTGTTCCATGATTGATAAGAATTTTTCTCGCGTGTGTTTGTAAACATGACAAGACCTTGCTTATTGTGCAGTCGCTCATAAAAGTTCGTTGGGTCATTCATAAATGTTTTTTGGGGGTCTCCATGCGTATGTAACTGATTAAGACTACCGATAACATATGACGGACAAATATCATCCTTTCTTATTTTATTATATCAACGTCACAATTCTGCCGTGTGTATGGGTGCGTGTTGTCACGTCTTTATACAGACTCGCCATCCAGAAAGGAGCGGGAACTGCACAAGCCCAAAAACACACACATGGACCCTTACTAACTTTTATAACGAACTTTTACGAGTGACTGTACATTCCAAATGTAAGATAAACGTTCAACAAGAAGAGCAATTATAACATGATTTAGCAATTGATAAGGAAATGTGGTGTTACTGATATGCATACAATACTACCAGTGACAGACAAAAGGACAAAAACAATCAAAACTTCTGCACAAAAGTAGTAGAAGATACACAACAACACTGGAACCTAATGATGCGTCAGTAACGGACCAAGAAATACAGAGGAACACCACAAAACCACATACATCTGGAGATCTCTGGGGTTCCCAAGCGCTCCCTTACAATTGTATAACAAAGCACAAAGTTCAAGTCCTACTATGAACACAGAAAAGTGAAAAAAATCACAAGAGCGCCTTAGATATGTGGAGGCAGCTACAGCAGCGCCACAGCGCAGAAAGATTTACCTCTGCTACACTGCTCCTTGAAGGGTACTTATTGGCCAAAACTTTTCCTTAAACTGTTGAGGCCACATGCAGGTATATGATGTATAGTATGTATGTGTCACTACCTAATCACATGAGGCACAGACATGAACATAAAGTGGAAAAGCTTCAAAAGGCGAGGAAAAGGTTGCACAAGTGCACGGTGTTGAGTATGGTTAGTTTCACTCGAGGAAATTTATGACAGTGATGGTCTTTTTAATGTTCTGCATGCCCCTGGGATGCGCGCGCCATCTGATAGATACAGGAGAAGCTCGGGGATCATGTCTTACGGCTCTCATATCTCACAATCATAATAAAGGAAAGGAAAATGACCGACAAACTGCACAGTTATGAGAACAATGTCTTCAGTAACGATTAAACACAATAGAAAGGTATACAAACCTGGGGAAAAAATCCCGTTTGTTGAGACCAATGGAAGACAGACTAGGACTAGCCTGGGTCTGCACGAGGAAAAGCTTCTCTTCCGTTTTTATATTTGCTTTACAGTGACCAATATGACCAGTTACAGACCATCTCGGAAGAAAGAAACATTATATTTGCAGCCTGACTGTTAAAGGTTGAACGGTTATGGGAGTGAAAACGACGACAGGAGGAACAGAATTTCACAGCTTAGCTGATCGAGGGAAGGAGGGGGCATCATAATGGCAAGTCCTCGAGTGTCTGGTCTTCACACAGATACCGTGGGAGGTGGCAGTCAGACAAGTGCCACGAGTTTAGCCTTCAGGGTAAGGTACATACAGAGGCAGCTCACGAACAGAGTAGCCAAAATGATACCTGTCGATCAAATAAAGAGCAGGATTATCATGGGAATGTTAGGAGATTTAATGATACGGGAGGATTTCAATTGCACTCTCGCAATGGACAGATGTAAGGAAATCATCCCAGATATTGGAGCAGTGCGCCATATTAGGATGAATAAAACTCCTGCAAACATGAAAAAGTTGCTCACGAAAGATGAAAATGTTGCAGTACCTATACAACAACCCAGCTTTTGGAATGCAACTTTGTGATGTTGATTATGCAGATTTTCCAGGAATGAGCAAAGGATATGGTTATGTCTTATATGTTTGTTATCATGGGTTGAAATGTGATGTTTTGAAACTAGACACAAGCAAGCGAGCAACTCCAAAAGAGATATGAGGAGAAATTGTATCTTAGCGAAATACAATTTAACTTGTTTCCTGCTCTCTCATTTTGAGATGTTGTGCAAGTCCAAACTGAGGAGAAAAGATATGTTCGATTCGAAAAAGAAAAAAACGAGTATTAGAAAGGGGGAAGGGGGAAGTGGGGGGGGGGGGTTGAAATGTGTAGAGTGCACTCAACAGAATAACTGAAAGTTGGGTTAGAGGCTGAAAGTAGATCATTTATAGAGAAAATGGGGGTAAGCGTTGGAAGAGGCCAGAGAGAAATGTCCAGCAGGAAACAGAAAAAAACAGGAAAAAAGGAAGGGAGCTTAGAAAGCAAAGATATGCCACACACTGTCCAATACTTCGGAGATGTTGAGGACTACGACTAAAATTTCCTCGAAAACTCTGTGTAAGGAGAACCAGCGGTGAGTCACATAGGAGAGAACATCACCAATAGACAGAGTACTGTGAAATCCGTAATGCTGATCAGAAGGAAGGTAATGGGATTATCTCCTGTAAAGTAAGAATTGATAAGTTTCGTAAACTTTGAAAGCAGCAGAAGTGAGGGCAAAGAGGCGATAGTTGGAGGGTTTAGAACGGTCTCTCCTTTTATGGTGATGGACTTGACCACAGCGTGCTTCCAAGAATATAGGAAAAGTCTGGACTTTTATAGACAGGCAAAACAGGTGAGCAAGGATCGGAATTAGGTTAGAAGTACGCTTCATTAAGTGTCGAGGAAGTTTATAATCTGGGTCATACGTCTTGTCCATTTGATCCTGTTACAGTACTCGGAAGACATTGCACGAAGAAAATATAGGATGTGGGAAATGATTCAAAGATGAATTAGAGAAAAATAAGCTACAAAATGATCAGGCTCGAACACTCAACCTTCAATCGTCATTTGTGTCAAATTAGTTGCCACTCGATATTTGCTCCAAGAAATCTGTGTTATATGTACATTTGGATTATATCATAAGGAGAAGCGGCACCATTTTTGTCAAAGTCCACCACATACAATTCCACTACTTTCTCCTACCTTTTACTTTGTTCCTATCTTTCCTCCCTTTCTTCTTACTGTCTCTCTGTCTGTCGGACTATCTGTCTGTCTCTCTCTCTTGTAAAGATCGTATGGGGTCAGTGACGGTAACAGTAGTGGAGATAGTAATTGGGTTAATGTTGGTAGTGATGTGGAGATAGTAATTGGGTTAATGTTGGTAGTGATGACTGTGGTGGTGGAAGTGGTGAATGTGATAGTGGTCACAGTAAATACTAGTGATAATAGACTGGTAGTGGACGTTTTGATGGTAATAGTTGTAGTGGTAGTGTTAGCTGTAGTGGCTGTGGAATTGGTTGAGTGGCAACAGTAATGGAAATGATAGTAATAATGATGATGGTGATATTGGTGGAGGTTGTGATAGGAGCAGTGGTAATATTAGTTGTGGGAATGATGGCGGCGATAAAAGTTCGAGCGACGGTTGTAGTGGTGGTGATGACACGCGTAGTGGTGGTGATGACACGCGTAGTGGTGGTGGTGATGACACGTGTAGTGGTGGTGGTGATGACACGTGTAGTGGTGGTGGTGATGACACGTGTAGTAGTGGTGGTGATGACGCGTAGTGGTGTGGAGTGATGACACGCGTAGTGGTGGTGGTGTTGACACGCGTAGTGTGTGGTGATGATGACACGCGTAGTGGTGGTGGTGATGACACGCGTAGTGGTGGTGGTGATGACACGCGTAGTGGTGGTGATGATGACACGCGTAGTGGTGGTGGTGATGACACGCGTAGTGGTGGTGATGATGACACGCGTAGTGGTGGTGATTGACACGCGTAGTGGTGGTGGTGATGACACGCGTAGGATTCGGTGGTGGATGATGACACGCGTAGTGGGGTGGTGTTGATGACACGCGAGTGGTGGTGATGATGACACGCGTAGTGGTGGTGTGATGACACGCGTAGTGGTGTGTTGATGACACGCTTAGGGTGGTGGTGTTGACACGCGAAATGGTTGGTGGTGATGACACGTCGTAGTGGTGGTGGTGATGACAGACGCGTAGTGTGGAGGTGATGACAACGCGTAGTGGTGGTGTGTTGACACGCGTATGGGTGGGTGGTGATGACACGCGTAGTGGTGGTGGGAGATGACACGCGTAGTGGTGGTGATGATGACACGCGTAGTGGGTGGTGATGATGACACCGTAGTGGGTGGTGTGTTGACACGCGTAGTGGTGGTGTGATGACACGCGTAGTGGTGGTGTGATGACACGCGTAGTGGTGGTGGTGATGACACGCGTAGTGGTGGTGGTGATGACACGCGTAGTGGTGGTGGTGATGACACGCGTAGTGGTGGTGGTGATGACACGCGTAGTGGTGGTGGTGATGACACGCGTAGTGGTGGTGGTGATGACACGCGTAGTGGTGGTGGTGATGACACGCGTAGTGGTGGTGGTGATGACACGCGTAGTGGTGGTGGTGATGACACGCGTAGTGGTGGTGGTGATGACACGCGTAGTGGTGGTGGTGATGACACGCGTAGTGGTGGTGGTGATGACACGCGTAGTGGTGGTGGTGATGACACGCGTAGTGGTGGTGGTGATGACACGCGTAGTGGTGGTGGTGATGACACGCGTAGTGGTGGTGGTGATGACACGCGTAGTGGTGGTGGTGATGACACGCGTAGTGGTGGTGGTGATGACACGCGTAGTGGTGGTGGTGATGACACGCGTAGTGGTGGTGGTGATGACACGCGTAGTGGTGGTGATGACACGCGTAGTGGTGGTGGTGATGACACGCGTAGTGGTGGTGGTGATGACACGCGTAGTGGTGGTGGTGATGACACGCGTAGTGGTGGTGGTGATGACACGCGTAGTGGTGGTGTGATGACACGCGTAGTGGTGGTGGTGATGACACGCGTAGTGGTGGTGGTGATGACACGCGTAGTGGTGGTGGTGATGACACGCGTAGTGGTGGTGGTGATGACACGCGTAGTGGTGGTGGTGATGACACGCGTAGTGGTGGTGGTGATGACACGCGTAGTGGTGGTGGTGATGACACGCGTAGTGGTGGTGGTGATGACACGCGTAGTGGTGGTGGTGATGACACGCGTAGTGGTGGTGGTGATGACACGCGTAGTGGTGGTGGTGATGACACGCGTAGTGGTGGTGGTGATGACACGCGTAGTGGTGGTGATGATGACACGCGTAGTGGTGGTGGTGATGACACGCGTAGTGGTGGTGGTGATGACACGCGTAGTGGTGGTGGTGATGACACGCGTAGTGGTGGTGGTGATGACACGCGTAGTGGTGGTGGTGATGACACGCGTAGTGGTGGTGGTGATGACACGTGTAGTGGTGGTGGTGATGACACACGTAGTGGTGGTGGTGATGACACGTGTAGTGGTGGTGGTGATGACACGCGTAGTGGTGGTGGTGATGACACGTGTAGTGGTGGTGGTGATGACACGCGTAGTGGTGGTGGTGATGACACACGTAGTGGTGGTGGTGATGACACGCGTAGTGGTGGTGGTGATGACACGTGTAGTGGTGGTGGTGATGACACGCGTAGTGGTGGTGGTGATGACACGCGTAGTGGTGGTGGTGATGACACGTGTAGTGTTGGTGGTGATGACACGCGTAGTGGTGGTGATGGTGATAGTTGTAGTGTTATTGGTGGTACTACTATTATCGATAGAGATAGTGTAAGTTGTGATAGAGATAGTGTAAGTTGTGATAGAGATAGTGTAAGTTGTGATAGTAACAGATGCAGTAAAGGTAGCAATGACGATGGAAGTTAAAGTGGTAATATCAGTAATGGTAATGGTGAGTGTGCTAATGGTGATGTTAGCCATGACATTGGTTATACTACGAGTGGTAATGATAGTAGTGGTTATAGTGGTTATATCAGTAGTAATAGTACGGTGACATTAATATTGGTAGTGGTGACAGCAAAAGTGGTAGTGGTTATAGTAGTAGACGTAGTAGTAGTAGTAATAGTAGTAGTAGTAGTAGTAGTAGTAGTAGTAGTAGTAGTAGTAGACGTAGTAGTAGTAACACTAGTAGTAGTAGTAGAAGTAGTAGTAGTAATTGCAGTGGTATTAGTTATGATGGTCTTAGTAGTAGTAGTAAATGCAGTAACAGAAGTAGTAGTAGTAGTAGTAGTGCGCTGACACAAGTAGCGATGGTGATGATAGTTGCAGTGGTAGTGGTTATAACAGTAGTATTAGTACCACTGTGTCAGTTGTAGTAACGGTAGCAGAAGTGGTATTGGCTGTAGAACTAGTGGTGATATTAGTGGTGATAGTGACGCGAGTAGCTCTCGTCATAGGTACACGCTCTCTCTCTCTCTCTCTCTCTCTCTCTCTCTCTCTCTCTCTCTCTCTCTCTCTCTCTCTCTCTCTCTCTCTCTCTCTCTCTCTTTCAGGTTGGTAGGTTAGGTGGTTAGGTAGGCTTAATTGGGTTTATGTAGATAGGTAGGTTTAGGTATTAGGTTAGGTAGATATGTAGGTACGTAGGTACGTGAATCAAATTGAGTCCTCGTAGGTAGGTAGGTAGGTTTAGGCATGAAGATAAGTTTATATAGAGAAGTTTATTTAGGCAAGCAGGTAAATGAATTTAGGTAGACAGGTTGATAGACTTAGGTAAATATATTGGTTAGGTAGGTAGGTAGGTAGGTCTATCGCTTGTATTACCACCTGGGTGTCAGGGAGGGTTAGTGGCGGATGTGCAGTGAACTATCTCTTCAGTTGTTGTCATGTTTCACTCTTTTCTTCCATGTAGCTGCTTCTTCTTTTTACCTCACCCATATGAGGGCTGTTGGTAGTCGGTCGCCAAACATACAATCTTTCGACCTCACACATAACACTTAACAACAGCGTAACTCACACAACTCCTTCCTGTCTAGATTTTCTTGGGGTGAGCACTCCGCGCTAGCCCTGCCATTTAGCAACGTCCCATCATAGGTATTCGTAGCTATCCACTTCCCGTTCGTAACCATACACACTTTCTCTTCGCAACAAGCCGCCCACTGTTTGTGACCACTAAATCTCCGTCCGTAACCATTCAATCCCCGTTCATAACCATCCACCCCCCGTTCGTAACCATCCACTCCCCGTTCGTAACCATCCACTCCCCGTTCGCAGCCATCCTCTTTTCTTTCGACAACATTACTGTATGCCTTTTGACACCGTGTGTTGCTGCTTACATTATGTGCTGATTAGTACACCATGTGTTGCTGATTACAATTATTGCTGCTGATTACATCGTGTGTTGATAATTACTACGTGTTACTGATTACACCGTGTGTTGCTGATTACATCGTGTGTTGCTGATTACACCGCGTGTTGATGATTACTCCGTTACTGATTACGCCGTGTGTTGCTGATTCCACTGTGTTGCTGTAATCAGAGCCAGTCTGCCCGCTGAACACGAGAGCGCCTGCCAGCAGCGTAAATTTGACTAGTGCTGGCTCGTCCCTCCGTCTCCAGCAGGAAAATTATGTTGTCACTCTGTAAACTGTGAACCCCGCCTGGGAAAGGTCAGAGGTTCACACTCCACTTTGATTCCTCATCTTTTTTTTTTCTTTTTTTAGGCGGAAGAGATTGAGATGGAGGGGAAGGGGGCGTTATTAAACAGTCGTAATGAGAAGTTGATATGGAGAATATCTGAATCAGATATCTCACTTATCAATTCTTAATTTAACAGATAGAATCCCATTCCTTTCTGATCAGTAACACCGATTTCACAGTAATCTGTTTATTGGTGATCTACGTGGCTCATCTCTGGTCATCCTCTCTTATGGATTTTTGTGAAAGTTTTTTCGTAGTGCTCGACATCTCCAAAGCATTTGACAGTTTGTGACATGTCTTCGTTTTTTAAACTACCCATTTTTGTTTTGTTTCGTTTTGCTTTATCTGTTCCTTTATGGACTCGCCTCTTGTCCTAACAGCAGTGGTATTCTTCAAGGTCGTCTTCCATCGTTTGCTCTCTTTCCTCTGCATGAATGATCTTATACTTTCAGCATCTAACCCTATTTTCACTTATTCTGTTGAGTCCGCACCACACATTTCAACTCACTTTCCCCTCTCCTTTTAATACACTTACTCCTTATTTCGTACTGATTTTTCCCCCTCAGTTTGGATCTGTGCAACGTCTCAGAGTGGTAGAACAAATGAATACTTAATTGTGTTATTGGTGAGATACACTTTCTCCTCATATCTCGCTCTGACTCACTCGTTTTCCTCTGTTCAGTTTCAGAACATAACAATTTAGCCTTATAACACCGAACATATATAGCATAACCATACGCTCAACTCATTCCTGGAAATCCTGCATAATCAGCATCATGAAATCTGCATTCTAAAAGCTGGGGTGTTGTATTGGTACCGTAATTATTTTTTTCTTGCAAACAAATATTTCATATTTGCTGGACTATTATCAGCCCTAGTATGGAAAACTGTTCATATAACTAGGGTGGCTTTTCAGACACATGTCCATCACGAGGGTGGAATCGAAACTCTTCCGACCCTGTAAATCTACTAGCATTCCCATGATGTTTCAACATTTTCTATGTTATATCAGTATCATTTTAGCCACTCCTCTCGTGAGCTGTTCGTATGTGTCTCCGTCCTCACGGCACTCGTCTGATTCCTCTTTCCGTACTTTCTGTGTTGTGACCAGTCACTGGAGGACTGACTGTTATAATGCCTCCTTCTCTGTTACAGCTAGGTTGTTTATTTCTCTTCCTCTCTTCGTCGATCCCTCCTCTCATAACCTTTCTACCTTTAAGAGTCAAGCTGCAAATATCCGTTCTCTATCATCGGAGATGGTCTTTAACAGATCATATCCGTCACTATAACACAGAGAATGAAGGGGACTTTCCTTAGTGCAGAACTATGCGAGCACTGGTAGCTGCCTTCCACCAATCTCAGTAAACGGGATTTCTTTTCTATGTATATATTCCTTTATAGTACTGCTTAAGAGATACTAAAGACTTTGTGCCCACATTTATCTACATTGCAGTTCGATGCTCATTCAGAATTCTATTTCATTATCATCAATATGAACTCTGAGTGTTGCGTGACATGATCCTCAAGCTTCTAAGGAGTCCTTAAGCATCAGATGGGATGCGCACCCCAAGGACATCTGGAACCTTAAAAAGATATCACCGCTATAAATTTTCTCGAGTGAAAATAACCATACTCAACACCGTGCTCTCGTGCAGCCTTCCTTTAGAAGCTTTTTACTTTTATATTCATATGTATGTTTGTATATGATGTGATAGTATGCCTTCAATAGTTTAGGTACATTTCTTCCTCGAACAAGCTTAGGTAAATAAACACTCTTCATGGAGCTGTGTAGCAGAGGAAAGTCTCGTCTTGCCTTCACAAGATGTTCCGTCGATTCAACAACACCTGCTACAGAGACTGACATCCAGATATTGCTCCAGTTCTACTGAAGACTCATTACTTAGACCTGGTTATTTCTTCCTGTTATACGCGAATGTCACTCGGATTTGTAGTGAAAGTTTGCTTCGAGGATGTCTTCTTTAAGCAGCCAGTAAGATTCATCATCTCGTATTTCAGTTATGCAATCACGTAAAATGCGAAGCTGTTCAGCTGGGGGCTTTGAACATGAGTCTTACTGTAGCAGTGTACAGAAGAAAGGCGAGGAGGTATCCAGCAGTGGGGCAAGGAAGTACTGTAATTGTGGTACATGGAGGTACCTCAGAAGTGTGACATGGAGATAATCCAGTGGGGAGAAGAAAACTCTATTGATGATACGAGGAGCTACTCAAGGACCTGGACAAGAAAATAATCCAGTGATGGTACGAGGAGCTACTCCAGTGGTGGGACAATGAAATACTCAAGAGGTAAGAAGAGGTACTCCTGGGGGAACAAGATGACTTCAGTGGTTGAATTTCAGATTGTGTGGGGCTAGTGATCGTAAACATGTCTTTTGTGTGTAGGACTAAAGGCTTGAATTTTTTCTAGTAGAACTGATGACTTGTTCTCTAACTCCTTTGTTTTACAAGAAGATAGAAGAAAATTATATATCTGGACATTTCTTCTGGGTACAATCCAATCCCCTGAATAATATTTCCGTTCAAATCGATTTATTGTTTATTGTGAGCCGTTTGGTTTAGTAATATGACGATATTTTTCCTGCAAGCTTTCCTATGATTGTTTTGCTTTAGTCTGGTCTATTGTTTTTCGCATATTATTTCATTCCTTAGGTGCAGTTGCTGGGCCTGGTCATTTTGGATGTGAAGGTGTGATAATATGATGTGGGAATATGATACTCTTTTTCTTTTAAATGCTGGACCTGGCAACCTCTACTGCCGAGTTAGATTGATTTTCAGTTGATACTTTCTTTTCATTGTCCAGTAAAAGGAACCACCTTTTAGATTCCAGTCACATGGGAAAACAGAGACGCAAGAGGGGGAAACTTAGGACAGCATCATTGCTGGAAACACAGGCCAGAATAAACCAGCCTCTAACCTATACCAGCCTGAACCATTCCAGAAACCCACACCAGCCTGAATTAGTCTGGTGATCCACGCTAACCGGTACCAGTCCGATGACCCACGCCAGCCTAAACAGTCAGATGATCCACACTATCCTAAACCGGCCCGGTTACCTATGGTTACCTAGGCCACTTCGGTAACCCACACCAGCCGAAATCATTCTAAGAATCCACGCCATCCTAATCCGCTCCAGTAACTCCCACTAGCCAAAACCACTTTGGTGACCGACGTCATTCTAAACCAGTCCCGCAACCCCTACTAGTCTTAACTTACAAGGTGACCACACAATCTACATACTTGGCCTCTGACTCCTAGTAGTCACGAACATATCTGTGGTTCATATCTTGTCTAATTCTTCAAAACGAATACTCCTGCAACCACAATGATAAGTAGGGCAAAATATGCTTGTTTATATTGGTGACTCGTGGCTGTAATAAGGGTCAAAGACAACATTCAGAATGTAGGAGCTGCTGAAGGAAAACCTGCTGGCTTCTTCAACCAGCAAAATGTGGCGGAAGGGAGTCTGTGAGTTCTTGTAAAGCGGCCGTACGATGTAGGTCAAGACATTAACGGATAATTGTTCAGTCTACACAAACTATGCTAGGTTCTGTAAAATGTAATCTGCTGTTTGTGTGAGCCTATGAGAGATGACCACTGGAGATCCCTTTGCTCACCAACATGAGACGAAGGGTATTCGATTACATAGTGCTCGAATAGTCCTAACCAGTCGAATAGATCCTGACTGATGGAGGTAAGAATGTTGTATATATATATATATATATATATATATATATATATATATACATATATATATATATATATATATATATATATATATATATATATATATATATATATATATATATATATATATATATATATATATATATATATATAGGTTATTATATATATATATATATATATATATATATATATATATATATATATATATATATATATATATATATATATAATAACCTATATATATATATATATATATATATATATATATATATATATATATATATATATATATATATATATATATATATATATATATATATATGTATATATATATATATATATATATATATATATATATATATACAACATTCTTACCTCCATCAGTCAGGATCTATTCGACTGGTTATTTATATATATATATATATATATATATATATATATATATATATATATATATATATATATATATATATATATATATATATATATATATATATATATATATATATATATATATATATATATATATACAACATTCTTACCTCCATCAGTCAGGATCTATTCGACTGGTTATATAGGTTATTTATCCCTGGGGATAGGGGATTAAGAATACTTCCCACGTATTCCCTGCGTGTCGTAGAAGGCGACTAAAAGGGGAGGGAGCGGGGGGCTGGAAATCCTCCCCTCTTTTTTTTTTTTTTTTTTTTTTTTCCAAAAGAAGGAACAGAGGGGGGCCAGGTGAGGATATTCCACAAAGGCCCAGTCCTCTGTTCTTAACGCTACCTCGCTAACGCGGGAAATGGCGAATAGTGTAAAAGAAAAGAAAAAGATATAGGTTATTAGGTACAGTAGGGTTGAGGGTCAAGTCAATTGGGAGGTGAGTTTGAATGGAGAAAAACTGGAGGAAGTGAAGTGTTTTAGATATCTGGGAGTGGATCTGTCAGCGGATGGAACCATGGAAGCGGAAGTGGATCATAGGGTGGGGGAGGGGGCGAAAATTTTGGGAGCCTTGAAAAATGTGTGGAAGTCGAGAACATTATCTCGGAAAGCAAAAATGGGTATGTTTGAAGGAATAGTGGTTCCAACAATGTTGTATGGTTGCGAGGCGTGGGCTATGGATAGAGTTGTGCGCAGGAGGATGGATGTGCTGGAAATGAGATGTTTGAGGACAATGTGTAGTGTGAGGTGGTTTGATCGAGTAAGTAACGCAAGGGTAAGAGAGATGTGTGGAAATAAAAAGAGCGTGGTTGAGAAAGCAGAAGAGGGTGTTTTGAAATGGTTTGGGCACATGGAGAGAATGAGTGAGGAAAGATTGACCAAGAGGATATATGTGTCGGAGGTGGAGGGAACGAGGAGAAGAGGGAGACCAAATTGGAGGTGGAAAGATGGAGTGAAAAAGATTTTGTGTGATCGGGGCCTGAACATGCAGGAGGGTGAAAGGAGGGCAAGGAATAGAGTGAATTGGAGCGATGTGGTATACAGGGGTTGACGTGCTGTCAGTGGATTGAATCAAGGCATGTGAAGCGTCTGGGGTAAACCATGGAAAGCTGTGTAGGTATGTATATTTGCGTGTGTGGATGTGTGTATGTACATGTGTATGGGGGGGGGTTGGGCCATTTCTTTCGTCTGTTTCCTTGCGCTACCTCGCAAACGCGGGAGACAGCGACAAAGTAAAAAAAAAAAAAAAAAAAAAATATATATATATATACATATATATATATATATACATGTATAATTATATATATATATATATGTTTATATATACATATATATATATATATATATATATATATATATATATATATATATATATATATATATATATATATATATATATATATATATATATATATATATGAATATAGTGAAAGCTTTACGGAAGATGAAAGCCGGCAAGGCACCGGGTTTGGATGGTCTTGCAGTGGAATTTATAAAAAAAAAGGGGGTGACTGTACTGTTGACTGGTTGGCAAGGTTATTTAATGTATGTATGACTCATGGT
This sequence comes from Panulirus ornatus, assembly GCF_036320965.1. NCBI lineage: Eukaryota > Metazoa > Arthropoda > Malacostraca > Decapoda > Palinuridae > Panulirus > Panulirus ornatus. The sequence continues at coordinate 21,488,504 of NC_092227.1, forward strand.
GAGGTGCCTGAGGATTGGCGGAATGCTTGCATTGTGCCACTGTACAAAGGCAAAGGGGATAAGAGTGAGTGCTCAAATTACAGAGTTATAAGTTTGTTGAGTATTCCTGGTAAATTATATGGGAGGGTATTGATTGAGAGGGTGAAGGCATGTACAGAGCATCAGATTGGGGAAGTGCAGTGTGGTTTCAGAAGTGGTAGAGGATGTGTGGATCAGGTGTTTGCTTTGAAGAATGTATGTGAGAAATACTTAGAAAAACAAATGGATTTCTATGTAGCATTTATGGATCTGGAGAAGGCATATGATAGAGTTGATAGAGATGCTCTGTGGAAGGTACTAAGAATATATGGTGTTGGAGGCAAGTTGTTAGAAGCAGTGAAAAGTTTTTAACAAGTTTAACTTGTTTATGGATGGGGTTGTTAGGGAGGTGAATGCAAGAGTTTTGGAAAGAGGGGCATGTATGAAGTCTGTTGTGGATGAAAGAACTTGGGAAGTGAGTCAGTTGTTGTTCGCTGATGATACAGCGCTGGTGGCTGATTCGGGTGAGAAGGTGCAGAAGCTGGTGACTGAGTTTGGTAAAGTGTGTGAAAGAAGAAAGTTAAGAGTAAATGTGAATAAGAGCAAGGTTATTAGGTACAGTAGGGTTGAGGGTCAAGTCAATTGGGAGGTAAGTTTGAATGGAGAAAAACTAGAGGAAGTAAAGTGTTTTAGATATCTGGGAGCGGATCTGGCAGCGAATGGAACCATGGAAGCCGAAGTGAATCATAGGGTTGGAGAGGGGGCGAAAATTCTGGGAGCCTTGAAGAATGTTTGGAAGTCGAGAACATTATCTCGGAAAGCAAAAATGGGTATGTTTGAAGGAATAGTGGTTCCAACAATGTTGTATTGTTGCGAGGCGTGGGCTATAGATAGAGTTGTGCGCAGGAGGGTGGATGTGCTGGAAATGAGATGTTTGAGGACAATGTGTGGTGTGAAGTGGTTTGATCGAGTAAGTAATGTAAGGGTACAAGAGATGTGTGGAAATAAAAAGAGTGTGGTTGAGAGAGTAGAAGAGGGTGTTTGGAAATGGTTTGGTCACAGGGTAGAATGAGTGAGGAAACATTGACAAAGAGGATATATGTGTCAGAGGTGGAGGGAACGAGGAGAAGTGGGAGACCAAATTTTAAATGGAAAGATGGAGTGAAAAAGATTTTGAGTGATCGGGGCCTGAACATGCAGGAGGGTGAGAGGCGTGCAAGGAATAGAGTGAATTGGAACAATGTGGTATACCGGGGTATATATATATATATATATATATATATATATATATATATATATATATATATATATATATATATATATATATATATATATATATATATATATATATATATATATAAATTTTTTTTTTTTTAAACTATTAGCCATTTCCCGCATCAGCAAGGTAGCGTTAAGTATGTTGAGTATTCTTGGTAGATTATATGGGAGGGTATTGATTGAGAGGGTGAAGGCATGTACAGAGCATCAGATTGGGGAAGAGCAGTGTGGTTTCAGAAGTGGTAGAGGATGTGTGGATCAGGTGTTTACTTGAAGAATGTATGTGAGAAGTACTTAGAAAAGCAAATGGATTTGTATGTAGCATTAATGGATCTGGAGAAGGCATATGATAGAGTTGATAGAGATGCTCTGTTGAAGGTATTAAGAATATATGGTGTGAGAGGCAAGTTGTTAGAAGCAGTGAAAAGATTTTATCGAGGATGTAAGGCATGTGTACGTGTAGGAAGAGAGGAAAGTGATTGGTTCTCAGTGAATGTAGGATTGCGGCAGGGGTGTGTGATGTCTCCATGGTGGTTTAATTTGTTTATGGATGGTGTTGTTAGGGAGGTGAATGCAAGAGTTTTGGAAAGAGGGGCAATTATGAAGTCTGTTGTGGATGAGAGAGCGTGGGAAGTGAGTCAGTTGTTGTTCGCTGATGATACAGCGCTGGTGGCTGATTCATGTGAGAAACTGCAGAAGCTGGTGACTGAGATTGGTAAAGTGTGTGAAAGAAGAAAGTTAAGAGTAAATGTGAATAAGAGCAAGGTTATTAGGTACAGTAGGGTTGAGGGTCAAGTCAATTGGGAGATAAGTTTGAATGGAGAAAAACTGGAGGAAGTAAAGTGTTTTAGATATATGGGAGTGGATCTGGCAGCGGAAGGAACCATGGAAGCGGAAGTGGATCATAGGGTGGGGGAGGGGGCGAAAATCCTGGAAGCCTTGAAGAATGTGTGGAAGTCGAGAACATTATCTCGGAAAGCAAAAATGGGTATGTTTGAAGGAATAGTTGTACCAACAATTTTGTATGGTTGCGAGGCGTGGGCTATGGATAGAGTTGTGCGCAGGAGGGTGGCTGTGATGGAAATGAGATGTTTGAGGACAATGTGAGGTGTGAGGTGGTTTGATATGATAGAGTTGATAGAGATGCTCTGTTGAAGGTATTAAGAATATATGGTGTGAGAGGCAAGTTGTTAGAAGCAGTGAAAAGATTTTATCGAGGATGTAAGGCATGTGTACGTGTAGGAAGAGAGGAAAGTGATTGGTTCTCAGTGAATGTAGGTTTGCGGCAGGGGTGTGTGATGTCTCCATGGTGGTTTAATTTGTTTATGGATGGGGTTGTTAGGGAGGTGAATGCAAGAGTTTTGGAAAGAGGGGCAATTATGAAGTCTGTTGTGGATGAGAGAGCTTGGGAAGTGAGTTAGTTGTTGTTCGCTGATGATACAGCGCTGGTGGCTGATTCATGTGAGAAACTGCAGAAGCTGGTGACTTAGTTTGGTAAAGTGTGTGAAAGAAGAAAGTTAAGAGTAAATGTGAATAAGAGCAAGGTTATTAGGTACAGTAAGGTTGAGGGTCAAGTCAATTGGGAGATAAGTTTGAATGGAGAAAAACTGGAGGAAGTAAAGTGTTTTAGATATATGGGAGTGGATCTGGCAGCGGAAGGAACCATGGAAGCGGAAGTGGATCATAGGGTGGGGGAGGGGGCGAAAATCCTGGAAGCCTTGAAGAATGTGTGGAAGTCGAGAACATTATCTCGGAAAGCAAAAATGGGTATGTTTGAAGGAATAGTTGTACCAACAATTTTGTATGGTTGCGAGGCGTGGGCTATGGATAGAGTTGTGCGCAGGAGGGTGGATGTGATGGAAATGAGATGTTTGAGGACAATGTGAGGTGTGAGGTGGTTTGATCGAGTAAGTAACGCAAGGGTAAGAGAGATGTGTGGAAATAAAATAGCGTGGTTGAGAGAGCAGAAGAGGGTGTTTTGAAATGGTTTGGGCACATGGAGAGAATGATTGAGGAAAGACTGACTAAGAAGATATATTTGTCGGAGGTGGAGGGAACGAGGAGAAGTGGGAGACCAAATTGGAGGTGGAAAGGTGGAGTGAAAAAGATTTTGTGTTATCGGGGCCTGAACATGCAGGAGCGTGAAAGGCGGGCAAGGAATAGAGTGAATTGGATCGATGTGGTATACCGGGGTTGACGTGCTGTCAGTGGATTGAATCAGGGCATGTGAAGCGTCTGGGGTAAACCATGGAAAGTTGTGTGGGGCCTGGATATGGAAAGGGTGCTGTGGTTTCTGGCATTATTGCGTGACAGCTGGAGACTAAGTGTGAACGAATGGGGCCTTTGTTGTCTTTTCCTAGTGCCACCTCGCGCACATGAAGGGGGAGGGGGATTGTATTCCATGTGTGGCGGGGTGGCGATGGGAGTGAATAGGGGCAGACAGTGTGAATTGTGTGCATGGGTATATATGTATGTGTCTGTGTGTGTATATATATATATGTACATTGAGATGTATAGGTATGTATATTTGCGTGTCTGGGCGTGTGTGTGTGTACATTGTGTATGGGGGTTGGTTGTGCCATTTGTTTCGTCTGTTACCTTGCGCTACCTCGCAAACGCGGGAGAGAGCGACAAAGCAAAATAAAAAATAATAAATATATATAATATATATATACACACATATATATATATATATATAAATATATATATATATATATATATATATATATATATATATATATATATATATATATATATATATATATATATATATATATATAATACATATATATATATATATACATTTTTTATATGTATGTATATATATATGTATGTGTGTGTATATATGTGTATGTATATGTATATATATATATATATATATATATATATATATATATATATATATATATATATATATATATATATATATATATATATATATATATATATATATATATATATATATATATATATATATATATATATATATATATATATATATATGTTATGCCTGGGGATAGGGTTGAAAGAATAATTCCCACGCATTCCTCACGTGTAGTAGAAGGCGAGAGGGGACGGGAGCGAGGGGCCAGATATCCTCCCCTCCTTGTAATTTTTTAACTTTCTAAAAAATGGGAAACAGAAGGAGTCACGCGGGGAGTGCTCATCCTCCTCGTAGACTCAGATTGGGGTGTCTAGATGTGTGTGGATGTAACCAAGATGTGAAAAAAGGAGAGATAGGTAGTATGTTTAGAGGAAATGAACCTGGATGTTTTGGCTCTGAGTGAAACGAAGCTCAAGGGTAAAGGGGAAGAGTGGTTTGGAAATGTCTTGGGAGTAAAGTCAGGGGTTAGTGAGAGGACAAGAGCAAGGGAAGGAGTAGCAGTACCCCTGAAATAGGAGTTGTGGGAGTATGTGATAGAATGTAAGAAAGTATATTCTCGATTAATATGGGTAAAACTAAAAGTTGATGGAGAGAGATGGGTGATTATTGGTGCATATGCACCTGGGAATGAGAAGAAAGATCATGAGAGGCAAGTGTTTTGGGAGCAGCTGAATAAGTATCTTCGTGGTTTTGATACACGAGACCGGGTTATAGTGATGGGTGATTTGAATGCAAAGGTGAGTAATGTGGCAGTTGAGGGAATAATTGTTATACATGGGGTGTTCAGTGTTGTAAATGGAAATGGTGAAGAGCTTGTAGATTTATGTGCTGAAAAAGGACTGGTGATTGGGAATACCTGGTTTAAAAAGCGAGATATACATAAGTATACGTATATACGTAGGAGAGATGGCCAGAGAGCGATACTGGATTACGTGTTAATTGACAGGCGCGCGAAAGAGAGACTTATGGATGTAAATTTGCTGAGAGGTGCAACTGAAGGGATGTCTGATCATTATCTTGTGGAGGCTAAGGTGAAGATCTGTATGGGTTTTCAGAAAGAAGAGTGAATGTTCGGGTGAAGAGGGTGGTGAGAGTAAGTGAGCTTGGGAAGGAGACTTGTGTGAGGAAGTACCAGGAGAGACTGAGTACAGAATGGAAAAAGGTGAGAACAATGGAAGTAAGGGGAGTGGGGGAGGAATGGGATGTATTTAGGGAATCAGTGATGGATTGTGCAAAAGATGCTTGTGGCATGAGAAGCGTGGGAGGTGGGTTGATTAGAAAGGGTAGTGAGTGGTGGGATGAAGAAGTAAGATTATCAGTGAAAGAGAAGAGAGAGGCTTTTGGACAATTTATGCATGGAAAAAAATGCAACTGATTGGGAGATGTATAAAAGAAAGAGACAGGAGGTCAAGAGAAAGGTGCAAGCGGTGAAAAAGAGGGCAAATGAGAGTTGGGGTGAGAGAGTATCATTAAATTTTAGGGATAATAAAAAGATGTTCTTGAAGGAGGTAAATAAAGTGCGTAAGACAAGGGAGCAAATGGAAACTTCAGTGAAGGGCGCAAATGGGGAGGTGATAACAAGTAGTGGTGATGTGAGAAGGAGATGGAGTAAGTATTTTGAAGGTTTGTTGAATGTGTTTGATGATAGAGTGGCAGATATAGGGTGTTTTGGTCGAGGTGGTGCGCAAAGTGAGAGGGTTAGGGAAAATGATTTGGTAAACAGAGAAGAGGTAGTAAAAGCTTTGCGGAAGATGAAAGCCGGCAAGGCAGCAGGTTTGGATGGTATTGCAGTGGAATTTATCAAAAAAGGGGGTGACTGTATTGTTGACTGCTTGGTAAGGTTATTTAATGTATGTATGATTCATGGCGAGGTGCCTAAGGACTGGCGGAATGCGTGCATAGTGCCATTGTACAAAGGCAAAGGGGATAAGAGTGAGTGCTCAAATTACAGAGGTATAAGTTTGTTGAGTATTCCTGGTAAATTATATGGGGGGGTATTGATTGAGAGGGTGAAGGCTTGTACAGAGCATCAGATTGGGGAAGAGCAGTGTGGTTTCAGAAGTGGCAGAGGATATGTGGATCAGGTGTTTGCTTTGAAGAATGTATGTGAGGGCATATGATAGAGTTGATAGAGATTCTCTGTGGAAGGTATTAAGAATATATGGTTTGGGAGGCAAGTCGTTAGAAGCAGTGAAAAGTTATTATCGAGGATGCATGGCATGTGTACGTGTAGGAAGAGAGGCAAGTGATTGGTTCTCAGTGAATGTAGGTTTGCGGCAGGGGTGTGTGATGTCTCCATGGTTGTTTAATTTGTTTATGGATGGTGTTGTTAGGGAGCTGAATGCAAGAGTTTTGGAAAGAGGGGCAAGTATGAAGTCTGTTGTGAATGAGAGAACTTGGGAAGTGAGTCAGTTGTTGTTCGCTGATGATACAGCGCTGGTGGCTGATTCATGTGAGAAACTGCAGAAGCTGGTGACTGAGATTGGTTAAGTGTGTGAAAGAAGAAAGTTAAGAGTAAATGTGAATAAGAGCAAGGTTATTAGGTACAGTAGGGTTGAGGGTCAAGTGAATTGGGAGGTAAGTTTCAATGGAGAACAACTGGAGGAAGTAAAGTGTTTTAGATATCTGGGAGTGGATCTGGCAGCGGATGGAACCATGGAAGCGGAAGTGAATCAAAGGGTGGGGGAGGGGGCGAAAATCCTGGGAGCCTTGAAGAATGTGTGGAAGTCGAGAACATTATCTCGGAAAGCATAAATGGGTATGTTTGAAGGAATAGTGGTTCCAACAATGTTGTATGGTTGCGAGGCGTGGGCTATAGATAGAGTTGTGCGCAGGAGGGTGGATGTGCTGGAAATGAGATGTTTGAGGACAATGTGTGGTGTGAGGTGGTTTGATCAAGTAAGTAATGTAAGGGTAAGAGAGATGTATGGAAATAAAAAGAGCGTGGTTGAGAGAGCAGAACAGGGCGTTTTGAAATGGTTTGGGCACATGGAGAGAATGAGTGAGGAGAGATTGACCAAGATATGTGTCGGAGGTTGAGGGAACGAGGAGAAGAGGGAGACCAAATTGGAGGTGGAAAGATGGAGTGAAAAAGATTTTGTGTGATCGAGGCCTGAACATGCAGGAGGGTGAAAGGCGTACAAGGAATAGAGTGAATTGGAACGATGTGGTATACCGGGGTTGACGTGCTGTCAGTGGATTGAATCAGGGCATGTGAAGCGTCTGGGGTAAACCATGGAAAGTTGTGTGGGGCCTGGATGTGGAAAGGAAGCTGTGGTTTCGGGCATTATTGCATGACAGCTAGAGACTGAGTGTAAAGAAATGGGGCCTTTGTTGTCTTTTCCTAGTGCTACCTCGCACACATGAGGGGTGAGGGGGCTGGTATTCCATGTGTGGCGAGGTGGCGATGGGAATGAATAAAGGCAGATAGTGTGAATTGTGTGCATGGGTATATATGTATGTGTCTGTGTGTGTATATAAATGTGTACATTGAGATGTATAGGTATGTATATCTGCGTGTGTGGACGTGTATGTATAGACATTGTGTGTGGGTGTGGGTTGGGCCATTTCTTTCGTCTGTTTCCTTGCGCTACCTCGCAAACGCGGGAGCCAGCGGCAAAAAAAAAAAGAAAAAAAAAGAAATATATATATATATATATATATATATATATATATATATATATATATATATATATATATATTTTTTTTTTTTTTTTTATACTTTGTCGCTGTCTCCCGCGTTTGCGAGGTAGCGCAAGGTAACAGACGAAAGAAATGGCCCAACCCCCCCCATACACATGTGTATACATACATCCACACACGCAAATATACATACCTACACAGCTTTCCATGGTTTACCCCAGACGCTTCACATGCCTTGATTCAATCCACTGACAGCACGTCAACCCCGGTATACCACATCGCTCCAATTCACTCTATTCCTTGCCCTCCTTTCACCCTCCTGCATGTTCAGGCCCCGATCACACAAAATCTTTTTCACTCCATCTTTCCACCTCCAATTTGGTCTCCCTCTTCTCCTCGTTCCCTCCACCTCCGACACATATATCCTCTTGGTCAATCTTTCCTCACTCATTCTCTCCATGTGCCCAAACCACTTCAAAACACCCTCTTCTGCTCTCTCAACCACGCTCTTTTTATTTCCACACATCTCTCTTACCCTTACGTTACTCACTCGATCAAACCACCTCACACCACACATTGTCCTCAAACATCTCATTTCCAGCACATCCATCCTCCTGCGCACAACTCTATCCATAGCCCACGCCTCGCAACCATACAACATTGTTGGAACCACTATTCCTTCAAACATACCCATTTTTGCTTTCCGAGATAATGTTCTTGACTTCCACACATTCTTCAAGGCCCCCAGAATTTTCGCCCCCTCCCCCACCCTATGATCCACTTCCGCTTCCATGGTTCCATCCGCTGCCAGATCCACTCCCAGATATCTAAAACACTTCACTTCCTCCAGTTTTTCTCCATTCAAACTCACCTCCCAATTGACTTGACCCTCAACCCTACTGTACCTAATAACCTTGCTCTTATTCACATTTACTCTTAACTTTCTTCTTCCACACACTTTACCAAACTCAGTCACCAGCTTCTGCAGTTTCTCACATGAATCAGCCACCAGCGCTGTATCATCAGCGAACAACAACTGACTCACTTCCCAAGCTCTCTCATCCCCAACAGACTTCATACTTGCCCCTCTTTCCAAAACTCTTGCATTTACCTCCCTAACAACCCCATCCATAAACAAATTAAACAACCATGGAGACATCACACACCCCTGCCGCAAACCTACATTCACTGAGAACCAATCACTTTCCTCTCTTCCTACACGTACACATGCCTTACATCCTCGATAAAAACTTTTCACTGCTTCTAACAACTTTCCTCCCACACCATATATTCTTAATACCTTCCACAGAGCATCTCTATCAACTCTATCATATGCCTTCTCCAGATCCATAAATGCTACATACAAATACATTTGCTTTTCTAAGTATTTCTCACATACATTCTTCAAAGCAAACACCTGATCCACACATCCTCTACCACTTCTGAAACCACACTGCTCTTCCCCAATCTGATGCTCTGTACATGCCTTCACCATCTCAATCAATACCCTCCCATATAATTTACCAGGAATACTCAACAAACTTATACCTCTGTAATTTGAGCACTCACTCTTATCCCCTTTGCCTTTGTACAATGGCACTATGCACGCATTCCGCCAATCCTCAGGCACCTCACCATGAGTCATACATACATTAAATAACCTTACCAACCAGTCAACAATACAGTCACCCCCTTTTTTAATAAATTCCACTGCAATACCATCCAAACCTGCTGCCTTGCCGGCTTTCATCTTCCGCAAAGCTTTCACTACCTCTTCTCTGTTTACCAAATCATTTTCCCTAACCCTCTCACTTTGCACACCACCTCGACCAAAACACCCTATATCTGCCACTCTATCATCAAACACATTCAGCAAACCTTCAAAATACTCACTCCATCTCCTTCTCACATCACCACTACTTGTTATCACCTCCCCATTTGCGCCCTTCACTGAAGTTCCCATTTGCTCCCTTGTCTTACGCACTTTATTTACCTCCTTCCAAAACATCTTTTTATTCTCCCTAAAATTTACTGATAGTCTCTCACCCCAACTCTCATTTGCCCTTTTTTTCACCTCTTGCACCTTTCTCTTGACCTCCTGTCTCTTTCTTTTATACATCTCCCACTCAATTGCATTTTTTCCCTGCAAAAATCGTCCAAATGCCTCTCTCTTCTCTTTCACTAATACTCTTACTTCTTCATCCCACCACTCACTACCCTTTCTAATCAACCCACCTCCCACTCTTCTCATGCCACAAGCATCTTTTGCGCAATCCATCACTGATTCCCTAAATACATCCCATTCCTCCCCCACTCCCCTTGCTTCCATTGTTCTCACCTTTTTCCATTCTGTACTCAGTCTCTCCTGGTACTTCCTCACACAGGTCTCCTTCTCAAGCTCACTTACTCTCACCACCCTCTTCACCCCAACATTCACTCTTCTTTTCTGAAAACCCATACAGATCTTCACCTTAGCCTCCACAAGATAATGATCAGACATCCCTCCAGTTGCACCTCTCAGCACATTAACATCCAAAAGTCTCTCTTTCGCACGCCTGTCAATTAACACGTAATCCAATAACGCTCTCTGGCCATCTCTCCTACTTACATAAGTATACTTATGTATATCTCGCTTTTTAAACCAGGTATTCCCAATCATCAGTCCTTTTTCAGCACATAAATCTACAAGCTCTTCACCATTTCCATTTACAACACTGAACACCCCATGTATACCAATTATTCCCTCAACTGCCACATTACTCACCTTTGCATTCAAATCACCCATCACTATAACCCGGTCTCGTGCATCAAAACCACTAACACACTCATTCAGCTGCTCCCAAAACACTTGCCTCTCTTGATCTTTCTTCTCATGCCCAGGTGCATATGCACCAATAATCACCCACCTCTCTCCATCAACTTTCAGTTTTACCCATATTAATCGAGAATTTACTTTCTTACACTCTATCACATACTCCCACAACTCCTGTTTCAGGAGTATTACTACTCCTTCCCTTGCTCTTGTCCTCTCACTAACCCCTGACTTTACTCCCCAGACATTCCCAAACCACTCTTCCCCTTTACCCTTGAGCTTCTTTTCACTCAGAGCCAAAACATCCAGGTTCCTTTCCTCAAACATACTACCTATCTCTCCTTTTTTCACATCTTGGTTACATCCACACACATTTAGGCACCCCACTCAGAGCCTTCGAGGAGGCTGAGCACTCCCCGCGTGACTCCTTCTTCTGTTTCCCATTTTAGAAAGTTAATACAAGGAGGGGAGGATTTCTGGCCCCCCGCTCCCGATATATATATATATATATATATATATATATATATATATATATATATATATATATATATATATATATATATATATATATATGTTTATTTATTTATTTATTATACTTTTGTCGCAGTCTCCTGCGTTAGCGAGGTAGCGCAGGGAAACAGACGAAAAACTGGCCCAACAAACCTTCATGCACATGTATATACATACACGTCCACACGCGCACATATACATACCTATACATCTCAACGTATACATATATATACACAAACACACATATACATATATACACATGTCCATAATTCATACTGTCTGCCTTTATTCAATCCCGTCGCCACCCCGCCACAAATGAAATGAAAATCCCCTCCCCCGCATGTGCGCGAGGTAGCGCTAGGAAAAGACAACAAAGGTCACATTCGTTCACAATGTTTCTAGCTCTCATGAATAATGCACCGAAACCACAGCTCCATTTCCACTCCAGGCCCCAAAAAACATTCCATGATTTATCCCAGACGCTTCATATCCCGTGGTTCAATCCATTGACAGAACGTCAACCCCGGTCTACCACATCGTTCCAATTCACTCTATTCTTTCCACGCCTTTCACCCTCCTGCATGTTCAGGCCCCGATCACTCAAAATCTTTTTCACTTCATCATTCCACATCCAATTTGGTCTCCCACTGCTCGTTCCCACCACCTCTGACACATATATCCTCTTTGACAATCTTTTCTCACTCATTCTCTCCATGTGACCAAACCATTTCAAAACACTCTCTTCTGCTCTCTCAACCACACTCTTTTTATTACCACACATCTCTCTTATCCTTTCATTATTCACTCGATCAAAGCAACTCACAAAACATCTTGTTCTCAAACATCTCATTTCCAGCACATCCACCCTCCCCCACAAAACTCTATCTATAGCCCACGCCTCGCAACCATATAACATTTTTGGAACAACTATTCCTTCAAACATACCTAATTTTGCTTTCCAAGATAACGTTCTCGACTTCCACACATTTTTCAATGCTCCCAGAGATTTCGCCCCCTCCCCCACCCTATGATTCGCTTCCGCTTCCATGGTTTCATCCGCTGCCAAATATACTCCCAGATATCTAAAACACTTCACATCTAGTTTTTCTCCATTCAAACTTACCTCCCAATTGACTTGTACTTCAACCATAATGTACCTAATAACCTTGATCTAATTCACATTTACTCTTAGCTTTCTGCTTTCACACACTTTACCAAACTCAGTCACCAGCTTCTGCACTTTCTCACCCGAATCAGCCACCAGCGCTGTATCAACAGCGAACAACAACTGACTCACTTCCCAAGCTCTCTCATCCACAACAGACTGCATACTTGCCCTTCTTTCCAAAACCCTTGCATTCACCTCCCTAACAACCCCATCTATAAACAAATTAAACAACCATGGAGACATCACCCACCCCTGCCGCAAACCAACATTCAGTGAGAACCAATCACTTTCCTCTCTTCCCACACGTACATATGTCTTACATCCTCGATAAAAACTTTTCACTGCTTCTAACAACTTATCTCCCACACCATATATTCTTAATACCTTCCACAGAGCATCTGTATCAACTCTGTCATATGAGTTCTCAAGATCCATATATGCTACATACAAATCCATTTGCTTTTCTAAGTATTTCTCACATACATTTTTCAAAGCAAACACCTGATCCATACATCCTCTAACACTTTTGAAACCACACTGCTTTTCCCCATTCTGATGCTCTGCACATGCCTTCACTCTCTCAGTCAATACCCTCCCATATGATTTACCAGGAATACTCAACAAACTTATACCTCTGTAATTTGAGCACTCACTTTTATCCCCTTTGCCTTTGAACAATGGCACTATGCAAGCATTCCGCCAATCCTCAGGCACCTCAGCATGAGTAATACATGCATTAAATAACTTTACCAATTGGTCAACAATACAGTCACCCTCATTTTTTAATACATTCCACTGCAATACCATCCAAACAAGCTGCCTTGCCGGCTTTCATCATCCGCAAAGCTTTTACTACCTCTTCTCGGTTTACCAAATTATTTTCCCTAACCCTCTCACTTTGCACGCCACCTCGACCAAAACACCCTATATCTGCCACTCTATCATGATACTCACTCCATCTCCTTCTCACATCAACACTACTTGTTTTCACTTCCCCATTATCCCCCTTCACTGAAGTTCCTATTTGTTCCCTTGTCTGACGCACTTTATTTACCTCCTTCCAGAACATCTTTTTATTCTCCCTAGAATTTTATAATACTCTCTCACCCCAACTCTCATTTGCCCTCTTTTTCACCTCTTGCACCTTTCTCTTGACCTACTGCCTCTTTTTTTTTTATGCATCTCCCACTCATTTGCATTATTTCCCTGCAAAAATCGTCCAAATGCCTCTCTCTTCTCATTCATTAATAGTCTTACTTCTTCATCCCACCACTCACTACCCTTTCTAATCTGCCCACCTCCCACGCTTCTCATGCCACAAGCATCTTTTCCGCAAGCCATCACTGCTTCCCTAAATACATCCCATTCCTCCCCCTCTCCCCTTACGTCTTTTGGTCTCACCTTTTCTCATTCTGTACTCAGTCTCTCCTTGTACTTCCTCACACAAGTCTCCTTCCCAAGCTCACTTACTCTCGCCAGTCTCTTCACCCCAACATTCTCTCTTCTTTTCTGAAAACCTCTAAAAATCTTCACCTTCGCCTCCTCAAGATAATGGTCAGACATCCCTCCAGTTGCACCTTTCAGCACGTTAACATCCAAAAGTCTCTCTTTTACGCGCCTATCAATTAACACGTAATTCAGTAACGCTCTCTGGCCATCTCTCCTATTTACATACGTATACTTATGTATATCTCTCTTTTTAAACCAGGTATTCCCAATCACCAGTCCTTTTTCACCACATAAATCTACAAGCTCTTCACCATTTCCATTTACAACACTGAACACCCCTTGTACTCGAATTATTCCCTCAACTACCACATTACTCACCTTTGCATTCAAATTACCCATCACTATAACCCTGTCTCGTGCATAAGAACTACTAACACATTCACTCAGCTGCTCCCAAAAGCACTTGCCTCTCATGATCTTTCTTCTCATGCCCAGGTGTATATGTACCAATAAACACCCATCTCTCTCCATCCACTTTCAGTTTTACACATATCAATCTAGAGTTTACTTTCTTACACTCTATCACATACTTCCACCACTCCTGTTTCAGGAGTAGTGCTACTCCTTCCCATGTTCTTGTCCTCTTACTAACCCCTGCCTTTACTCCCAAGATATTCCCAAACCAGTCTTCCCCTTTACCCTTATGCTTCGTTTCACTCAGAGCCAAAACATTCAAGTTCCTTTACTCAAACATACCACCTATCTCTCCCTTTTTCTCATCTTGGTAACATCCACACACATTTAGACACCCCAGTCTGAGGCTTCGAGGAGGATGAGCACTCCCCGCGTGACTCCTTCTTCTGTTTTCCCTTTTCTAAAGTTAGAATACAAGGAGGGGAGGATTTCCAGCCCCCCGCTCCCGTCCCTTTTAGTCGCCTTCTAGGACACGTGAGTAATGCGTGGTAAGTATATATATATATATATATATATATCTTTTTTTTTTAAACTATTCGCCATTTACCACGTTAGCGAGGTAGCGTTAAGAACAGAGTGCTGGGCCTTTGAGGGAATATCCTCACCTGGCCCCCTTCTCTGTTCCTCCTTTTGGAAAAATAAAAAAAAAAAAAAGAAAAAAAGAAAACGAGAGGGGAGGATTTCCAGCCCCCCCCGCTCCCTCCCCTTTTAGTCGCCTTCTACGACACGCAGGGAATACGTGGGAAGTATTCTTTCTCCCCTATATATATATATATATATATATATATATATATATATATATATATATATATATATATATATATATATATATATATTTTTTTTTTTTTTTTTTTTTTTTCATACTATTCGTCATTTCCCGCGATAGCGAGGTAGCGTTAAGAACAGAGGACTGGGCCTTTGAGGGAATACCCTCACCTGGCCCCCTTCTCTGTTCCTTCTTTTGGAAAATTAAAATAAAAAAAAAAAAAAATGAGAGGGGAGGATTTCCAGCCCCCCGCTCCCTTCCCTTTTAGTCGCCTTCTACGACACGCAGGGAATACGTGGGAAGTATTGTCGCTGTCTCCCGCGTTTGCGAGGTAGCGCAAGGAAACAGACGAAAGAAATGCCCCCCCCCCATACACATGTATATACATACGTCCACACACGCAAATATACATACCTACACAGCTTTCCATGGTTTACCCCAGACGCTTCACATGCCTTGATTCAATCCACTGACAGCACGTCAACCCAGGTATACCACATCGCTCCAATTAACTCTATTCCTTGCCCTCCTTTCACCCTCCTGCATGTTCAGGCCCCGATCACACAAAATCTTTTTCACTCCATCTTTCCACCTCCAATTTGGTCTCCCTCTTCTCCTTGTTCCCTCCACCTATGACACATATATCCTCTTGGTCAATCTTTCCTCACTCATTCTCTCCATGTGCCCAAACCATTTCAAAACACCCTCTTCTGCTCTCTCAACCACGCTCTTTTTATTTCCACACATCTCTCTTACCCTTACGTTACTCACTCGATCAAACCACCTCACACCACACATTGTCCTCAAACATCTCATTTCCAGCACATCCATCCTCCTGCGCACAACTCTATCCATAGCCCACGCCTCGCAACCATACAACATTGTTGGAACCACTACTCCTTCAAACATACCCATTTTTGCTTTCCGAGATAATGTTCTCGACTTCCACACATTCTTCAAGGCCCCCAGGATTTTCGCCCCTTCCCCCACCCTACGATCCACTTCCGCTTCCATGGTTCCATCCGCTGCCAGATCCACTCCCAGATATCTAAAACACTTTACTTCCTCCAGTTTTTCTCCATTCAAACTCACCTCCCAATTGACTTGACCCTCAACCCTACTGTACCTAATAACCTTGCTCTTATTCACATTTACTCTTAACTTTCTTCTTCCACACACTTTTCCAAACTCAGTCACCAGCTTCTGCAGTTTCTCACATGAATCAGCCACCAGCGCTGTATCATCAGCGAACAACAACTGACTCACTTCCCAAGCTCTCTCATCCCCAACAGACTTCATACTTGCCCCTCTTTCCAAAACTCTTGCATTTACCTCCCTAACAACCCCATCCATAAACAAATTAAACAACCATGGAGACATCACACACCCCTGCCGCAAACCTACATTCACTGAGAACCAATCACTTTCCTCTCTTCTTACACGTACACATGCCTTACATCCTCGATAAAAACTTTTCACTGCTTCTAACAACTTTCCTCCCACACCATATATTCTTAATACCTTCCACAGAGCATCTCTATCAACTCTATCATATGCCTTCTCCAGATCCATAAATGCTACATACAAATCCATTTGCTTTTCTAAGTATTTCTCACATACATTCTTCAAAGCAAACACCTGATCCACACATCCTCTACCACTTCTGAAACCACACTGCTCTTCCCCAATCTGATGCTCTGTACATGCCTTCACCCTCTCAATCAATACCCTCCCATATAATTTACCAGGAATACTCAACAAACTTATACCTCTGTAATTTGAGCACTCACTCTTATCCCCTTTGCCTTTGTACAATGGCACTATGCACTCATTCCGCCAATCCTCAGGCACCTCACCATGCATCATACATACATTAAATAACCTTACCAACCAGTCAACAATACATTCACCCCCTTTTTTAATAAATTCCACTGCAATACCATCCAAACCTGCTGCCTTGCCGGCTTTCATCTTCCGCAAAGCTTTCACTACCTCTTCTCTGTTTACCAAATCATTTTCCCTAACCCTCTCACTTTGCACACCACCTCGACCAAAACACCCTATATCTGCCACTCTATCATCAAACACATTCAACAAACCTTCAAAATACTCACTCCATCTCCTTCTCACATCACCACTACTTGTTATCACCTCCCCATTTGCGCCCTTCACTGAAGTTCCCATTTGCTCCCTTGTCTTACGCACTTTATTTACCTCCTTCTTGAACATCTTTTTATTCTCCCTAAATTTTAATGATACTCTCTCACCCCAACTCTCATTTGCCCTTTTTTTCACCTCTTGCACCTTTCTCTTGACCTCCTGTCTCTTTCTTTTATGCATCTCCCACTCAATTGCATTTTTTCCCTGCAAAAATCGTCCAAATGCCTCTCTCTTCTCTTTCACTAATACTCTTACTTCTTCATCCCACCACTCACTACCCTTTCTAAACAGCCCACCTCCCACTCTTCTCATGCCACAAGCATCTTTTGCGCAATCCATCACTGATTCCCTAAATACATCCCATTCCTCCCCCACTCCCCTTACTTCCATTGTTCTCACCTTTTTCCATTCTGTACTCAGTCTCTCCTGGTACTTCCTCACACAGGTCTCCTTCTCAAGCTCAGTTACTCTCACCACCCTCTTCACCCCAACATTCACTCTTCTTTTCTGAAAACCCATACAAATCTTCACCTTAGCCTCCACAAGATAATGATCAGACATCCCTCCAGTATCACCTCTCAGCACATTAACATCCAAAAGTCTCTCTTTCGCACGCCTGTCAATTAACACGTAATCCAATAGCGCTCTCTGGCCATCTCTCCTACTTACATAAGTATACTTATGTATATCTCGCTTTTTAAACCAGGTATTCCCAATCATCAGTCCTTTTTCAGCACATAAATCTACAAGCTCTTCACCATTTCCATTTACAACACTGAACACCCCATGTATACCAATTATTCCCTCAACTGCCACATTACTCACCTTTGCATTCAAATCACCCATCACTATGATCCGGTCTCGTGCATCAAAACCACTAACACACTCATTCAGCTGCTCCCAAAACACTTGCCTCTCTTGATCTTTCTTCTCATGCCCCGGTGCATATGCACCAATAATCACCCATCTCTCTCCATCAACTTTCAGTTTTACCCATATTAATCGAGAATTTACTTTCTTACACTCTATCACATACTCCCACAACTCCTGTTTCAGGAGTATTGCTACTCCTTCCCTTGCTCTTGTCCTCTCACTAACCCCTGACTTTACTCCCCAGACATTCCCAAACCACTCTTCCCCTTTACCCTTGAGCTTCGTTTCACTCAGAGCCAAAACATCCAGGTTCCTTTCCTCAAACATACTACCTATCTCTCCTTTTTTCACATCTTGGTTACATCCACACACATTTAGGCACCCCACTCTGAGCCTTCGAGGAGGATGAGCACTCCCCGCGTGACTCCTGTTTCCCATTTTAGAAAGTTAATACAAGGAGGGGAGGATTTCTGGCCCCCCGCTCCCGTCCCCTCTAGTCGCTTTCTACGACACGCGAGGAATACGTGGGAAGTATTCTTTCACTCCTATCCCCAGGGATAATATACATATATATATACATATACACATACACACACATACACGTACATACGCACATATACACACACACACACATACATATATATACATATGAGAAATATAAAAAACAATTTAGAAAACTATATATATAGAAGAGGGAGACCAAATTGGAGGTGGAAAGATGGAGTGAAAAAGATTTTGTGTGATCGGGTCCTGAACATGCAGGAGGGTGAAAGGAGGGCAAGAAATAGAGTGAATTGGAGCGATGTGGTATACAGGGGTTGACGTGCTGTCAGTGGATTGAGTCGGGGCATGTGAAGCGTCTGGGGTAAACCATGGAAAGCTGTGTAGGTATGTATATTTGCGTGTGTGGACGTGTGTATGTACATGTGTATGGGGGGGGGGGGTTGGGCCATTTCTTTCGTCTGTTTCCTTGCGCTACCTCGCAAACGCGGGAGACAGCGACAAAGTATAAAAAAAAAAAAAAAAAAAAAAAAAAAAAATATATATATATATTCCTATGAGTCCACGGGGAAAATGAAACACGAAAAGTTCCCAAGTGCATTTTTGTATAATAATCACATCATCAGGGGAGACACAAGAGAGAAATATAACAGTCTGTTGATATACATCCAAGAGACGAAGCTACGACGCCATTTGGTAAACATGTGATTGTCCAAAACATACAACGAGCGTTCATAAACTTATCATTTTACAATTCTTATCAACAATAAAGTTATCTAATTTGTATAGACCATCACTAATATTAACATTATAATTCTTTGTGTATTTAATAATATAAGATTCAATGATATTTCTCTTAGTAATAGAGTTAGAGTTAATAACTGAGATGGCGTTACTCCAGTAAATACAATGATCATAGTTTTTAACATGATTAAACAAGGCATTTGATTCTTGTCCCGTTCTTATACTATATTTATGTTGCTTAAGTCTAACAGAAAGACCCTTACCAGTCTGACCAACATAAAATTCATCACAGTTTTCACAAGGCACTTTATAGATGCAACCAAGAGAAGTTTCATGTGAATTCCTGATTAAGATATTCTTTATAGTATTATTGTTGCTAAAGGCAACATTTACATTAAAGGATTTAAGCAACATGGGAAACAAAGTGAAATTATTATCAAAAGGGAGAACTAAAAGATTCTTGGTGTCAATGGGAGGTTTGGGCTCATCTTTATAAAATGATTTCTTTGCTAACTTCAGGGGTTTATCAATTAAAGTTCTAGGGAACTTTTACTTAGATCCAATAGAATATATCTTCTCCAACTCATCATCAATAAACTCTGGACAGCAAATACGTATTGCCCTAAGGAACATAGATTGAAATGATGATAGTTTAACTCTGTCATGTTGAGATGAGTAATAATGGACATATGAGCATACATTGGTGAGTTTTCTGTATATATATATATATATATATATATATATATATATATATATATATATATATATATATATATATATATATATATATATATATATATATATATATATATATATATAATACATAACGTTCGGTTTAGATGAGAGTACTCTTGAATCAAGCAAAACGAACACATATAGAATCTAGTGTCCTACACAACGCAGCGAGGTCACGCTGCTCCAGAATGTAAACGAATATCATGGAACATAGAAACATGAGCCAATCTCACAGAACATTGGTATTTCTGCAATACCTCAGTAACATCAAATGGTCATATAGTGCTAAACGTTGCCTTATATTTGTTTTATATTTTCTAGAATGAGAGGTCATTAGTGAATATATTTTGTATGGTTAGTGATACGAGCTTGCAATAATTCTTCCATTTCAGTAAGTCCATGAACCATGGAGGCGCTACAATATATTGAAAAAAAACATATGTGTTGCACACAAAATTTGAAATAATTTCTGTTGCCCAATACAACCCTGTTGTATTTCAATCCATGTTCCGAAATACTTGGTTTTTCCATCATTTGTTTCTGGTCTTTACTTCTTTTCTTCGTTTTAGATGATCCTGTTTTCTTTAAGGGATCTGGACTTACGTGTAGTGAGAAATAATGCAAAAGTATGAGAAGTTTTAGGTAAGAGGGTAGTGGTGATCTGTTTGGTGAGAAGAGACAGCAGTTGCAAATGTTTGACAAACATACGAAGAAAAAGGGATGAAAAGGGTATTTTCGCATCAATTTCAATACCTTTCGAGTATATATATATATATATATATATATATATATATATATATATATATATATATATATATATATATATATATATATATATATATATATATATCATTTACCTCCCTCCCATCTCAACCATATACAAATTAAACAACGTGCTCGTTCACGTACCTTTCATACTTGATAAAAACATCTCTCTGATAAAGACATCTCGGTAGTATAATGGTGAGTATCCCCGCCTCATCCCTGGGGATAGGGGAGAAAGAATACTTCCCACGTCTTCGCTACGTGTCGTAGAAGGATACTATAAGGGAGCGGGGGGCTGGAAATCCTACCCTCTCGTTATTTTCTTTTTTTAAGTTTCCAAAAGAAGGAACAGAGAAGGGGGTCAGGTGAGGACATTCCCTCAAAGGCCCAGTCCTCTGTTCGTAACGCTACCTCGTTAACGCGGGAAATGGCGAATAGTATAAAAGAAAAAAATAAATACATATATATATATATATATATATATATATATATATATATATATATATATATATATATATATATATATATATATATGTATATATATATATATATATATATATATATATATATATATATATATATATATATATATATATATATATATATATATATATATATATATATATATATATATATATATATATATATATATATATATATATGTATTATCCCTGGGGATAGGGGATTAAGAATACTTCCCACGTATATAGAAGGCGACTAAAAGGGGAGGGAGCGGGGGGCTGGAAATCCTCCCCCTCTCGTTTTTTTTTTTTAATTTTCCAAAAGATGGAACAGAGGGGGCCAGGTGAGGATATTCCAAAAAAGGCCCAGTCCTCTGTTCTTAGCGCTACCTCGCTAACGCGGGAAATGGCGAATAGTTTAAAAGAAAGAAAAAAAGAAAAAAAAAATATATATATATATATATATATATATATATATATATATATATATATATATATATATATATATATATATATATATATATATATATATATATATATATATATATATATATATATATATATATATATATATATATATATATATATATATATATATATATATATATATATATATATATTCCTAGGGATGGGGGAGAGAGAATACTTCCCACGCATTCCTCACATGTCGTAGAAGGCGACTAAAGGGGACGGGAGCAGGGGGCTGGAACCCCCATCCTTGTCTTTTGACTTTCTAAAACGGGAAACAGGAGTCACGCGGGGAGTGCTAATGCACACACACTTAGACTGGGGTGTCTAAATGTGTGTGGATATAACCAAGATGAGAAAAAAGGAGATACGTAGGAAGATTGAGGAAAGGAACCTGGATGTTTTGGCTCTGAGTGAAACGAAGCTCAAGGGTAAAGGGGAAGAGTGGTTTCGAAATGTCTTGGGAGTAAAGACAGGGGTTGGTGAGAGGACAAGAGCAAGGGAAGGAGTAGCACTATTCCTGAAACAGGAGTGGTAGGAATATGTGATAGAGTAAAGAAAAGGGATGGAGAGAGATGGGTGATTATTGGTGCATATGCACCTGGGCATGAGAAGTAAGTGTTTTGGGAGCAGCTGAGTGAGTGTATTAGTAGTTTTCCTGCACGAGACCGGGTTATAGTGATGGGTGCTTTGAATGTATAGGTGAATAACGTGGCAATTGAGGAAATAATTGGTGACCATGAGCTGTTCAGTGTTGTAAATGGACATGGTGAAGAGCTTGTAGATTTGGGCGCTGAAAAAAGACTGGTGTTTGGGAATACCTGGTTAAAAAGAGATATATACATAAGTATACGTATGTAAGTAGGAGAGATGGCCAGAAAGCGTTATTGGATTATGTGTTAATTGATAGGCGCGTGAAAGAGTGACTTTTGGATGTTAATGTGCTGAAAGGTGCAACTGGATTGATATCTGATCATTATCTTGCGAAGGCGAGGGTGAAATTTGTAGTAGTTTTCAGAAAAGAAGAGAGAATGTTGGGATGAAGAGAGTGGTGAGAGTAAGTGAGCATGGGAAGGAGACTTTTGTGAGGAAGTACCAGGAGAGACTGAGTACAGAATGGAAAAAGGTGAGAACAAAGGACGTAAGGGGAGTGGGGGAGGAATGAAATGTATTTAGGGAAGCAGTGATAGCTTGCGCAAAAGATGCTTGTGGCATGAGAAGCGTGAGAGGTGGGTAGATTAGAAAGGGTAGTGAGTGGTGGGAAGAAGTAGGATTATTGGTGAAAGAGAAGAGATGCATTAGGACGATTTTTGTAGGGAAATAATGGAAATGACTGGGAGATGTATAAAAGAAAGAATACTTCCCACGTATTCCCTGCGTGTCATAGAAGGCGACTAAAGGGGAAGGGAGCGGGTGGCTGGAAATCCTCCCCTCACTTTTTTTTTTTTAATTTTCCAAAAGAAGGAACAGAGAAGGGAGCCAGATGAGGACATTCCCTCAAATGCCAAGTCCTCTGTTCTTAACGCTTCCTCGCTAACGCGGGAAATGGCGAATAGTATGAAAGATATATATATATATATATATATATATATATATATATATATATATATATATATATATATATATATATATATATATATAAATCCCGGGGGATAGGGGAGAAAGAATACTTCCCACGTATTCCCTGCATGTCGTAGAAGGCGACTAAAAGGGGAGGGAGCGGGTGGCTGGAAATCCTCCCCTCTCTTTTGTTCTAATTTTCCAAAAGAAGGAACAGAGAAGGGGCCCAGGTGAGGATATTCCCTCAAGGGCCCAGTCCTTTGTTCTTAACGCTACCTCGCTGATGCGGGAAATGGCAAATATTATGAAAGGAAATATATATATATATATATATATATATATATATATATATATATATATATATATATATATATATATATATATATATATATATATATATATATATAGAACAACATCCGCAAGGAAACGAAACTGCGAGCTTTTGGGAGTCTGGTCTCTCCGGCGTTCCCATTCTTCGTGTATGGTAAAGCTTCCTCCTGGAAGGAACCAGCCATCATATGTCGGAAGACTTGCGACTCATGTTTACAGCTGGGCATACCCACGTGTAAGTGATTCAGGTGCCTAATCTGCCGTGTGAGTACCTGGGGGAACGGGGAGTACCACACCTTGCTAGTATACTGCTTCATTGATCGTCTGCTCTAGGATGTATTGACCACATATGTCCTGAGTACGTCGTCAGTGCTGTGAAGGAGAAGTCCGGGTTCACATGAATGACTTTCAGTAAAACATAATGCAAGTGCCCGAGCACCGAAGACTCTACTTGCCGTTCAACATTGATCCACCATCCACAGGTATGATTGACTAATCTTGAGTAAGCAGAACAGAAAGGCTTTTACCAGAGCGGGACGCTCCGTGCCTGCAATGAATATGGATGTGTAGAATCTAAAAGTATAGAAAAGATTGTACTAGTGTGAAAGAGTAGTGATTCAGAGACACAAACAGTGTCCGTTTACATTCGAGGCAGTTTTGTAAACTCCTGTACATACAGTAGAGTTAGTTTGGTAGGAGTGGGTAACTCAAGAAGAGATATCCAAGGCATTTCTGTAAAGAAAAAAAGATTGATGAGCAAAACATGGAAACGGCGCCAGAGATTTCTTAGTTTCCATTACAATGTATCAACGAAACATGTCGATCGTTGCAGAAGTTTCACACTACCGCTTCCACCTAAAGTCAAATGAAACTACTGCACATCCAGGAGTGCAGAATGAGTTCCTCAGGTCCCACCACTTGACCACTGGTAGCAGTACCACTGGTGATGCAGTCTCACCACCTTCACTGCACTTGAGGGAGAAACATCATGAAAAAGCAGACTTTTGTCTCCGTCATCTTTCTATGGCCTTCTATTTAAGTTCACTTCGTGGGTTTTTGCTGCAGGAATCTTGACCGCAGTCCTTATAGATCTCTTAATTCACATTCCCATCCTAATGATGAATGATCATGAATCACCACTTCATGGGTTCTCTTGCAATTTGCATCAATTTTTGTTTTCCCATTTATTGATAACTCCCTTAGTAGACTGTGGCTTTACCGTTTTCGAATATTGAAATCAAACAAACGTAAACGAAAAGTTCCTGAAGCCGACGCTCCTGCTCTTCATAGTCTTTGTATTTCTCAATCTGTAAATCATTAGTACAGAGGCTCACATGGACTTCAAACCAAACTCAACGGCTCCCTTTGGCGCACGTTAAACCTTATGTCCCTTCTATACTTTTCATGCATCAATCATTATTCAGGGTTCCATGAACTGGAGCCTCTAAAAAATCATCTAAATCTAAACAGAAGAATTATCCACTCTTAACACTTGTGCTTTACTATTATTCCATACATCCATCAAGTACCCTGGTCTTGATATATGTAACGTCTTAATATGCGTTCAGCAGTCGGTTTATTGTCATTTTTCTCAGATTTCTCTCCATGTTAACCGTGGGTTGACCAAAATGCTCAAGTGGTAAGTTTACATTACACCATCTGAGGGGAAAGCATGTTGTTATTAATTCCACCGAGGATAGTAGTGTTGATCGCAAGCCGACCGTATCTCAGTTGTACCGCCTATTCCAAGCAATCTAGGCAAGCCATGCCGACTGATCCTTTGATGTTCCATGGAAGCATTCCACAGCTATTACCCTGGGAGTGAAACACGTCATGAGTGAGGTGTGTAACTGCTTGAGTTCCACCACCTGTTGAGAGCTGCTGGCCAAGAAATTCCTAACTACAATCAGCGCCTTTTGATTCAGGTGGATCAAGGTTTCACTTCCGTGAGTCAGAATTGGGATACCCTTATCCTCATGGTAGCTTACTCTGCATCTGAACTATCCTGTTTACTTGAGCATTCAGAGCATCTCTAAATCTTCTCTTTAGCGAGACTCTACTTTCAACCGAAGCTGCCTTACTATCCTCCTTGCTGATCATCTTTTCTATACACCTGAAATCATCAGCAACTCTTAATAATTGTTTTTGTAAACTGGTAGTGACTATCTCTCTATGGAAAATTTCTCAACTTTCTTGTCTCCTTCAATGGTGCTGTAACTCCACTTCTTGACTCAGTGAACTTACTTAATATTACTGTAGCATCCACACAATATCAACATGCTTTTAGGTTGATTATGGTAGTAAAGTTGGAGTGCGTTACCCTGTGTGACTCTGCTACCAGAGAGAGGGAGGGATCAGGTAGTAGAGTAATAGCCCCTCCAATGACCCCTTCATACTAAAGGCATACTACTCTGACTACACTTTAGTGTGTGACTCTGCCACCAGTGAGACGGAGAGCTCAAGTGGTAATGTATTGGTCCCTCCCAGCACACCAGCTAATTCAAGGAATATCGCATCCCTACCCTTGGAGTAACCAATTAGGTAGTAGCTGTTGACAGCAGCCGGCCTGGGCGGTAATACCATCCTGACTGACGAGCATTAAAGTAGTACACTGTCTATGTCAGGATTGCTGGTGTGACTTTCTGTCTCACCTAAACGAGACTGCCAGTCTAGTCCTACCATCTCCTTACAAGCACCACACACCTACTCAAACCTTGCTATTTTCACGTAAGTCTTTTTGCCTACTCCTGTCCACTCTTAACATATTCAAGTATCATCATGACAGAGTCCAACAAATCTATGGCCTCTAGTCTCTGGCATCATGGGGTGCTAAGAATTTCTGGGTTTCTGCCTGACTCTACTGCCAATGAGAGAGAGGGCTCTGGCTGTAGTAGTACTGGTCCCTCCAACGACCTTTCCCTCTCTGTTATACATTCCTACTTTTTTATTCACTATACCCACATTCGTGGTCTCTCTAGTATTCTCTTATCTGTTGAAAGCCATCTGTCGAGTACCTTTCTTAATATATAAATTTTCTTTGAGACAGCTGTCTAATGATGTTCTCACTAAACCTTTTTTCATATCCAACTATAATCTCTACTCACGTTTCCAGTTCAAAGGTGGTGTTTGTGCATATTCCAAATTCAACATACCTGTTGGACGCCTCAAACTCTGATGTTATGTGACTCAAGGTCTTTGTCCCAACTACCATATATTCATTCTGCGTTGTCCATTTTTCTCCTATACTTTTCCTCCTTTCAACAGTTTTGCTCTCCTCCACAAATAATCAAATGCACTCATACGCTGACGACTCAACACTGCCTTCATACATATCCTTCAGCTCTGCTCCTCCTACTCTCACTCGATCTGCATCTCGTCTTGACACAGCTTTCTCCTGACCCTATGAACATACTTGGTATTACTTTAACATTCATTCTTTTTTGGAAACACTTATCACGGAAATAGCTAAGTTTGTCTTCTAAAAGAAAAACTGAGTGCCTGTTTAGATGTCGAAACATCTTTTCTTCCCTGCAGTTGCTCCGTTTATACAAATGATGGATTCGTCCTTTTATGGAGTGCTGCTCTCACATCTGCAGTGCTTCTAGCTTTTCATATTCATTTGACAGAGTTGAGTCGAAAACGGTCCGTCTTATAAACTGTCACAGGCTAACTTCTAGACTTGAACCTCTGGCTCTATTCCGCAATGTTGGTATACTTTACCTTTTCTATAGGTATTATCTTCGTCTTTGCTCCCGAGAGATGGCTGCTTGTGTGCCCCCACCACTTGTTAGACCACGCAATACTGGGCAACCTGTTGCGTCGCGTGATTACTTTGTGGCTATCGGCAGCTCAGATGTAGGCTGTTTTGATAACTGCTTCTTTCCCTACACGCCAAAGCTTTGAAACTCTCTACCTTCTCATGTCTTTCCCAAAAACTAAGTCCTGGCACTTCTTAAAAGACAAGTTTTTCACTTCCTCCAAAATTCGTAGATACTTTCCCTTGCCCATTCTTTTTCCATTTCATTATTCTCTATATTTCAATTAAGGCTCGGCCTTGATGTGGACTTTTGTCCGTGTCTGGAGCCTCCAACTAAAAAGATGAAGAAACAGTTTATCAAGGTCGTAAACATATCAAAAAGAGACATAGACACCTCGTCCCGTTTCCGGACTTTCCAGATTTCACTAGGAATATCTTAATGTGTTCCCCAGGCTGGATAATCAACAGACATTGTTGCACATGATAATGGAGAGGTAACGCTCCTTTTCTTCCTGTTACAGTAAGGTAACTTACTGCATCTTCCAGCCGGAACCATTGAATAATTCATACTGAATCAACTCATTGTCCTGATGATTTTCAAGCTATATCTGACTGGGTTTATCATACTGTATGCCTAATGCAATGTAGATGACAGTTAGTTCAACTGAACTATTAACTTAGACTGCACACACAGTCTAGAAACAATGGTACTGCAAAGATGATGAAGATAAACTTGTCTCCTTCATTACAAAGTTGTTCAGAAAATTGTCACAATTTTGAGGGGGTAAATTGCCTTCCTTACAGTACTTCATGATCTCACACCAAATCGCGTCGTTCACTTGGCAGATGATAGGGTGAATACACATTTCTACAGATTAGATGTGACTATGGTGATTGGATTTCCAGATGACTTGAGCGTTAAGAACAAGAGACCTGATACTATCGGTGGAACCTCTTTGACAGTAACATAATATCTCACATATATAACTTTTAACGTTACAAAACACATTCCACAACCATCAAGTAGCTGTGTGAGGCAGGCTTCCTCCTTAGTAAAATATCTCTTTATCGAGAGTACTTGTCAACACTATCGTATATGATGATGATCAGTCCTTTTCTTTTTATGGTAAAGACTCCGTTACAAAGGAAAGTCCACATCAAAGCCAGGCGATAAGTGAAATATAGAGAGAATTATGGGAGGGGAAAAAGAAGAGTCAAGGGAAAGTATTTAGACTTTTTTTGTGGAAGGGAACGTCTTATAAAATGTGCCAGGTCATAGTTACTGGGCAAGACGTGGGAAGGTAGAGAGCATTACACAGCCGAGGGGAAAGTGCAAATTCATACAGGTTCACCTTATCGGAAAATGTCATCTTCCACTGACCCTGTGGTCCTAAACATTACCAAAAAGGTGTCCATCACAACATGAATTTCTGAATTAACGTCAGCCTCAGTAA
The DNA here is from genome assembly GCF_036320965.1 of Panulirus ornatus. NCBI lineage: Eukaryota > Metazoa > Arthropoda > Malacostraca > Decapoda > Palinuridae > Panulirus > Panulirus ornatus. The sequence continues at coordinate 21,517,313 of NC_092227.1, forward strand.
ATTTTGATATCTCCTGCAGATACAGTGGAGGCTCCTCACCAGGAGGACATCTCCTCCAGTGACACGGCAGTAATTCCGAACTCTCCGAAATGAGCGACAGAAACTTCTCATGTTAACCTGACACTTTCTAAAGAAACTTCTCTCCTCCATAACGAAAACAAGTGTTTCTTTCTTAAACTCCCGCGGACACAACACCTGACATGATAAACTATACCTTGCCTTCCCGGCCTCACCTCTGATCCTGAAACTTTACTCCTCGCCTCTTCCACAAGAAGATGACTATCAGAAAAATTAAAGTAAGGCTCTCCTTAAAAAGATGATGATTATGAACCTTTTGATATTTCCCAAGCAAAGGGATGGCTGCCATTAAGATAGCAACAAGCGTATCATGAATTTATCATGTGGACAAGAAGGGAAAGTGTTTACAAATTTTATCAACAATAAAGCTATCCACTTTGTATACACCTTCACAAATATTAAGGTTACAATTTTTTGTGTATTCAGTAAGAGAAGATTCAATATTTCTCGTGGCCCAACAGTTAAAGTTAATAACTGAGATGGTATTACTCCAGTCAGTACAATGATCACAATTTTTAACATGATTAAGCAAGGCATTTGATTCTTGCGATATTCTTATACTATATCTATGTTGCTTAAGTCTACCAGATCCTGATTAAGATGTTCTTTATAGAATTATTGTTGCTGAAGGCAACATTTACATTAAAGGGTTTAAGCAACATGGGAAGCAAAGTAAAATCATTATTGAATGGAAGAACAAAGATTCTTGATGTTAATCGGAGGTTTGGGTTCAACTCTATAAGATGATTTCTTTGCCATCTTAAGGGATTTATCAATGAAAGAGCTGGGATACTTTAACTTGGATCCAATAGAATATACCTTCTCAAAGTCATCATCATTAAACTCTCGGGTGCAAATACGTTATGCTCTAAGGAACATAGAATGGAATGTTCATAATTCATCTCTTTCATGTTGAGCTTAGTAATAACGGATATATGAGCATACTTTGGTAGTTTTTCTATATATGCTAAACTTAAACTTGTTTCCATCCCTATAGATCATTCGATATTAAAATTGTAGCATGCCATTTTCTACAGTAAATTTGATGGAAGATACTAAATTGTTAGATAAGGGGAGAAATGTTTCAAAATTTGCATTTGTTGGCCAGACACAAAGAACATCATCCACATACCTAAACCAAATTGATTACAAGGTAAGATATCCTTTATTAACTTTGTTTCAAAGAATTCCACATAAAGATTACATAGTACAGGTGAAACAGGGTTACCCATTGCCATACCAAACTTTTGAGCATAATATTCTTAATCAAATTGAAATACACAGTCATGTATACACAATTTTATCAGTTCAGTGAAAACAGACTTTGAAACAGGTAAATGAATATCTTCTAATATATCAGGTAAATATTCTAAGAGGTCACCAACTGGAACTTTTGTGAACAGTAATGAAACATCAAAGCTAACTAGTTTGAAATCAAAATTAACATTGATATCATTAAGCTTGTTAACTTAATCTACATTGTTTATGATATCAGTATTTGATTCTTACCCACTAATAGGCTTGATAAAGAAACTAACCATTTATATGTGATGGAGCCTAATGAAATCACTATAGGTCTTGCTGGAAAATTTGGTCTGTGTTTTGATAAGTCCATACATATATGGCAATAAAGAGAACAAAGATGACAAACTTTTGATTAGGGAACCATTACCTTCCAACAGCAACTCAATTCTTTATTGAAATGAGAATTAAGTACTTCAAGAGGATTCTTATTGAGTATAAAGTATGTTGTGCCATCACTTAAAATATCATTCATTTTAGATAAGTAATCACTTTTGTCCATAATCACAAATGAATTAGCCTTATCTGCTTTAGTAATATGTATATCATTGTCTTTTTTTAAAGTGTTAATGGCTCTTATAAATCTTTTAGGGCAATTAGAATTCACCGTTTTTGACAAACTGGCATAAAATAAACCTTTACCGACGTTAATTTCATCATTAGATAATCTACTATACTTCTCTGAATTACAGAAAGAATTTGTGACATCAACACAACTGGCTTCCCTGTCAGAGCACACAAAACTTAATCCGTAACCTAGAGCACACAAAGAATCCTTATCTAGTTGTTTATTGGACTGGTTTATCACAAAGAAAGGGTTTGTGTTCTTAGTCCAATCACTGTTTTTAATAAGATGGCCTAACTAACAGTTCAGTTTCCTTTGAAGCGTATTCAGTTCACTTCTTAATCAATTACAGCAGTAGTCTGACATACGGTTCTTCCAATGTGTTGGTATAGCCATTTGAGAGGCACGTTTCTTTTCTCTTGTAATGCAAAAGGCCTCTTCCATTGCAATCTTCTTTAATTCAATATGTTTCTTTAGAATACTTTTATGAAAATCGTCAAATGGTCGACCAGATAGCTGCAACGATCGCTGGGTAGTATAGATTTTGGCATCACTTGATCATCGAGGCATCTCTTAAAGAATACAAATCGTAACTTCAGTTTATGGGCCTTGATTATCGACTTGAAGAAAACAGCACCAAAGGGGGAGAGTCCAGGAGAGCTTGTAGAGAAGTAGTAGAAGAGCCGTGAGACCTCGTTACTGCATCCTCAAGGGTGAAAGTAAAGTGAGAGTCATTGCCTAACTCCATCATGGCAATCTTTTGAATACATACAAACACTTGAGGTGTGTTAGGATTTGTAGTTTTTTGAACAATTTTGGAGCCTTGTTGACTCTGGAAACACTGCACTGGATTTGCCCTATGCCAGTGGACTGTCGAGGGTAAGGCACAAAAGGATAAGATGCAGCACTGTTAGACTTAAGCAACATAGATATAGTATAAGAACAAGACAAGAATCAATTGCCTTAATGTTGAATCATGTTAAGAATTATGATCATTGTATTGACTGGAGTATGCCATCTCAGTTATTAACTCAAGCTGTTGTACCACGAGAAATATCATCAATATTCTATTGTCAAATACACAAATAACTGTAAACTTAATATTAGTGGTCAACAAAATTGGATGACTTTATCGTTCATAAAATTTGCAAAATGTGCCCCTTCTTGTTCACATAGTAAGTTTATGATACGCTTGTTGCCAGACTCGAACACAGCCGACCTATATTCGAGTAGTTACTTGTTTACCAAATGGCTTCCTAGCTACATCTCTTCGTTGTATATCAACTGACTATCATATTTCTTTCTTGCATCTCCCATGATGATGTGATTATTGCACGAAAATGCACTTGGGAACTTATCGTGTTTCATTTCCCCGTAGACTCACAGGAATATACTTAATCACTCGCTCATTTGTGATCCTTTTCAAATATATCAAAGATGTTATGGGCAGATGAAGCCCTAATCAAGGCCTTCTCTCTCCATCTGTGCATATATATATATATATATATATATATATATATATATATATATATATATATATATATATATATATATATATATATATATATATATATTTATCTTTTCTATTTCATTTTTGCTTTGTCGCTGTCTCCCGCGTTAGCGAGGTAGCGCGAGGAAACAGACGAAAGAATGGCCCAACCCACCTACATACACATGTATATACGTACACGTCCACACACGCAAATATACATACCTATACATGTCAACATAATAATATATATACACACACAGACACATACATATATACACATGTACATAATTCATACTGTCTGCCTTTATTCATTCCCATCGCCACCCCGCCACACATGGAATAACAACCCCCATCCCCCTCATGTGCGCGAAGTAGCGCTAGGAAAAAACAGCAAAGGCCACAATCGTTCACACTCAGTCGCTAGATGTCATGTAATAATGCACCGAAACCACAGCTCCCTTTCCACAGGGAAAAGGAAGCACGATTAGTTCCCAAGTGCACTTTCGTGTAATAATCACATCATCAGGGGAGACAAAAAAGAGAAATATAACAGTCAGTTGATATACAACGAAGAGACGTAGCTAGGAAACCATTTGGTAAACATGCGATTGTTAAAGAGCGCATCATAAACTTATTATTTTACAAATCTTATCAACAATAAAGTTATCCAATTTGTATAAACCATCACTAATATCAACATTATAATTCTTTGTTTATACAATCATAGAAGATTCAATGATATTTCTCACGGTAGTAGAGTTAAAGTTAATAAATGAATTGGCATTACTCCAGTCATTACAATGATCATAGTTTTTAACATGATTAAACAAGTCATTTGATTCTTGCCCGTTCTTGTACTATATCTATGTTGCTTAAGTCTAACAGAAAGATCCTTAACAATCTGTCCAACATGAAACTTATCACAGTTTCTACATGGGACTGCATAGATGCACCCAGGAGAATTTTCTGGCTTGTTCCTGATTAAGATATTGGTAGGTTTTCTAGTCGCCTTCTGCGACACACAGGGAATACATGGGAAGTATTCTTTCTCCCCTATCCCCAAGGTTTGTATGTTCTATGAAGGTGCCCGTTTCTATTCACTTTATTCATATATATATATATATATATATATATATATATATATATATGTATATATGTATATATATATATATATATATATATATATATATATATATATATATATATATATATATATATATATATTTTGTGCTTTGTCGCTGTCTCCCGCGTTTGCGAGGTAGCGCAAGGAAACAGACGAAAGAAATGGCCCAACCCACCCCCATACACATGTATATACACACGTCCACACACGCAAATTTAAATACCTACACAGCTTTCCATGGTTTACCCCAGACGCCTCACATGCCCTGATTCAATCCACTGACAGCACGTCAACCCCGGTATACCACATCGCTCCAATTCACTCTATTCCTTGCCCTCCTTTCACCCTCCTGCATGTTCAGGCCCCAATCACACAAAATCTTTTTCACTCCATCTTTCCACCTCCAATTTGGTCTCCCTCTTCTCCTTGTTCCCTCCACCTCCGACACATATATCCTCTTGGTCAATCTTTCCTCACTCATTCTCTCCATGTGCCCAAACCATTTCAGAATACCCTCTTCTGCTCTCTCAACCACGCTATTTTTATTTCCACACATCTCTCTTACCCTTACGTTACTTACTCGATCAAACCACCTCACACCACACATTGTCCTCAAACATCTCATTTCCAGCACATCCATCCTCTTGCGCACAACTCTATCCATAGCCCACGCCTCGCAACCATACAACATTGTTGGAACCACTATTACTTCAAACATACCCATTTTTGCTTTACGAGATAATGTTCTCGACTTCCACACATTCTTCAAGGCTCCCAGAATTTTCGCCCCCTCCCCCACCCTATGATCCACTTCCGCTTCCATATACATATATATATATATATGTATATATATATATATATATATATATATTTTTTTTTTTTTCTTTTTATACTTTGTCGCTGTCTCCCGCGTTTGCGAGGTAGCGTAAGGAAACAGACGAAAGAAATGGCCCAACCCCCCCCCCCATACACATGTACATACACACGTCCACACACGCAAATATACATACCTACACAGCTTTCCATGGTTTACCCCAGACGCTTCACATGCCTTGATTCACTCCACTGACAGCACGTCAACCCCTGTATACCACATCGCTCCAATTCACTCTATTCCTTGCCCTCCTTTCACCCTCCTGCATGTTCAGGCCCCGATCACACAAAATATTTTTCACTCCATCTTTCCACCTCCAATTTGGTCTCCCTCTTCTCCTCGTTCCCTCCACCTCCGACACATATATCCTCTTGGTCAATCTTTCCTCACTCATTCTCTCCATGTGCCCAAACCATTTCAAAACACCCTCTTCTGCTCTCTCAACCACGCTCTTTTTATTTCCACACATCTCTCTTACCCTTACGTTACTTACTCGATCAAACCACCTCACACCACACATTGTCCTCAAACATCTCATTTCCAGCACATCCACCCTCCTGCGCACAACTCTATCCATAGCCAACGCCTCGCAACCATACAACATTGTTGGAACCACTATTCCTTCAAACATACCCATTTTTGCTTTCCGAGATAATGTTCTCGACTTCCACACATTTTTCAAGGCTCCCAAAATTTTCGCCCCCTCCCCCACCCTATGATCCACTTCCGCTTCCATGGTTCCATCCGCTGACAGATCCACTCCCAGATATCTAAAACACTTCACTTCCTCCAGTTTTTCTCCATTCAAACTCACCTCCCAATTGACTTGACCCTCAACCCTACTGTACCTAATAACCTTGCTCTTATTCACATTTACTCTTAACTTTCTTCTTCCACACACTTTACCAAACTCAGTCACCAGCTTCTGCAGTTTCTCACATGAATCAGCCACCAGCGCTGTATCATCAGCGAACAACAACTGACTCACTTCCCAAGCTCTCTCATCCCCAACAGACTTCATACTTGCCCCTCTTTCCAGGACTCTTACATTTACCTCCCTAACAACCCCATCCATAAACAAATTAAACAACCATGGAGACATCACACACCCCTGCCGCAAACCTACATTCACTGAGAACCAATCACTTTCCTCTCTTCCTACACGTACACATGCCTTACATCCTCGATAAAAACTTTTCACTGCTTCTAACAACTTGCCTCCCACACCATATATTCTTAATACCTTCCACAGAGCATCTCTATCAACTCTATCATATGCCTTCTCCAGATCCATAAATGCTACATACAAATCCATTTGCTTTTCTAAGTATTTCTCACATACATTCTTCAAAGCAAACACCTGATCCACACATCCTCTACCACTTCTGAAACCGCACTGCTCTTCCCCAATCTGATGCTCTGTACATGCCTTCACCCTCTCAATCAATACCCTCCCATATAATTTACCAGGAATACTCAACAAACTTATATCTCTGTAATTTGAGCACTCACTCTTATCCCCTTTGCCTTTGTACAATGGCACTATGCACGCATTCCGCCAATCCTCAGGCACCTCACCATGAGTCATACATACATTAAATAACCTTACCAACCAGTCAACAATACAGTCACCCCCTTTTTTAATAAATTCCACTGCAATACCATCCAAACCTGCTGCCTTGCCGGCTTTCATCTTCCGCAAAGCTTTTACTACCTCTTCTCTGTTTACCAAATCATTTTCCCTAACCCTCTCACTTTGCACACCACCTCGACCAAAACACCCTATATCTGCCACTCTGTCATCAGACACATTCAACAAACCTTCAAAATACTCATTCCATCTCCTTCTCACATCACCACTATTTGTTATCACCTCCCCATTTACGCCCTTCACTGAAGTTCCCATTTGCTCCCTTGTCTTACGCACCCTATTTACCTCCTTCCAGAACATCTTTTTATTCTCCCTACATATATATATATATATATATATATATATATATATATATATATATGTATGTATATATACATATATATATATGTGTGTATATATATATATATATATATATATATATATATATATATATATATATATATATATATATATATATATATATATATACATAAACATATATATGAATAAAGTGCATAGAAACGCGCACCTTCATAGAACATACAAACCTTCAACAGCCAGGATCGAACCCGGGACCCTTGGGCAAAAGGTAGGAATGTTAACCGCTAGGCTATGGGCCCATATCCCAGCGGTTAGCATTCCTGCCTCTTGCACAGGGGTCACGGGTTCGATCCTGGCTGTTGGAGGTTTGTATGTTTCCTCAGAGGCCCAGTCCTCTGTTCTTAACGATACCTCGCTGAGGCGGGAAATGGCGAATAGTATGAAAGAAAAAGAAAGATATATATATATATATATATATATATATATATATATATATATATATATATATATATATATAAACCTAGCTTGAGATAGGCACCCATATTATCAACCCACTCATAAGGGCTAGAATAACAGCTGGGTTGACTGTGGACTGACTGCCACTACATAGGTTCGAAGTTATGCGCTCCAACCTGGGCGGACCGTTAATGCGTCGAAGTCAGGAAAGCTAACCCCTACACCATGGAGGTGTTGTTAGGACACTACTTCAGAAATAAGTTACAAACAAATGGCTTCCATCGAAATAAAACGAGATCTACACAATCAGGAGAATTGTTGAGGAACTTCCCCTTTGAGATATCCCTAATTGGGTAAATTTTCGACATGAAATCAAACTCTCTCTTTGAAGTCAGCTGTACTATGTGCGTTACACAATACAAAGTTACCTAAGCAGATTTACAAAGAGGAGCTTTGGCAGTCTTTTTTCCCCTTAAGAATAACAGTATGACCCTTTACAGACGGGACGACCTATGTGAATGACTATACGTCTCTTGGGTATGATTGCCCTAGTCGGATATTCATAGTGGATGGTCGTATCAATGTGTTGAGAGGGACAAAAACTGACCTTTAAACAACGTCTTATAAGAGTAACTATTCACCCGAAAACCTGGAAGAAGTTGGATTATCAAGGAAGGTAAAACACACATGGTTCACATTGTCTCAATGATATAGAAATCGTCAATTAAAAGTGTCAGCTTAAAGATACTTGGAAGCTATAAAACCTTCCTTATACTAACTACTATATCATGATGATCCACAGGATTTAAAACGTTTTATAAACATTGGAAGTCAAAGTTTTAGCTTTATAGAAATGTTTCAAAAATATTGAAAGGAAACCATGACAAAATCAATTCACGTGGAAAGTCTGAAATAAAATGTCAGGTTGAAAACTGTAAGACTGGGAGATTTCTAATGCCAGTAGCGACAGATTTTCTGTCACCATTGGTCATCGAAAATGGTAAGAAAGATAAAAGTGAAACTCGTCATGGAGGTAAAGGGCAACTCCCTCATCTTATCGAGTATATGAAGCAGGCTTGTAGATCTACCTCACTATAATTTGTAAGATAAACTTCATGAAATAAACCATGAGATTAAGAGGAAAATAGCAGAGGGACACGAGTATTCATGCCCTCGTCATATCAGGTCCTCATGTCAGCCACTCACCCCGCTATATTATCTGTATAAAATCTAATCAGTAATTCACAAACCTTTGATGTCTGTGGAAAACTTTTACTCGGGGAAAAAAAATGAGAGGGGGGTTTTATCTGTAGTGGGAGATTTATGCTGTGAGCAATGGTGATTTATGGGTACGTTATGTTGGGGAAGATTGGAGAAAGCCTAGAAGAGTGCAGGATGAAAGGAATGAAAGAATGGAAAATCAAAGAAAGATAGTCTGATGTGTATCAACTAGAAAAAAAAAAATGCCATGGAGTAAGAAATCTCAAAGTTGAAAATGACCAAAGAACAGCATTTGTGAGGAGTTCACGGTAGAAAAGTATGGTAAGAGACAGTGGATCCCACTAACAAAACAATCATAATAATGACTGTAAGTGAACCACGAAGCCTGGAGGTGATGGTGGAGGAGGAGGAGGAGGAGAAGGAAGGTAGGAATAATATTTGTATACTTAGCTCAGTAGCTGCTGTGTGGGTGGCAGTGAAGCACCAGGATCCAGGCACAGGGATATGCACTCCTCTCTCCACTAGTAACAAGAGAGGCTCAGAGAGAGAGAGAGAGAGAGAGAAAGAAAGAGAGAGAGACTGAACGAACTTGAAGTTTTCGGGGAACTACCAGGCCCTGGTGACGACTGCTAAATTTCAGATCCTGGAAGGATACAAAACTACTACCCCACCCTCCAGCCCTTAACCCTCACTCTCCAGCAACGTCTGCCTACGTCAACCTAAACTTATGTTTTAGAATATATGTTTACACTCAATTCACCCGTGACTCAGAAAAACTGAAGATGTGATGATAATGGAACACTATATATGTTGTTAAAGCATCATATATTTCAGGACTAATTCCTAAAAACATTTCTATGTATACCTCGAAAATATCATTACGTTCTCCGAGAGAACATGCATAAAACAGACCTCTGAAACACACCTCTCAGTGTGGAGAGACTGTGGCAGACCTTCCACAGCATCCAGTGAGCGGGGGTTTACATTGATCACCAGTCGATCCATAGTGACGACGGCACACCCACCAGAGGATGTGCCGTGTGGGAAGCAGGTTCTGCTACTGCTGCTGTTACCTTATGGGAGGCACGTTCTCCTGCTACTGCCGCTACAGTATGGGAGGCAGGTTTTCCTGCTGCTGCTTCTACTGCCGTGTAGGAGGCAGTTTCTGCTGCTGATGCTGTTGCTTCATCTGTACGTGAAGGATGCCCAGCTGCTACTGCTGCTGCTGTGTCGGAGGCAGATGCTCCTGCTGCTCCTGTTACTCTGTGGAGGTAGGTTCTTCCATCGCTGCTGCTGCTGCTACTGCTGCCGTGTGGGAGGCAGGTCATGCATATGATGCTACCGCTACTGCTTCTGCTGCTGTTGCCATGTGGGAGGTAGGTCCTCGTGCTGCTGCTACGGTTATCACTGCTGGTACAGTTAGGAAGAAAGCTCCTGCTGCTGCTGTTACTTCTAGCTTAACTGCTTCAATGTGAGAGTCCGAACCTGCTGCTGCTGCTGACAATGCTGCTGTTGCCGTGTGAGTGGAAAGTCCTGCTGCTGCTGCTACTGTTGTTGATACCGTGTGGTAGGCAGGTTCTGCTGCTGTTCCTGCTGCTGCTTCTGCTACCGTGTGAGAAGAGGATCCTGCCGCTGCCGCTGCTGCTATTGCTACCGTGGTGGAGGTAGGTCCTGCTGCTGCTGCTGCTGCTTGATGATGCTGATGATCATGATGATGATAATGATAATGCCACCGTAGTGGATCCAGATCCTGCTGCTGCTACTGTTGCTACCGTGGTGGAGGCAGGTCCAGCTGCTGCTGCTAATGATGATGCTGCTACCGTGTAAGACGCAGGTCCTGCTGGTGCTGCTGCTCCTGCTATCGTGTGAAAGGTCTTCCCACTGCTGCCGTCACGTGATAGGCAGGCCCTGCTGCTGCTGTTATTCCTACCTTTTGTGAAGCAGATCATTCTTTTTGTCTGTTGTTGTTGCTGCTGCTGCTGCTGTTGCTACAGTCTGGGAAGCAGGCCCTTTTACTGTTGCTGCTGCTGCTTTTGTTGTGTAGAAAACAGGTCTTGCTGCTTCTGCTGCTGCTATATTGTGAGACACAAGTCTTGTTGATGCTGTTGCTCCTGCTGCTACGGTAAGAGAGTCTGGTCTCCTTCTGCTGCTGCTACCGCGCGGGAAGCAGATTGCTGCTTCTGCTGCTGTAGGTGCTACCTTGTGAGAGTAGGGTTCTGTTGTTGTTGCAGCTGCTGCTGTTACAGTGAAGGAGGCAGGTTCTCACGTTGCTGCCACCATTGCTTGGGGACGTAGGTCCTGCTGCTGCTGATGCAGCTACTACCTTGTGAGAGGCTTGTTGCTGTTTCTGATTTTACTACTATTACCGTGTAGGAGGCAAGTCCTCCTCCTGCTGCTGTTACTTCAGATGGCGCTACCTTGTGGAAGGCAGGTCCTGCTGTTGCCGCTGTTGCTCCCGTGTGGGAGGAAAGTCTTGCTGCTGCTACTACTGCTGTTGCTGTTACCGTGTGGGAAACAGGTTCTCCTGCTGTCGTTGCTTCTACCGTGTGTGAAGCAGGTATTCCTCCTGCTACTGCTTTTACTGTAACCCCATGGGAGGCAGGTTCAGCTGCTTCTTTTGCTGCTACTGCTGTTGTTGCAGTGTGGAAGACAAGTTCTGATGCTGCTGCTGCTGCTGATACCTTGTAGGTGATAGGTTTTACTGTTGTTGTTGCTGCTGCTGCCTTGTGGCTGTCAGGTCCAGCTGCTGCTGGTGATGGCCAAGTATGGAATCATGTGGGAAGCAGATCCTCCTGTTGCTTCTGCTAGTACCGTGTGGGTGGCAGGTTCTGCTGCTGCTGCTGCTGCTGTTACTACTGTGTGGGAGGCAGCTCCTGCTGTTGCTGCTGCTGTTGATGATTCCACCGTGTGGGACGCATTTCCTGCTTCTTCTGCTCCTGCTACATGTGGAAAGCAGTTCCTGCTGCAGCTGCTGCTTCTGCTGCCACCCTTTGGAAGAAGTTTCTCTTTCTGCTATTGCTGGTGATGTGAGCGGCAGGTCTTCCTGCTGCTGATGCTACTACCTTTGGGGAGGTAAAGCCTGCAGTTGTTGCTGTTCTGCCGTGCGTTCTGGCACAGTGATCAGCTGATGTTGTAGTGAGGAAACGGTAGCACAGTGATCTATTGGTGACACAGTGATCTATTTATGTGGTGTATTGATCGGTTAGTTGTGCAGTAATCATTTAGTGGCACAATGATCACTTGTGTGTGTATTGATTAGATGTTATATTGATGAGTTGATGATGCAGAGTTCAGTTGTTGGTGTAGCATTGATCTGGTAGTGGTGTGTTGATGAATTGGTGATGCAGTGATCAGCTTTTAGAGTTGATCAGTTGTTGATAGAGTGATCAAGTGGTAGTGGACTGATAATTTCGTGGTCCACTAATCAGTTGGTGGTGTATTGTGGTGCAGTGATCAGCTGGTAGTGCATTGATCAGTTGGTGATACATGTATCACCCAAAGGTCCTGTGATCAGTTTGTGGTGCGGTGATCAGTTACTGGGGTAATGTTCAGTTGAAAGTTCAGTGACCAGTTGATAATGTACTGATCAGTTACTGCTGCAGTTACTGGAGGGGTATGTGATCAGTTATTGGGGCAGTGATCAGTTGAAGGTGCATTTATCAGTTGGCCGTTCAAGATCAGTTGGTGATGCAGTGATCAAGTGGTGGTACACTGATCAGTTGGTGGTGCATTGATCAGTTGGTAATGCAGTGATCAGGTGGTGGTGCAGTGGTAAATTGGTAGTGCACTGACAGGTAGTGGTGCAGTGATTAGATGGTGGTGCAGTGATCAGGTGATGGTGCAGTAATCAGGTAGTGGTGCAATGATCAAGTGGTGATGTAATGATCAGTTGGCTGTGCAGTGATCAGTTAGCGATGCGGTGATCAGTGGGTAGTGCACATACCAACTGATGGTGCAATGATCAGTTAGTAATGCAGTGATTAGGTGGCAGTGAACATGATCAGCTGATGGTGCAGTGATCAGTTGGTGATGCAGTGATCAGTTGGTAGCACACTGATCAGCTGGTGGTGCATTGATCAGCTGGCGATGCAGTGATCAGTTGGTGGTGCACTGACCAGCTGATGGTGCAATGATCAGTTGGTGATGCAGTGATTAAGAGGTGGTGTTCATCTGTTAAACTCTTTCTTTCCACACGAAAGTAGGAATGCTGTGGTGGCCAGCGTTACGCAAAATAAGATAGACGATTATTATATGAACATTTCATCGAACCCTTACAGCTTCAGGGTTCCTAAGAGTAAAATCTACCGATCACCATACCATCAAAAATAATGGCAAGCAGTGGAGTTGCGCGAGATAACAGAAAAACCTTAGATAAATCATCAAAGGTCAGAGGTTGTGCAGTCCACACAGTACCATGCTTGTGTCAGGTCGTCGCTGACACGTATCGAGCACGTCATCGACGAAATGGTCGTAGGATGGGATGAACTCTCGTCTGCAGATGTCATGGAATATCAATATGTCTCTTCCCAGACAGTTTTCTATGTTCTTGCTTCCCACCACAAGTGATATCCACCAAAACGTGTGTTTTGCCTCGCTTTCCTAAGACACTACTGCAGTCCCTTGTTCATCCACTATCACCGTTCATCCTTTCAGTTAATCGTCAAATATTTTGCCACCATAAGGGCTTCCTATGACCACTAGTTCTGATCACAAGTAGTTCAGTCGTCACTGTTCTCTTATTCAACTGGTTTTACCATCACTCTCACCTGTGCACATCATTGCAGGTCCCTAGCTAGCCTTCACCGAAATTGGTACCCATCTTCACTGACCTCTGCCAATGGTCTACCTCACTACTAGGGCACCAATAACTGGCTTGTATTATAGACAGTCTTTTTCACAACTGGTCTTCGTGATCACTGCTGCCTCACACAAATGATCAATATCTCTGCCCTTTGTTATCACTGATCTCTACTGCATCTCCTCTCTAGCACAACTGATCATAACAACAGCAAATCTTTATACAACAGCTTGGTTTCCTCGCTAGGTATGGTCATTACTGGACTTAAGAGCCGCTGTTCTCCATTGCCAGTGATGCTTACCCTCACTAACTCCAGCATAATTGATGCTCGGTGCCACTGAATCCTCTTATAGCCTATCACCAGATCATCTGACCTCCATGACAACAGAACTATTTCATCAGTGATCAACAAGGCGACTGGTTGTTGCCAGCAACAGCACAGCATCCGTCACACATGGTGTCCATTACATTATTTCTTCCAATCTTGTTTCTGTCCGCCTCACTCTCTGTCCGCCTCACTGTGTTCCCATATGGTATTTCCCAAGTCTTTCCTCCGCTACCAGAGTTCACTACCATCCGAAACTTCCACTACGACTGGTTCCCATCACATTGGTTATCACCATCTCTGGTTGCTACCCCAACTGGTCCTTTGATGGAATCTGAGCCACTAATGTTTTGTATCACCACGCATTATCAAACGTTTGAAGAAATTATATTAGTATGAATTTCCAATTTGTTCAAAGGGGAGGGATGCGTTGTGGTATTGCTCTCTCTCTCTCTCTCTCTCTCTCTCTCTCTCTCTCTCTCTCTCTCTCTCTCTCTCTCTCTCTCTCTCTCTCTCTCTCTCTCTCTCTCTCTCTCTCTCTCTCTCTCTCTCTCTCTCTCTCTCTCTCTCTCTCTCTCTCTCTCTCTCTCTCATACTGAATAAATCCTTCCACTTTGTATGTAGCGACAAAGAATCATGCATACTTCAACCGCATGAAAATCTTTCGATAATCTGATGATAAATCAAATGTGGCAGATATCAAGATGTATGAAGTAATGAAATACATAGACCAGTTCAACTCAAACTTTAGCCAAGGGTATATCTAATAACTTCTGCCGTTCTACCTTTCCTTCTATTTTCTGTTCTGACTGTACCATAGCTGTCTCTCCCGTACACAAAAGCAACTCTGGTTCCCGTTTCACCTCTAACTCCACCTTCGATGACTCTAACATTCCTAAACCCTCTGATGCTCCTCTTACTAATCCTATGCCTCTTCTCGCAATCTCTTTACGAACTGTCCTAAAATGCTTCTTTTTCGGACAAAAGCAAGGCTTATGGTCCTGATGACATCCATCCTAGTGTAATGAGAGCGTGCCTCCGAACTTGCACCTGTGCTTGCTCATCTGTTCCGTTTCTGCTTAGAATCCATGATATTTCCTTCTCCTTGGGAACATGCATTGATAAATCCCATCCCTAAGAAGGATGTTTGTTCTGACCCTTTCTAACCATCGTTCTATTGCTCTAAAATCCACCAGTTCCAAAGTCTTTGAATCCCTCACATATCCTTAAACAACTCGAAAATCACAATCTTCTCTCTGAGCACCAGTGTGGTTTCCGTAAAGCAAGATCCACTAGTGATGTTCTTTCCTATCTTATTAGTGAAAGGTCACCATCCCTGAAAGATTCTGGGGAGTCATTTGTATTTGCCCATGACATATCTCTGTCTTTTGACAGGGTGTAGCATCGGGGTCACATCTCAAAGCATCCTTCTTTTGGCTTCCTTCACTCACTTTGCTCTTTCATATCTAGCTTCCTCTCCCACCGATATGTCTCTGTGGCTGTTGATGTATCATCCTCCTCCTGTTCTCCATGAACAGCGGTGTCCCTCAAGGTTCTGTTCTGTTCCCTACACGATTCCCCTTTTTTTCTTTAACGATTTCTTCTCTTCTACAAATATTCCAATGCACTCATATTCTGACGACTCAAAACTGCATTCATCTACATCATTCAATTCTGCTCCCTCTTCTCTCACTCGATCTGTATCTTGCCTTGACACAGCTTCAACAGTGACCTCAGATTTGGACAGGATATCTTAGTGGGGAAGGATAAACCTTGTTAAGTTTAATGCCTCCAAGACTCAATTTCTATCCATCTCTCTATTGAAAACTCGGAACTCTCAACTCTGACGGTTCTGGAATTCTACCTCTTGACTCACTGAACATGTCTGGTATTGCTGTAACATCCGCTCTCTCTTGGAAACCCCACATTTGTGAAACTAGGTGTCCTGTTTAGACGCCTAAACTTCTCTTCTGAACAGTTGCTCCGTTTATACAAGGTATTGGTTCATCCTTGTCTGGAGTACTGCCCTCACATCTGGGGTGGTTCTAGCTCTGTATGCTTATTTGACAGAGATGAGTCGAAAGCAATCCGATTTATAAACTGTTCCAGGCTAAATTTTAAACTTGTTTATTTTCCCCCTTCTTTAGGCATTACTTTGGTTTCTGCCCACGAGAGAGTTGGCTGCTTGTGTGCCGACACTTCATGCTAGATCACGCAATACTTGGCAAGATGCTGCGTCACATGATTATCATGTAGCTATCGGCAACTCAAGGGTGGGTTGCTTTGATATCTACTTCTTTCCCTACACGTCGAAGTTTTCGAACTCTCTGCCATCTCATGTTTTTTCGAAATAACTAAGACCTGGTACATTTGAGAAGACAGGTCACCCTCTACATCCAAAATTCGTACATAGTTTCCCTTGTCTTTTCTTTTTCCGTTTTATATATCTCCAGTATATCTCAATTAAGGCCTGGCCTTGGTGTGAACTTTAGACTTGACTGAAGTCTTAAATATATATATATATATATATATATATATATATATATATATATATATATATATATATATATATATATATATATATATATATATATATATATATATATATATATATATATAATTTTTTTTCTTTTTCATACTATTCGCCATTTCCCGCGATAGCGAGGTAGCGTTAAGAACAGATGACTGGGCCATTGAGGGAATATCCTCACCTGGCCCACTTCTCTGTTCCTTCTTTTGGAAAATTAAAAAAAAAAAAACAAGAGGGGAGGATTTCCAGCCTCCCGCTCCCTTCCCTTTTAGTCGCCTTCTACGACATGCAGGGAATACTTGGGAAGTATTCTTTCTCCCCTATCCCCAGGGATAATATATATATATATATATATATACATATATATATATATATATATATATATATATATATATATATATATATATATATATATATATATATGTATGTATATATATATATATATATATATATATATATATATATATATATATATATATATATATATATATATATATATATATATATATATATATATATATATATATATATATATATATATATATATATATATATATATATATATATATATATATATATATATATATATATATATATATATATATATATATATATATATATATATATATATATATATATATATATATATATATATATACATATATATATATATATATATATATATATATATATATATATATATATATATATATATATATATATATATATATATATATATATATATATATTTTCTTTTTTTTTTCTTTTATACTATTCGCCATTTCCCGCGTCAGCAAGGTAGCGCTAAGAACAGAGAACTGAGCCTTTGAGGGAATGGCACCCTCCTCTGTTCCTTCATTAGGAAAACCAAAAACGAGAGAGGAGGATTTCCAGCGCCCCGCTCCCTTCCCTTTTAGTCGCCTTCTACGACACGCAGGGAATACGTGGGAAGTATTCTTTCTAACCTATCCCCAGGGATAGATATATATATTGGAAAGGATCACAATTTTGCGCGTGATCAAGATATTCTTATGAGGCCATGGGGAAAATGAAACACGAAAAAAGTTTCCAATTGCACTTTCATGTAATAATCACATCATCAGGGGAGACACAAGAGAGAAATATTACAGTCAGTTCAAATACATCGAAGAGACGAAGCTAGGACGCCATTTGGTAGGTATACATATATGTATATATATATATATATATATACATATATATATATATATATATATATATATATATATATATATATATGTATATATATATATATATATATATATATATATATATATATATATATGATAGAGTTGATAGAGATGCTCTGTGGAAGGTATTAAGAATATATGGTGTGGGAGGAAAGTTGTTAGAAGCAGTGAAAAGTTTTTATCGAGGATGTAAGGCATGTGTACGTGTAGGAAGAGAGGAAAGTGATTGGTTCTCAGTGAATGTAGGTTTGCGGCAGGGGTGTGTGATGTCTCCATGGTTGTTTAATTTGTTTATGGATGGGGTTGTTAGGGAGGTAAATGCAAGAGTTTTGGAAAGAGGGGCAAGTATGAAGTCTGTTGGGGATGAGAGAGCTTGGGAAGTGAGTCAGTTGTTGTTCGCTGATGATACAGCGCTGGTGGCTGATTCATGTGAGAAACTGCAGAAGCTGGTGACTGAGTTTGGTAAAGTGTGTGGAAGAAGAAAGTTAAGAGTAAATGTGAATAAGAGCAAGGTTATTAGGTACAGTAGGGTTGAGGGTCAAGTCATTTGGGAGGTGAGTTTGAATGGAGAAAAACTGGAGGAAGTGAAGTGTTTTAGATATCTGGGAGTGGATCTGGCAGCGGATGGAACCATGGAAGCGGAAGTGGATCATAGGGTGGGGGAGGGGGCGAGAATTCTGGGGGCCTTGAAGAATGTGTGGAAGTCGAGAACATTATCTCGGAAAGCAAAAATGGGTATGTTTGAAGGAATAGTGGTTCCAACAATGTTGTATGGTTGCGAGGCGTGGGCTATGGATAGAGTTGTGCGCAGGAGGATGGATGTGCTGGAAATGAGATGTTTGAGGACAATGTGTGGTGTGAGGTGGTTTGATCGAGTGAGTAACGTAAGGGTAAGAGAGATGTGTGGAAATAAAAAGAGCGTGGTTGAGAGAGCAGAAGATGGTGTTTTGAAGTGGTTTGGACACATGGAGAGGATGAGTGAGGAAAGATTGACCAAGAGGATATATGTGTCGGAGGTGGAGGGAGCAAGGAGAAGAGGGAGACCAAATTGGAGGTGGAAAGATGGAGTGAAAAAGATTTTGTGTGATCGGGGCCTGAACATGCAGGAGGGTGAAAGGAGGGCAAGGAATAGAGTGAATTGGAGCGATGTGGTATACCGGGGTTGACGTGCTGTCAGTGGATTGAATCAAGGCATGTGAAGCGTCTGGGGTAAACCATGGAAAGCTGTGTAGGTATGTATATTTGCGTGTGTGGACGTATGTATATACATGTGTATGGGGGTGGGTTGGGCCATTTCTTTCGACTGTTTCCTTGCGCTACCTCGCAAACGCGGGAGACAGCGACAAAGCAAAAAAAAAAAAAAAAATATATATATATATATATATATATATATATATATATATATATATATATATATATATATATATATATATATATTAAGCTGCGATACTTTCTTTGAAGGTAAACTTCTATTCTTTAGCGCATTTTCTATTTCTCATGTTGCTGGTGTACCTTCATGTATTCTGTGTCTGACGCCACACTCGACCTGTACACCAAACACGCTCTCTATACCCAAGTGTTCCTACTGTCTCACCCTAGTTTGGATGGGTACTATAAAGTGGGTTAAGAGAGCCCTGGGGCGTGCTGTTGCTCCTCCTGTTGGGCCGGGGGATAATTGCACTGCACTGCCCCCGACCCAGCAACTGCGAGAGAGGATTGTGGAGCTACTGACCGGGACCGTGGTTGTGGTTTTGGCTGTTGTGGTTGTGACAGTTGTGATTTCCTGTTGGTAGTGGTGGTTGGTCTGGTGGTACTGGCAGTGGTGGCGGTAATGCATATAGGAATACGTTGGAAAGACAGGTAATAGAAGTACTGACGGTCAGTGACTGAGGTATCTGCTGGAAGACAATAACGATGATATAATTTTGTAATCAGTATATTTGTAGGCAGGAAAGTGAAACGAAAGTAACCTCCTCCCCCCACTCACTCTTACATTATCAGCCAATAGGAGAAGAGATATGAGGAGACGCCGTGTAGTGTAAAGTGCAATCTCATGGTAATCTTATAACATAGGATAGATAGAAGGCACATTCTGATCTAATTTTAGCTTCCAGATACTCTAGATGGATATCAACTCAACAGCTAACTTGTTGAGAACATATCCTAAATAGTATCTTATTATACAATCTCTCTTAGACAAACTTAATTACTTATTTTCAATTTTACAGACGTATTTGTTTAGCTGTGAAATCAATATATGCATAGTCTTCGCCTTACCGATATTTGATGGTAGTTTATTCCAGTGTCTTATAACCCTACTATTGATAAATCCTTTGCCATTGTTTGTATTTCATTGTCATCATCTTCAACTTCGTACCTTTACATCCAGCCATCATTTCTCTAACGTGAAAAACTGGTCATGAGTTATCAAAATGATTATGTATTTTGAAAACTTCCATAAGATCTCCTCAATGTCTTAGATAAAGTAATTTTAGAAGTATGAATCTCTCTTCATCCAGTTCATTTCTGAGGCAATTACTTTGTTGTTTTTCTATGCATTCACTCTGGTTTATTCATCTTCAACTACATTTGCTGACTAGAGTTGAACTGCGCATTCTGAATGACTAGGACGTTGTAAAAGATAAGTTCCGTCTCTTTTGTTCTATGGTTTGTATTCTTTCTTGTTGAACCTGACCTGTTTGCTGTCTAATGTGCTGCTAAGTAGTACTTTGTACATCTTATGTTCGTTACTCATTATTACTGTAAGCTCATAAAAACATTTCATGCTTAGACATTTTCACCACCAAAATGCATTAGTCTGCTTTTTTCTACATGGACGTCCACTTGCCATTCATGTAACCAATGCATCAGTTCATTTAGATCTGTTTCATTCTTCAAACATATTTCCTTCGCTTGGGTTTTATTTCCTAGTTTCATGTTGTGAACAAAGTTTATATCCTACAGGTGAGTCTTGTCTCCAGGTCATTGAAATACTTGCAATGGTAAATTTGCCGGATTCTCTTCTGTTTATTTATCTATTTATCTGTCTCATTGTTCTTTATATGTTGGCCAATCCACGATCCACAAACATACTTATGTTACTTATGTTAACGGAGTTTTTTTTTTTGGTGTACTTTACCGAGAGCGTCTTGGAATTCTAGGTATATCACGTATGAGGATACTTTTGAATTTCAGGTATTATGTATACATGACTAAAGAACGCGATCATATTCGACAAAAGCTAATTTCTGATAACAGAAACCATGATCATGTTCAATTATTTGTTCATTATATTTTAAAATTTAAACGATTTTCTCCTAAATATTATCTTTTTAACATTTTCCCTTAAATCAGAGTAAGTCAAGTAGGTGAATAGCTTAAGATGTATATCTTATCCTCCCTCTCATAAATTTGTGGAACATTTGAGAATTTCCAGATAGCTGGCATTTTCATCCTCGTTACGACTTGTTGACTATTTTAACAACTGGAAATAGTATTTTTCCGTTTATTTCTGTTGGGTTTAAGAGAGAGAGGGAGGTCACCTAAGCACTTCATAGCTCTGAATGTCAAGTTAGTCTGATTTTCAGTTTTCTGTCTGTAAACAAACGTTTTATGTTGAGGTTATGTTGGGGTTATGTTGGGGTTATGTTGGAAGATGTTTCGTTAATGATTCTTGAATGATTGATAACATCTGGTTATCAAGGAAGTCATTTCTTTTTCGTCGTTGTTAAGGTACAACTATCGTTTGATAAGGAACCTACCGCATCTTTGATTTTGTTCTTACTATTTATACATTGGAGGAATTTATTAGGGTTAATCACTTGTAAGAAAAACACTATTAAACTCTTTTCTTCTTTGATATTTTTCCTATAACATTTTTCTGTACATTTTTATGTCACTGTAATTTGTCATGTATCTTAATATCTTTGTTTAGTCACCCAGCCTAATATTTCATTTTCAATATTTTTCTTTCTTTCTGGGTATTCTATCTCTTTCATTAAGATTCATTATATGTTTAGAATTATACCTAAATCTACAAGCTTGATCCAATTTATATCACCAGTCTTTTAGTAAATGATATCAAATACTGATGATTTCATGTTAGGCCTTATGAAGTTTCCTTTAAGATCAAGACAGAAAGAACTATACAGGGTAGATGATGATATTGTGAACACTGTTGCCTAACTTGTCATCAACGACACACAAGCCAGATAGACTCCTGTCTGTGCTTATGACTATATCTAGTTTACTCTTAACTCGCGCTGGGTCATGAATATCGTGATCCATAAAGGTATTCTTCTGTCTCAACAACCTATCTACAACAATCGAGGTCTCCTAGTCAGATCTAGGGTCGCTAATATGTACATACTTGTTTCTTTTTTCTATAATTCTTCTGCAGTTGATGTAAGTCATAAAAGTAATATATTTCCTGACCATAGTTTCAGGGATCCATGTACTACTACATCAACTATTCTGGATGTCTAAATAATCTGTAGGACGTGTAGCGGGTCATGTGTGTGGATGTCATTCTCTGTAAGCTAGGCACATTCAGACACTAATTTATAGTATAGATCCGCCATCTTCTTTACGTAACTTATGTGTTAATGATAACTTTATACCGTCGTATCGTTAATTCTCGCTAATTAATGATTTGCATTGTTAACTAAAGTTTCTGTTCTTGCCTCAACATTCGGGGTCTTCTGTACTTCCAGGCTTCTTTGAGATTTGTATTTCTGGTGTTGACATAGGAAAGTTTAATGTTATTCAGAGAGGAAACTAAGATACAGTTTAGCGAATCCTAAACACTAGTTAAAGTGTTCTTATGACCTGTCCCGTGTACCTTGTCTTCTGACCTGTCCCGTGTACCTTGTCTTCTGACCTGTCCCGTGTACCTTGTCTTCTGACCTGTCTCGTGTACCTTGTCTTCTGACCTGTCTCGTGTACCTTGTCTTCTGACTTGTCCCGTGTACCTTGTCTTCTGACCTGTCCCGTGTCCCTTGTCTTCTGACCTGTCTCGTGTCCCTTGTCTTCTGACCTGTCTCGTGTACCTTGTCTTCTGACCTGTCTTGTGTACCTTGTCTTCTGACCTGTCTCGTGTACCTTGTCTTCTGACCTGTCCCGTGTACCTTGTCTTCTGACCTGTCTTGTGTACCTTGTCTTCTGACCTGTCTCGTGTACCTTGCTTCTGACCTGTCCCGTGTACCTTGTCTTCTGACCTGTCTTGTGTACCTTTTCTTCTGACCTGTCCGTGTACCTTGTCTTCTGACCTGTCCCGTGTACCTTGTCTTCTGACCTGTCTCGTGTACCTTGTCTTCTGACCTGTCTCGTGTACCTTGTCTTCTGACCTGTCTCGTGTACCTTGTCTTCTGACCTGTCTCGTGTACCTTGTCTTCTGACCTGTCCCGTGTACCTTGTCTTCTGACCTGTCCCGTGTACCTTGTCTTCTGACCTGTCTTGTATACCTTGTCTTCTGACCTGTCCCGTGTACCTTGTCTTCTGACCTGTCCCGTGTACCTTGTCTTCTGACCTGTCCCGTGTACCTTGTCTTCTGACCTGTCCCGTGTACCTTGTCTTCTGACCTGTCCCATGTATCTTTTCTGACTTTCCCTTTCCTGATCCTAGAGTCTTGATCCGCTTCTCCTGACCTAGACCACATTCTCACTTGATGAGCGAAATATCTCGTTCCCTGACCGGAAGGATGAGACATCTTTGATCTCCTTGACTTGTACCTCACTTAATCTTCGTAAATACCAGCATCTTTTTTGAGCGGCTTCCCAGTCTTAGGAGTGGTAGGTGTAGCGCCAGCGGTAGTTTAATGTGTTAGCGGTCTTCTTAGTGTTGGCAGTGGTGGTGGAGGTATTAAGTATGGTGACAGCGTAACTGTTGTGATGGTAGCAAAGGTTCAAATCCTGAGAGCGGCGGTAGTGATGTTAGTGGCAGTGGTAATGGTAGTGGTCTCAAGGGAGGATGTATTACCAGTGGTAGTGGCAGTGGTCTCAGGAAAGGATGTAATGATACTAGTGTTAATGGTCTTCCAATCGGTAGGTGGGATTTTAGTGATATTGGACGTGTGGTCTTGGGAACAGACATAAGGACATTTGCGGTAGTGGTAGTGGTAGTAGCCTTGGGGTAGGAGGTATAGATATATAAGTGGTAGTGGCATTGATCTTGGAAGTGGATGTTGGGATATTATTGTTGGTGGCAGTGGTCTTGAGAATGCAGGTAGTGGTGTCAGTGGCGGTGGTCTTAGGACTGGAAGTAGGAGTATTAGTAGTTGTGGTTTTGGGAGTGGAGGTAGGGGTTTTAGTGGTAGTGGTCTTGGGGGTAAAGGCAAGTGTATTAGTGGTGGTGTTGAATGTTTTAGAAGTGCAGGTAGAGGTATTACTGGTAGTGTAGTGGTTTTGGGAGTGGAAGGAGGGAAGTTAGCGGTAGTGGTCTTCGGTGTAAATGTAGGGGTATTAGTAGTAGCATTAATGGTCTTGGTAGTGGAGGTAGGGATATAAGTGTTGATGATAGTCGTCTTGTGAGTGGAGGTAGAGGATTTATGGAAGTGGTCTTAAGAGTGGGGGTAGGGGTATCTATTTTGGTGATAGCTGTCTTTGAAGCGTAGGTAGGGGCAATAAAGTTGGTGTTATTGGTCTTAGAAGTGGAGGTAGGGGTATTAGTGGTGGTGGTAGTGGTCTTGGGAGTAGAGGTAGGGGTATTAGTGGTAGTGGTAGTGGTCTTGGGAATGGAGGTAGGAGTATTAGCGATGGTGGTAGTGGTCTTGGGAGTAGAGGTAGGGGTATTAGCGATGGTGGTAGTGGTCTTGAGATTGGAGGTAGGGGTATTAGTGGTGGTGGTAGTGCTTGGGAGTGGAGGTAGGGGTATTAGTGCCAGTGGTCCTAGGAGTAAAGGTAAGGTCATTAATGGTAGAGTTACTGGTCTTGTGAGAGAAGGTAAGGCTTTTGATGGTAGTGGTAATGGTCTCAGGAGGAGAGGTAGGGGGTATTATTACTGGTGGTGGAAGTAATGGCGCTTTGGTTCTTGCGATGGTGTTGATGGGTATGGCGGTCGGCTGTGGTGCTGGTGGCATTGGTAGCATTAGTGTTGTAGTGTGGTGGTCGATGGTCGTGTATCTATCATGATATGTGATGATGGTGCTGAAAATGCTATTGTGTGTTCATCATGGTGTTGGTGGTACTAGTGGCGGGTAGTGGTAGTGTTGATGGTAGTGCTGGTGGTGTTTTCTTGTGGAAATGACGATTACACTGTGTGATGGTAATGGTGGCATCATACTAGGACGCTGTGGCGGTGATGATGGTGATGGTGGCAATGATGGTAGATATAGATTTGTGTTGGCAATGTTGGTAGGAGGTAGTGGTGGAGGAGTAGTAGCGATGGGCTGTGGTGGTGGTTGTGGGATAATCATGGAAGCGTTGGTTGTGTGGTGTAGTACTAATGACGTAGTGGTATATGTTGATGATACTGTTCTGGTAGTAGTGATGACGTAGTGTTATATGGTGATGATATGGTGTTGGTGTTAGTGATGACGTTGTGGTATATGGTGATGATATGGTCTTGTGGTAGTGATGACTCAGTGGTGGTAAGGCAATGGTCTGGTGTTGGTGTTAGTGATGAGGTAGTGGTGGTGTGGTGATAACAGATGTGGGGATAGTTTTCTGTGGTGGCAGATGTGTGCCAGGCCACCATACTCAAGGGATATGACTTCGTGCTCAGGGATCGTACTCTTCTCAGAGCTTATACATCCGTGCTCAAGGGTTGTACCGTCGTCCTTCACTCAGTATCGTATTATAGTGTTCAAGGATAAAGGGTCATACTGCCACGCTTAATGATTGTACCTTCGTGCTTAAGGGTCGCACTGTTATACTCAAGGATCATACTGTCGTGTTTAAGGGTCATACTGTCGTACTCAAGGATGATATTCACATTCTCAAGGGTAGTGCCTCTACTTCAAGTGCCGAACTGTAGTTATCAAAGATTAACCCTTCGAGCTCTATGGTCGCACTGTCGTTCTCCAGGTGTGTGCCTCGGTGCGTAAGGGTCGTCCTGTCGTCCACAACGGTGGAGGGAAGCTATCTATCTTGATGGTGTTTGCACATTATTGGTGGCAACCTTTGTCAAGACGTGGGGACACCCGTCTATGACATCCACTGCTGAAAGTCTTTTTCATTTTCTTTCTTTTTCATGCTAGAGATCTGCCCCTGGTTCGGGCACAACAGGTCGCTAGTAGCGACAAGATCTTCTGGTTCTTGGATTTACAACGCGAATTGTATATCAAAGTCGAACAGAGACTCCTTTTCAGATCCCCTTTCATTCATGTATGACTCAAGACATCAATTCCGTGCAGGAGGAGGGATTATAAACCGATAGGCTTTGGGTCCATAGCCTAGCGGTTAGCATTCCCGCCTCTTGCGCAGGGGTCCCGGGTTCGATCCTGGCTGTTGGAGGTTTGTATGTTATATATATAAAAACAAATATATATATATATATATATATATATATATATATATATATATATATATATATATATATCTTTTTTTTTATCATACTTTGTCGCTGTCTCTTGCATTAGCGAGGTAGCGCAAGGAAACAGACGATAGAATGGCCCAACCCACTCACATACACATGTATATACATAAACGCCCACACACGCACATATATATACCTATACATTTCAACGTACAAATACATATGCATGCACTGATATATATATATATATATATATATATATATATATATATATATATATATATATATATATATATATATATATATATATATATATATATTACTTTTTTTTATTTTGCTTTGTTGTCTCCCGCGTTAGCGAGGTAGCGCAAGGAAACAGACGAAAGAATAGCCTAACCCACCCACATACACGTATATACATACACGTCCACTAACGCAAATACACATACCTATACATATCAATGTACACATATATATACACACACAGACATATACATATATACACATGTACATAATTCATACTGTCTGCCTTTATTTATTCCCATTGCCACCTCGCCACACATAGAATAGCAAACCCCTCCCCTCTCATGTGTGTGAGGTAGCGCTAGGAAAAGACAACAAAGGCCCAATTCGTTCACACTCAGTCTCTAGCTGTCATGTAATAATGCACCGAAACCACAGCTCCCTTTCGACATCCACGCCCCACACAACTTTCCATGATTTACCCCAGACGCTTCACATGCCTTGGTTCAATCCATTGACAGCACGTCGACCCCGGTATATCACATCGTTCCAATTCACTCTATTCCTTGCACGCCTTTCACCATCCTGCATGTTCAGGACCCGATCACTCAAAATATTTTTCACTCCATCTTTCCACCTCCAATTTGGTCTCCCACTTCTCCTCATTCCCTCCACCTCTGACACATATATCCTCTTGGTCAATCTTTACTCACTCATTCACTCCATGTGACCATACCATTTCAAAACAACCTCCTTTGCTCTCTCAACCACACTCTTTTTATTTCCACACATCTCTCTTACCCTTACATTACTTACTCGATCAAACCACCTCACACCACATATTGTCCTCAAACATCTCATTTCCAGCACATCCACCCTCCTGCGCACAACTTTATCCATAGCCCACGCCTCGCAACCATACAACATTGTTGGAACCACTATTCCTTCAAACATGCCCATTTTTGCTTTCCGAGATAATGTTCTCGACTTCCAAACATTCTTCAAGGCTCCCAGGATTTTCGCCCCCTCCCCCAACCTATGATCCACTTCCGCTTCCATGGTTCCATCCGCTGCAAGATCCACTCCCAGATATCTAAAACACTTTACTTCCTCCAGTTTTTCTCCATTCAAACTTACCTCCCAATTGACTTGACCCTCAACCCTACTGTACCTAATAACCTTGCTCTTATTCACATTTACTTTTAACTTTCTTCTTTCACACACTTTACCAAACTCAGTCACCAGCTTCTGCAGTTTCTCACATGAATCAGCCACCAACGCTGTATCATCAGCGAACAACAACTGACTCACTTGCCAAGCTCTCTCATCCACAACAGACTGCATACTAGCCCCTCTTTCCAAAACTCTTGCATTCACCTCCCTAACAACCACATCCATATACAAATCAAACACCCATGGAGACATCACACACCCCTGCCACAAACCTACATTTACTGAGAACCAATCACTTTCCTCCCTTCCTACACGTATCCATGCCTTATATCCTCAAAATATATATATATATATATATATATATATATATATATATATATATATATATATATATATATATATATATATATATATATATATATATATATATATATAGGGGAGAAAGAATACTTTACACGTATTCCCTGCATGTCGTAGAAGGCGAGTAAAAGGGGAGGGAGCGGGTGGCTGGAAATCCTTCCCTCTCGTTTTTTTATTTGTTTTTAATTTTCCAAAAGAAGGAACAGAGAAAGGGGTCAGATGAGGATATTCCCTCTAAGGCCCAGTCCTCTGTTCTTAACGCTACCTCGCTAATGCAGGAAATGGCGAATAGTATGAAAGAAAGAATATATATATATATATATATATATATGTCCCTGGGGATAGGGGAGAAAGAATACTTCTCACGTATTCCCTGCGTGTCGTAGAGGGCGACTAAAAGGGGAGGGAGCGGGTAGCTGGAAATCCTCCGTTCTCTTGTTTTTTTTTTCAATTTTCCAAAAGAAGGAACAGAGAAGGGGGTCAGGCAGGTGAGGATATTCCCTCTAAGGCCCAGTTCTCTGTTCTTAACGCTACCTCGCTTACGCGGGAAATGTAAATAGTATAAATATATATATATATATATATATATATATATATATATATATATATATATATATATATATATATATATATATATATATATATATATATATATATATATATATATGATAGAGTAGATAGAGATGCTCTGTGGAAGGTATTAAGAATATATGGTGTGGGAGGCAAGTTGTTAGAAGCAGTGAAAAGTTTTTATCGAGGATGTAAGGCATGTGTACGTGTAGTAAGAGAGGAAAGTGATTGGTTCTCGGTGAATGTAGGTTTGCGGCAGGGGTGTGTGATGTCTCCATAGTTGTTTAATTTGTTTATGGATGGGGTTGTTAGGGAGGTGAATGCAAGAGTTTTGCAAAGAGGGGCAAGTATGAAGTCTGTTGTGGATGAGAGAGCTTGGGAAGTGAGTCAGTTGTTGTTCGCTGATGATACAGCGCTGGTGGCTGATTCATGTGAGAAACTGCATAAGCTGGTGACTGAGTTTGGTAAAGTGTGTGAAAGAAGAAAGTTAAGAGTAAATGTGAATAAGAGCAAGGTTATTAGGTACAGTAGGGTTGAGGGTCAAGTCAACTGGGAGGTAAGTTTGAATGGAGAAAAACTGGAGGAAGTAAAGTGTTTTTGATATCTGGGAGTTGATCTGGCAGCGGATGGAACCATGGAAGCGGAAGTGGATCATTGGGTGGGGGAGGGGGCCAAAATCCTCAGAGCCTTGAAGAATGTGTGGAGGTCGAGAACATTATCTCGGAAAGCAAAAATGGGTATGTTTGAAGGAATAGTGGTTCCAACAATGTTCTATGGTTGCGAGGCGTGGGCCATGGATAGAGTTGTGCGCAGGAGGGTGGATGTGCTAGAAATGAGATGTTTGAGGACAATGTGTGGTGTGAGGTGGTTTGATCGAGTAAGTAACGTAAGGGTAAGAGAGATGTGTGGAAATAAAAAGAGCGTGGTTGAGAGAGCAGAAGAGGGTGTTTTGAAATGGTTGGGCACATAGAGAGAATGAGTGAGGAAAGATTGACAAAGAGGATATATGTGTCGGAGGTGGAGGGAACGAGGAGAAGTGGGAGACCAAATTGGAGGTGGAAAGATGGAGTGAAAAAGATTTTGTGTGATTGGGGCCTGAACATGCAGGAGGGTGAAAGGAGGGCAAGGAATAGAGTGAATTGGATCGATGTGGTATACCGGGGTTGACGTGCTGTCAGTGGATTGAATCAGGGCATGCGAAGCGTCTGGGGTAAACCATGGAAAGCTGTTTAAGTATGTATATTTGCGTGTGTGGACGTGTTTGTATATACATGTGTATGGGGGTGGGTTGGGCCATTTTGTCTGTTTCCTTGCGCTACCTCGCAAACGCGGGAGACAGCGACAAAGCAAAAAATATATAAATATATATATATATATATATATATATATATATATATATATATATATATATATATATATATATATATATATATATATATATATATATATATATATATATATTCCTGGGGATAGGGGAGAAAGAATACTTCCCACGTATTCCCTGCGTGTCGTAGAAGGCGACTAAAGGGGAAGGGAGCAGGGGGCTGGAAATCCTCCCCTCTCATTTTTTTTTTTTTTTCCAAAAGAAGGAACAGAGAAGGGGGCCATGTGAGGATATTCCCTCAAAGGCCCGGTCCTATGTTCTTAACGCTACCTCGCTAATGCGGGAAATGGCGAATAGTATGAAAAAAAAAAAAAAAATATATATATATATATATATATATATATATATATATATATATATATATATATATATATATACATATATATATATATATATATATGTATATATATATATATATATATATATATATATATATATATATATATATATATATATATATATATAATGCAAATGAGTGGGAGATGTATAAAAGAGAGAGGCAGGAGGTCAAGAGAAAGGTGCAAGAGGTGAAAAAGAGGGCAAATGAGTGTTGGGGTGAGAGAGTATCATTAAATCTTAGGGAGAATAAAAAGATGTTTTGGAAGGAGGTAAATAATGTGCGTAAGACAAGGGAGCAAATGGTAACTTCAGTGAAGGGTGCTAATTGGGAGGTGATAACAAGTAGTGGTGATGTGAGAAGGAGATGGAGTGAGTATTTTGAAGGTTTGTTGAATGTGTTTGATAATAGAGTGGCATATATAGGGTGTTTTGGTCGAGGTGGTGTGCAAAGTGACAGGGTTAGGGAAAATGATTTGGGAAACAGAGAAGAGGTAGTAAAAGCTTTGCAGAAGATGAAAGCCGGCAAGGTAGCTGGTTTGGATGGTATTGCAGTGCAGTGGAAGTTTTTAAAAAAGGGGGTGACTGTATTGTTGACTGGTTGGTAAGGTTATTTAATGTATGTATGATTCATGGTGAGGTGCCTGAGGATTGGCGGAATGCTTGCATAGTGCCATTGTACAAAGGCAAAGGGGATGAGAGTGATTGCTCAAATTACAGAGGTATAAGTTTGTTGAGTATTCCTGGCAAATTTTGTGGGAGGGTATTAATTGAGAGGTTGAAGGCATGTACAGAGCATCACATTTGGGATGAGCAGAAGTGGTAGAGGATGTGTTGATCAGGTGTTTGCTTTGAAGAATATATGTGAGAAATGCTTAGAAACGCAAATGGATTTGTATGTAGCTTTTAGGGATCTGGAGAAGGCTTATGATAGAGTTGATAGAAATGACAATCCCCTCCCCCGGCATGCGCGTGAGATAGAGCTAGGAAAAGACAACAAAGGACATATTCGTTCACATTCAGTCTCTAGCTGTCATGGATTATGCACCGAAACTACAGCTCCCATTCAACATCCGGGGCCCAAAAAATTTTCTAAGGTTTACCCAAGACGCTTCACATCCCCTGGTTTCTCCACTGACAGTACGTCGACCCCGGTATACCACATCGTTCCAATTCATTCTATTCCTATCACGCCTTTCACCCTCCGGCATGTTCAGGCCTCGATCGTTCAAAATCTTGTTCACTCCATCTCTCCACCTCCAATTTAGTCTCCCACTTCTCCTCGTTCCCTCCACCTCTGACACATATATCCTCTTTGTCAATCTTTCCTCATTCATTCTCTCCATGTGACGAAACCATTTCAAAACACCCTCTTCTGCTCTCTCAACCACTCTCTTTTCATTACAACGCATCTCTCTTACCCTTTCAGTGATTAATCGATGAAACCACCTCATACCACATATTCTCCTTAAACACCTTATATCCATAACATCCACCCTCCTCCGCACAACTCTATCTATAGCCCATGCCTCGCAACCATATAGCATTGTTGGAATCGCTATGCCTTCAAACCCATTTTTGCTTTCTGAGATAATGTTCTAACCTTCCACATATTTCAACTCTTCCAGAACTTTCGCCCCCTCCCCCACCGGGTGACTCACTTCCGCTTCCATGATTCCATCCGCTGCCAAATACCCTCTCAGATATCTAAATCACTTCACTTCCTCCAGTTTTTCTCCGCTGAAACTTACCTCCCAATTGACTTGTCCCTCAACCCTACTGTAACTAATAACCTTGCTCTTGTTCACGTTTACTCTTAGCTTTCTTCTTTCACACACTTTACCAAACTCAGTCACCAGCTTCTGCAGTTTTTCATCCGACTCAGCCATCAGCGCTGTATCATCAGCGAACAACAACTGACTCACTTCCCAAACCCTCTCATCCAAAACACACTGCATACTTGCCCCTCTCTCCAAAACTCTTGCATTCACCTCCCTAACAACACCATCCATAAACAAATTAAACAACCATGGAGACATCACGCAAGCCTGCCGCAAACTAAAATTCACAGAGAACCAATCACTTTCCTCTCTTCCTACCCGTACACATTCATTACATAATCGATAAAAACTTTTCACTGCTTCTAACAACTTTCCACCTACACCATAATTCTGAATACCTTCCACATAGCATCTCTATCAACTCCATCATATGCCTTCTCCAGATCCATAAATGCTACATACAAATCTATATCCTTTTCTAAGGTTTATCACATACATTCTTGAAAGCAAACACCTGATCCACACATCCTCTACCACTTCTGAAACCACACTGCCCTTCCCCAATCTACTGCTTTGTACATGCCTATTCCCTCTCAGTTAAAACCCTCCCATATGATTTCCTAAGAATACTCAACAAACTTATACCTCTGTAATTTGAGCACTAACCTTTATCCCCTTTGCTTTTGTATAATGGCACTATACGTGAATTCCGCCAATCCTCAGGTACCTCACCACGAGTCATACATACATTAAATACCCTTACCAACCAGTCAACAACACAGTCACCCCCTTTTTTTAATAAATTCCAGCGCATGACCATCCAAACTCGCTGCCTTACCGGCTTTCATCTTCCGCAAAGCTTTTTACCTCTTCTCTGTTTACCAAATCGTTCTCCCTAACCCTCTAACTTCGCACACCACCTCGAGCAAAAGACCCTATATCTGCCACTCTATCATCTAACATATTCAACCTACCTGCAAAATTCTCACTCCATCTCCTTCTCACATCACCACTACTTGTTATCATCTCCCCATTAGCCCCCTTCACCGATGTCCCCATTTGTTCTCTTGACTTATGCACTTTATCTACCTCCTTCCAAAACATCTTTTTATTCTCCATAAATTTAATGATACTCTCTCACCTCAATTCTCATTTGCCCTCTTTTTTACCTTTTGCATCTTTATATTGACCTCCTGCCTCTTTCTTTTATACATCTCCAAGTCATTTGCATTATTTCGTTGCAAAAACCGTCCAATTGCCTCTCTCTTCTCTTTCACTAATAATCTTACCTCTTCATCCCACCAATCAGTACCCTTTCTAATCTGTCCACCTCCCACGCTTCTCATGCCACAAGAATCTTTTGTGGAAGTATTCACTGCTTCCTTAAATACATCCCATTCCTCCCCCACACCCCTTACGTCCTTTGCTCTCACCTTTTTTCATTCTCCACTCAGTCTATCCTGGTACATCCCCTACAAGTCTCCTTCCCAAGCTCACTTACTCTCACCACTCTCTTCACCCCAACATTCTCTCTTCTTTTCTGAAAACCTCTACAAATCTCCACATTCTCCTTCACAAGATAATGATCAGACGTCCCTCCAGTTCTACCTCTCAGCACATTATCATCCAAAAGTCTCTCTTTCGCACGCCTATCAATGAACACATAATCCAATAACGCTCTCTGGTCATTTCTCCTATTTACATATGTATACTTATGTACATCTCTCTTCTTAAACCAGTTATTCCCAATCATCAGTCCTTTTTCAGCAAACAGATCTACAAGCTCTTCACTATTACCATTTACAGTGAATGTTGGTTTGCGGTAGGGGTGCGTGATGTCTCCACGGTTGTTTTATCTTTTTATGGATGGGGTGATTAGGGAGGTGAATGCAAGAGTTTTGGAAAGAGGGGCAAGTATGCAGTCTGTTGTGGATGAGAAAGCTTGAAAAGTGAGTCAGTTGCTGTTAGCTGATGATACAGCGCTGGTGGCTGACTCGGGTGAGAAAATGCAAAAGCTGGTGACTGAGTTTGGTAAAGTATGGGAAAGAAGCTGAGAGTAATTGTGAATAAGAGCGAGGTTATTAGGTACAGTAGGGTTGAGGGACAAGTCAATTGGGAGGTACGTTTGAATGGAGAAAAGCTGTAGTAAGGGAAGTGTTTTAGATATCTGGGAGTGGATTTGGCAGAGGATGGTGCCATGGAAGCTGAAGTGAATCATTGGGTGGGGGAGAGGGCGAAAGTTTTGGGAGCACTGAAAAATGTATGGAAGTCGAGAACGTTATCTTGGAAAGCAAAAATGGGTATGTTTGAGGGAATAATAGTTCCAACAATGCTATATGGTTGCGAGGCGTGGGCTATAGATAGAGTTGTGCGGAGGAGGGTGGATGTGCAGGAAATGAGATGTTTGAGGACAAAATGTGGTGTGAGGGGTTTTGATCGAGTATGTAATGAATTGGTAAGGGAAATGTGTGGTAATAAAAAGAGTGCGGTTGAGAGAGCAGAAGAGGGTGTTTTGAAATGGTTTGGTCACGTGGAAAGAATGAGTGAGGATAGATTGACCAAGAGGATATATATGTCGGAGGTAGAGGGAACGAGCAGTGACAGACCAAATTGGAGGTGGAAAGATGGAGTGCAAAAGATTTTGAGTGATCGGGGCGTGAATATGCAGGAGGGTGAAAGGCAAGCAAAGAATAGAGTGAATTGGAACGATGTGGTATACCGGAGTCGCCGTGCTGTCAGTGGCTTGAAGCAGGGTATGTGAAGCGTCTTGAGTAAACCATGGAAAAGTTTGTCGTGCCTGGA
This sequence comes from Panulirus ornatus, assembly GCF_036320965.1. Lineage (NCBI taxonomy): Eukaryota > Metazoa > Arthropoda > Malacostraca > Decapoda > Palinuridae > Panulirus > Panulirus ornatus. The sequence continues at coordinate 21,552,357 of NC_092227.1, forward strand.
TGTAGAAAGGAAGCTGTCGTTTCTGTGCATCATAAATGACAGTCAGAGACTGAGTGTGAACGAATGTGGCCTTTGTTGTCTTTTCCTGGCACTGCCACGCGCACATGAGGTGGGAGGGGGCTGTCATATCACGTTTGGCGGGATGGAGACGGGAATGAATAAGTGCAGTCAGTATGAATTATGTACATGTGTATATATGTACCTGTCTATGTGTATACATATGTATATGATGAGATGTATAGGTATGTATATGTGCGTGTGAGGACGTGTATGTATATTCATGTATATGTGGGTGGGTTGGGCCATTCTTTCGTTTGTTTCCTTGCGCTACCTCGCTAACGCGGGAGACAGCAACAGAGTATAATAAACATATGAAATAAGATATATATGTGTATACTTTCCATACATTCCCCATGTGTCGTAGAAGGCGACTAAAGGGGACGGGAGCGGTGGGCTCGAAACCCTCGCCTCCTTTTATTTTAACTTTCTAAAAGGGACAACAGAAGAAGGAGTCACGCGGGGAGGGTTCATCCTCCTCGAAGGCTTAGCTTGGGGAGTCTAAATGTATGTGGATGTAACCAAGATGAGAAAAAAGGAGAGATAGGTCGTATGTTTGAGGAAAGGAACGTGGATGTTTTGGCTCTGAGTGAAACGAAGCTCAAGGGTAAAGGGAAGGAGTGGTTTGGGAATGTTTTGGGAGTAAAGTCAGGGGTTGGTGAGAGGAAAAGAGTAAGGAAAGGAGTAGCACTACTTCTGAAACAGGAGTGGTTGGAGTATATGATAGAGTGTAAGAAAGTAAACTCCAGATTGTTATAGGTAAAACAGAAAGTGGATGGAGAGAGATGAGCGATGATTATTGGTGCCTATGCACGTGGGCATGAAAAGAAAGATCTTGAGGGGCAAGTGTTTTGTGAGCAGCTGAGTCAGTGTAGATTTTTGTGCTGAAAAAGGACTGGTGATTGCGAGTACATCGTTTAAGAAGAGAGATATACATAAGTATATGTATGTAAGTAGGAGAGATGGCCAGAGAGCGTTATTAGATTACGTGTTAATTGAAAGGCGCGGGAAAGAGAGACTTTTGGATGTTAATGTGCTGAGAGGTGCAACTGGAGGATGTTAGATCATTATCTTATGGAGGCTAAGGTGAAGATCTGTAGAGGTTTTCAGAAAAGACGAGAGAATGTTGGGAAGAAGAGAGTGGTGAAAATAAGTGAGCTTGGGAAGGAGACTTGTGTGAGGAAGTACCAGGAGAGTCTGAGAGCAGAATGGAAAATGGTGAGATCAAAGGACGTAAGGGGAGTGGGGGAGGAATGAGATGTACCTAGGGAAGCAGTCATGGCATGCACAAAAGATGCTTGAGGCATGAGAAGCGTGGGAGATGAGCAGATTAGAAACGGTAGTGAGTGGTTGGATGAAGAATTAAGATTATTAGAAAAAGAGAAGAGAGAAGCATTTGGAAGAGTTTTGCAGGGAAATAATAGAAATGACTGGAAGATGTATGAAAGAAAGAGGCAGAAGGTCAAGAGAAAGGTGCAAGAGGTGAAAACGCTAACAAATGAGAGTTGGGGTGATAGAGTATCATTAGCTTTTAGGAAGAACGAAAAGATCTTTTGGAAGGAGGCAAATAAAGTGGATAAGACAAGAGAACAAATGGAAACATCGGTGAAGGGGGCTAATGGGGAGGTAATAACAAGTAGTGATGATGTGGGAAGGAGATAGATAGAGTATTTTGAAGGTTTGTTGAATGTGTTAGATGATAGCGTGGCAGATGTAAGTTATTTGGGTCGAGGTGGTGTGCGAAGTGAAAGGGTTAGGGAGAATGATTTGGTAAACAGAGAAGAGGTAGTGAAAGCTTTGCGGAAGATGTAAGCCAGCAAGGCAGCGGGTTTGGACGGTACTGCAGTAGAATTTATTAAAAAATGGGATGACTGTATTGTTGACTGGTTGGTAAGGATATTTAATGTATGTATTGCTCATGGTGAAGTGCCTGAGGATTGGCGGAATGCACGCATAATGCCTTTGGAGAAATGCAAAGGGTATAAGTTTGTCGAGTACTCATGGAAAATTTTATGGGAGGGTATTGATTTAGAGGGTGAAGGCATGTACAGAGCATCATATTGGGGAAGAGCAGTTTGGCTTCAGAAGTGATAAAGGATGTGTGGATCAGGTGCTTTCTTTGAAGAATGTATGTGAGAAATACTTAGAAAAGCAAATGGATTTGTATGTAACATTTATGGATGTGGAGAAGGCATATGATGGAGTTGACAGATTTGCTCTGTGGAAGGTATCAAAAATGTATGGTGTGCGAGATAAGTTGCTAGAAGCAGTGAAAAGATTTTATCGAGGGTGTAAGGCATTTGTATTTATGTAAGGCATGTGTATATATGTATAAGTGTGTGTATTTACGTATATGTATACGTTGAAATGTATAGGTATGCATATGGACGTGTGTGGACGTCCCACCCACCCACATACACATGTATATACATACATGTCCGCTAACGCAAATATACATACCTATACATCTCAATGTACACATATATATACACACACAGCAATATACATATATACACATGTACATAATTCATACTTTCTGCCTTCATTTATTTCCATCGCCACCTCGTCACACATGGAATAACAACCTCCTACCCCCTCATGTGTGCGAGGTAGCTGTCATGTAATAATGCACCGAAACCACAGCTCCCTTTCCACATCCAGGCCCCACAGAACTTTCCATGGTTTACTCCAGACGCTTCACATGCCCTGGTTCAATCCAGCACGTCGACCCCGGTATACCATATTGTTTCAATTCACTCTATTCCTTGCACGCCTTTCACCCTCCTGTATGTTCAGGCCCCGATCATTCAAAATCTTTTTCACTTCATCTTTCCACCTCCAATTTGGTCTCCCACTTCTCCTCGGTCCCTCCACCTCTGACACTTATATCCTCTTGGTCAATCTTTCCTCACTCATTCTCTCCATGTGACCAAACCATTTCAAACACCCTCTTCTGCTCTCTCAACCACACTCATTTTATTTCCACACATCTCTCTTACCCTTACATGACTTACTCGATCAAACCACGTCACACCACATATTGTCCTCAAACATCTCATTTCCAGCACATCCACCCTCCTACGCACAACTCTATCTATAGCCCACGCCTCGCAACCATACAACATTGTTGGAACCACTATTTCTTCAAACATAGCCATTTTTGCTTTAGGAGATAATGTTCTCGACTACCATACATTCTTCAAGGCTGCCAGGATTTTCGCCCCCTCCCCCAGCCTATGAGTCACTTCCGCTTCCATGGTTCCATCCGCTGCCAGATCCACTCCCAGATATCTAAAACACTTTACTTCCTCTAGTTTTTCTCCATTCAAACTTACCTCCCAATTGAGTTGACCCTCAACCCTACTGTACCTAATATCCTTGCTCTTATTCACATTTAAATTTCTTCTTTCACACACTTTACCAAACTCAGTCACCAGCTTCTGCAGTTTCTCACATGAATCAGCCACCAGCGCTGTATCATCAGCGAACAACAACTGACTCACTTCCCAAGTTCTCTCATCCCCAACAGACTGCATATATATGTATATATATATATATATATATATATATATATATATATATATATATATATATATATATATATATATATATATATATATATACTTTTTTTTTTTTTTTTTTTTGCTTTGTCGCAGTCTCCCGCGTTTGCGAGGTAGCGCAAGGAAACAGACGAAAGAAATGCCCACCCCCCCCATACACATGTATATACATACGTCCACACACGCAAATATACATACCTACACAGCTTTCCATGGTTTACCCCAGACGCTTCACATGCCTTGATTCAATCCACTGACAGCACGTCAACCCCGGTATACCACATCGCTCCAATTCACTCTATTCCTTGCCCTCCTTTCACCCTCCTGCATGTTCAGGCCCCGATCACACAAAATCTTTTTCACTCCATCTTTCCACCTCCAATTTGGTCTCCCTCTTCTCCTCGTTCCCTCCACCTCCGACACATATATCCTCTTGGTCAATCTTTCCTCACTCATTCTCTCCATGTGCCCAAACCACTTCAAAACACCCTCTTCTGCTCTCTCAACCACGCTCTTTTTATTTCCACACATCTCTCTTACCCTTACGTTACTCACTCGATCAAACCACCTCACACCACACATTGTCCTCAAACATCTCATTTCCAGCACATCCATCCTCCTGCGCACAACTCTATCCATAGCCCACGCCTCGCAACCATACAACATTGTTGGAACCACTATTCCTTCAAACATACCCATTTTTGCTTTCCGAGATAATGTTCTCGACTTCCACACATTCTTCAAGGCTCCCAGAATTTTCGCCCCCTCCCCCACCCTATGATCCACTTCCGCTTCCATGGTTCCATCCGCTGCCAGATCCACTCCCAGATATCTAAAACACTTCACTTCCTCCAGTTTTTTACTCCATTCAAGCTCACCTCCCAATTGACTTGACCCTCAACCCTACTGTACCTAATAACCTTGCTCTTATTCACATTTGCTCTTAACTTTCTTCTTCCACACACTTTACCAAACTCAGTCACCAGCTTCTGCAGTTTCTCACATGAATCAGCCACCAGCGCTGTATCATCAGCGAACAACAACTGACTCACTTCCCAAGCTCTCTCATCCCCAACAGACTTCATACTTGCCCCTCTTTCCAAAACTCTTGCATTTACCTCCCTAACAACCCCATCCATAAACAAATTAAACAACCATGGAGACATCACACACCCCTGCCGCAAACCTACATTCACTGAGAACCAATCACTTTCCTCTCTTCCTACACGTACACATGCCTTACATCCTCGATAAAAACTTTTCACTGCATCTAACAACTTTCCTCCCACACCATATATTCTTAATACCTTCCACAGAGCATCTCTATCAACTCTATCATATGCCTTCTCCAGATCCATAAATGCTACATACAAATCCATTTGCTTTTCTAAGTATTTCTCACATACATTCTTGAAAGCAAACACCTGATCCACACATCCTCTACCACTTCTGAAACCACACTGCTCTTCCCCCATCTGATGCTCTGTACATGCCTTCACCCTCTCAATCAATACCCTCCCATATAATTTACCAGGAATACTCAACAAACTTATACCTCTGTAATTTGAGCACTCACTTTTATCCCCTTTGCCTTTGTACAATGGCACTATGCACGCATTCCGCCAATCCTCAGGCACGTCACCATGAGTCATACATACATTAAATAACCTTACCAACCAGTCAACAATACAGCCACCCCCTTTTTTAATAAATTCCACTGCAATACCATCCAAACCTGCTGCCTTGCCGGCTTTCATCTTCCGCAAAGCTTTCACTACCTCTTCTCTGTTTACCAAATCATTTTCCCTAACCCTCTCACTTTGCACACCACCTCGACCAAAACACCCTATATCTGCCACTCTATCATCAGACACATTCAACAAACCTTCAAAATACTCACTCCATCTCCTTCTCACATCACCACTACTTGTTATCACCTCCCCATTTGCGCCCTTCACTGAAGTTCCCATTTGCTCCCTTGTCTTACGCACTTTATTTACCTCCTTCCAGAACATCTTTTTATTCTCCCGAAAATTTAATGATACTCTCTCACCCCAACTCTCATTTGCCCTTTTTTTCACCTCTTGCAGCTTTCTCTTGACCTCCTGTCTCTTTATTTTATACATCTCCCACTCAAATGCATTTTTTCCCTGCAAAAATCGTCCAAATGCCTTTCTCTTCTCTTTCACTAATACTCTTACTTCTTCATCCCACCACTCACTACCCTTTCTAATCAATCCACCTCCCACTCTTCTCATGCCACAAGCATCTTTTGCGCAATCCATCACTGATTCCCTAAATACATCCCATTCCTCCCCCATTCCCCTTACTTCCATTGTTCTCACCTTTTTCCATTCTGTACTCAGTCTCTCCTGGTACTTCCTCACACAGGTCTCCTTCCCAAGCTCACTTACTCTCACCACCCTCTTCACCCCAACATTCACTCTTCTTTTCTGAAAACCCATACAAATCTTCACCTTAGCCTCCACAAGATAATGATCAGACATCCCTCCAGTTGCACCTCTCAGCACATTAACATCCAAAAGTCTCTCTTTCGCACGCCTGTCAATTAACACGTAATCCAATAACGCTCTCTGGCCATCTCTCCTACTTACATAAGTATACTTATGTGTATCTCGCTTTTTAAACCAGGTATTCCCAATCATCAGTCCTTTTTCAGCACATAAATCTACAAGCTCTTCACCATTTCCATTTACAACACTGAACACCCCATGTATACCAATTATTCCCTCAACTGCCACATTACTCACCTTTGCATTCAAATCACCCATCACTATAACCCGGTCTCGTGCATCAAAACCATTAACACACTTTCTCAGCTGCTCCCAAAACACTTGCCTCTCATGATCTTTCTTCTCATGCCCAGGTGCATATGCACCAATAATCACCCACCTCTCTCCATCAACTTTCAGTTTTACCCATATTAATCGAGAATGTGTATGTGTGTGTATGTGTATATGTATATATATATGTATATTATCCCTGGGGATAGGGGTGAAAGAATACTTCCCACGTATTCCTCGCGTGTCGTAGAAAGCGACTAGAGGGGACGGGAGCGGGGGGCCAGAAATCCTCCCCTCCTTGTATTAACTTTCTAAAATGGGAAACAGAAGAAGGAGTCACGCGGGGAGTGCTCATCCTCCTCGAAGGCTCAGAGTGGGGTGCCTAAATGTGTGTGGATGTAACCAAGATGTGAAAAAAGGAGAGATAGGTAGTATGTTTGAGGAAAGGAACCTGGATGTTTTGGCTCTGAGTGAAACGAAGCTAAAGGGTAAAGGGGAAGAGTGGTTTGGGAATGTCTGGGGAGTAAAGTCAGGGGTTAGTGAGAGGACAAGAGCAAGGGAAGGAGAAGGAATACTCCTGAAACAGGAGTTGTGGGAGTATGTGATATAATGTAAGTAAATATATATATATATATATATATATATATATATATATATATATATATATATATATATATATATATATATATATGAATAAGAAAAAGCAATTCAGTAAGTGATACATTTGGGCAGGTTAAACTACTATCTGAGTGAGTGAGAATTTGGAATACTTTTGAGAACTTTGTTTTGTCTCGAGCAGATCTTTTTATAATCCTCACCATGTAGCATTACGTCCAGAACATTCGTGCTCTTAGAGGATAACTCTCACTTCGCCTTATTGGCTCGAACTGAATGATGTTCAAGGAGAAATTGTTATCATATAACGAACAGTAAAATGCTTTCGCTTATATGAATTTCGATTTTGTAAATCACTTGATTTTTTATATGACGATTTGTACCATGTGGTTTAGTTTGATAATGAGTTTATCTTATATGGTATTCAAAATCCATTATGTATTTTAGTGTCGGGTATATAAGATTTGAAATATCACGGATGTATGTGAAAGCCTAACTTTGACTGCTTACCTTAAGGGGTTCGTGCCCTCACACACAAGGTAAGGAGTGCAGCTGTTCCAATCTTTCAAAGAGGTATGACTATCCTACATTGTCTCAAATCGATTCACACAATGCCATTGCCATCATCTGTCGCTGGTGGTGCGCTGTTGATATTCCAAGGCTCGTTGAAAGTGAGAAAGCTGTAAACAAAGAGAATAACAAAAATTTAAAAGAATATAAGGTAACTCAAACATCAACGGATCGCTAGGTCCTAAGAAGACTGTTTGTGATAGTAGAAGAGAACAAAAATTCATAGTTTATTATGAAAAGGTTAGACGGACGTTCAAATGTTTCTGAGACAAAAACCTTTGGACTCTATATATATCTAACGAGGCGCGATAATGCCATTCTTGGATTTGAAATGAAGTATTCATAAAGTCTGTCTTAAACGTATCTGTGGTACTGTCTTCAACCACTCTGACTGGTTTCTACCACTTCTGTACATTGCTAACTTTTCTTTTGGCCATCATTGATCGTTACACCCGTCTTTCTCCGTAGCTACCTTTTGTAGCTTAACAATAGATATACTGTAGCTTGCCTTTTCGTTTTCACTAACTATATGTAAAACTTAGACTTACTGATAGTGAAATTATTCTCCACCTTTGAGCCCAGTCCAACAGTTCGTATAGTTGGTGTGACGCAGATGACATTTACTTTCTGCTGTCGATTTATTTCGGAACTTAGTATCGTCTGCGAATTTCATTATCTGACGATGCACCCCATTATCAATATTCAAGAAATGTATGAGAAAGAGAACGAGTCCCAAGCCTGATCCCTATGGCACACCACTTGTTACATCTAACCACTCTAAATCTTGACCATGAATCACTACTCTTTGTTTACGGCCAGGCAATCAATTTTTCACCACTGACGTAAACCCAATCTATACGATGTGACTAACCTTTCGTTGATAATTTTTGATGTGGAACTTTACCGAATGCTTTTTAAAATCTAAATAGATGACATAAAATCTCTTCATTTTATGATACATCTCAGATTACATGAAAAGAAATCAAACAGATTTGTCAGATATGAACAATGTCGTCGAAAACCGTGCTGAAAATCATTTATCACGTACACCCAAGAGAGAGAGAGAGAGAGAGAGAGAGAGAGAGAGAGAGAGAGAGAGAGAGAGAGAGAGAGAGAACTAGCAGCAGCAGGAGCATATCTATTGCACACAGAAAATATAAACCGATCGTTCACAAAGTTCTACTGGCGGAAGTGTTTGCTCTCCAAACCCTCCCCTCAGCCTCATTCAACACATTTAGCGTCGAGCATTGCCTCGGAATGAATGACGAACAAAACAGGATTATCATCAAGAGACAATTAGTACCTTATTTTTGCAACAAAAATATCCTTATCGTCTTCTGATATACCAGCCTAACGAAGGCCCAACATGCCTTTTAGGCTAGACTTGGCATCGGCACCCTCACAGCCGCCATATAGCCTGCTGCACTAACTTACCTCGCTTCGCTTGCTTTTGGGTTTGCTTTGTTATATAGAGGACACCCATATGAAATGTTAGAAAACGGGTTAGCTGTGTGTAACAATGAAATAGAAAAAATCTTAGACTTCCCGAATTGTGTTTACCATTAATTTTTCCTCACACCACCACTCATTAGCGTCTCCTTATGTATTAAGTGATTGCACATCACACTATGAAGCATACACACACACACACACACACACACACACACACACACACACACACGCACACACGCACACACACACACACACACACACACACACCTTCCCACACACACACACACACACACACACACACACACACACACACACACACACACACACACACACACACACACACACACACACACACACACACACACACACACACACACACCTTCCCACAAACACACACACACACACACACACACACACACACACGCACACACACACACACACACACACCTTCCCACAAACACACACACACACACACACACACACACACACACACCCACACATAAACACAAACACACGCACACACAGATACACACGCACATACTGCGCCACAAAACTTGGATATGATATGTTAAACGCAAACGACATATAAAAGAACACGAAAAAACTCAGTACATAGCATATTGATGAAAGGGAAACACAAAATTCGAGAGAAATGAACAACATCATGAAGGGTAGTATGAGTAACAATCTAAATACAAAATATGGAGACTGAAATATAGGAAAACTTGCAGATGAGGAAACACAGAAAAACAATATTTAACCAGGTAGGAATATAGGAAGTCCATCACTAAACTCACAAAGTAGGGCCGAGCGAGACCGTTATAGTTCGGGCGTGAAGTTGAGGTTATATTGGGATCGTCTTATTGTCTTTGACCTTCGTAACCCAGGACCGGTTCGGTCAGTGCCGCGTTCCTGCTGTCAAGTAATATATGTATATATATTTGTATATATCTTACTCCTTCATCCCACCACTCATTACCCTTTCTAATCTGCCCACCTCCCACCTTCCTCATTCCACAAGCATCTTTTGCGCAAGCCATCACTGTTCCTCATCCCATTTCTTCCCCAATCCCCTTACCTCACTTCCTCTCACTTTTTGCCATTCTATATTCAATCTCTCCTGGTACTTCCTCACACAAGTCTCCTTTCCCAGCTCACTTACTCTCACCATTCTCTTCTCCCCAACATTCTCTCTTCTTTTCTGAAAGCCTCTACAAATCCTCACCTTCGACTCCATAAGACCGTGATCAGACATCCCTTCAGCTGTCCCTCTCAGCACATTAACATCCAAAAGTCTCTCAATTACGAGCCTATCAATTTACACGTAGTCCAATAATGCCTTTTGACCATCCCTCCTATTCACATACGTATACTTATGTATATCTCTCATTTCAAACCAGGTATTCCCAATCAACAGTCTTTTTCCAGCACGCAATTCCACAAGCTCTTCACCATTTCCATTTACAACACTGAACACCCCCCTGAACACCAATTATACCCTCAACTGCCACATTACGCATCTTCGCATTTAAATCACCCATCACTATAACCCGGTCTCGTTCATCAAAGCTGCTATTACACTCACTCAACTGCTCCCAAAACACTTGCCTCTCATGATCTTTCTTCTCATGAAAAAGTGCATAGGCACCAATCTCTCTCCGTCCACTTTCAATTTTACCTACACCAATCTAGAATTTACTTTCTTACACTCTATCACATACTCCCAAAACTCCTGCTTCAGTATTGCTACATATTTCTTAGCTATTGTCCTCTCACCAAGCCCTGACGTTACTCCCAAGACTTTCCCAAATCACTCTTCCCCTTTACCCTTGAGCTTCGTTTCATTTAGAGCCAGAACATCCAGGTTTCTTTCCTCAAACATACTATCTATCTCTCCTTTCGTCTCATCTTGATTACATCCACACACATTCAAGCATCCCAATCTGAGCCTTCGAGGAGGATGAGCACGCCCCGCGTGACTTCTTCTTCTGTTTCTCCTTTTAGAAAGTTAAAATAGGGGACAGGGGAGTAAGAATACTTCCCATGTACTCCCCGTGTGTCGTAGAAGGTGACTAAAGTGGGCAGGAGTGAGGGGCTGGACCCCCAACCCCACCCCCCTTCTTGTAGTAATATGTTTGAGGAAAGGAACAAGCATGTTTTGGTCCTGAGTGAAACGAAGCTCAAAGATAAAGGGAAGAGTGGTTTGGGAATGTCTTGGGAGTAAAGTCAAGGGTTGGTGAGAGGACAAGAGCAAGGGAAGGAGTAGCACTAGTCTTGAAACATGAGTTGTGGGAGTATGTGACAGAGTGTAATAGAGTGCAAGAAAAAAACTCTAGATTGATATGAATAAACTGAAAGAAAATGGAGAGAGATGAGTGATTATTGGTGCCTAAGCATCTGGCCATGAGAAGAAAGATCATGAGAGGCAAGTGTTTCCGGAGCAGCTGAGTGAGTGTGTTAGCAGTTTTGATGCACGAGACCGGGTTATAGTAATAGGGGATTTGAATCTAAAGGTGAATAATGTAGCAGTTGAGGGAATAATTGGTGTACATGAGTTGTTCAGTGTTGTAAATGGAAATGGTGAGGAGCTTGTAGATTTGTGTGCTGAAAAAGGACTGGGGATTGGGAATACTTGGTTTAAAAAGAGAGATTTACATGCATACGTATGTAAGAAGGAGAGATGACCAGACAGCGTTATAGGATTACGTCTCAGCTGATAGGCGCGTGAAAGAAAGACGTTTGGATGTTAATGTGCTGAGAGGTGTAACTGAAGGGATTTCTGATCATTATCTTGTGGAGGCGAAGGTGAAGATTTGTAGAGGTTTTCAGAAAAGAAGGGAGAATGTTGGGGTGAAGAGAGTGGTGAGAATAAGTGAGCTTGGGAAGGAGACTTGTGTGAGGAAGTACAAGGAGAGACTGAATGCAAAATGGAAGAAAGGTGAGAGCAAAGGACGTAAGGGGAGTGGGAGAGGAATGGAATGTATTTAGGGAAGCAGTGATGGCTTGTACAGAAGATGCTTGTGGCATGAGAAGCGTGGGAAATGGGCAGATTAAAAAGGTTAGTGAGTGGTGGGATGAAGAAGTAAGATCATTACTGAAAGAAGAGAGAGGTATTTGGACGAGTTTTGCACGGAAATAGTGCAAATGAGTAGGAGATGTATAAAAGAAAGAGGCAGGAAATCAACAGAAAGGTGCAAAAAATGAAAAAGAGGGCAAATCATAGTTGTGGTGAAAGAGTATCATTAGCTTTTAGGAGTATAAAAAGATGTTTTGGAAGGAGGTAAATAAAGTGAGAAACAAATGGGAACATAGGTGAAGGGGGCTAATGGGGAGATAATAACAAATAGTGGTGATGTGAGAAGAAGATGGAGTGAGTATTTTGAAGATTTGTTGAATGTCTTAGATGATAGAGTGGCAGATATAGGATGCTTAGGTCAAAGTGGTATGCGAAGTGGGAGGGTTAGGGAGAAAGATTTGGTAAACAGAGAGGAAGGTAGTGAAAGTTTTGCGGAAGATGAAAGCCGGCAAGGCAGCGGGTATGGATGGTATTGCAGTGGAATTTATTAAAAAAGGGAATGATTGTGTTGTTGACTGGTTGGTAAGGATATTTAATGTATGTATGGCTCATGATGAGGTGCCTGAGGATTGGCATAATGCATGCATAGTGCCATTGTACAAAGGCAAAGGGGATAAAGGTGAATGTTAGAATTACAAAGGTATATGTCTGTTGAGTATTCTTGGGAAATTGTATGGGAGGGTATTGATTGAGAGGGTGAATGCATGGGGAAGGGCAGTTTGGTTTCAGAAGTGGTAAAGGAAGTGTGAATTAGGTGTTTACTTTGAAGAATGTATGTGAGAAATACTTAGAAAACCAAATGGACTTTTATGCAGCATTTATGGATCTGGAGCAGGCAGGCATATGATAGAGTTGATAGAGGTGATCTGTAGAAGGTACTAAGAATATAGGTGTGGGAGGCAAGTTGTTAGAAGCAGTGAAAAGTTTTTATCGAAGATGTTAGGCATGTGTACGAGTAGGAAGATAGAAGAGTGACTGGTTCTCGGTGAATGTCGGTTTGTGGCAGGGGTAGGTGATGTCTCCGTGTTTTTTTAATTTGGGGTTGTTATGGATGGGGTTGTTAGGGAGGTGAATGCAAGAGTTTTGAAGAAAGGGGCAAGTATGCAGTCTGTTGTGGATGAGAGGGCTTAGGAAGTGAATCAGTTGTTGTTCGCTGATGATACAGTGCTGGTGGCTCATTCGGGTTAGAAACTGCAGAAGCTCTTGACTGAGTTTGACAAAGTGTGTGAAAGAAGAAAGTTGAGAGTAAATGTGAGTAAGAGCAAGGATATTAGATACAGTAGGGTTGAGTGAAAAGAGTGGTAAGTTTGAATTGAGGAAAACTGGAGAAAGTGAGGTGTTTTAGATATCTGGGAGTGAATTTGGCAGCGAATGGAACCATGGAAGCGGAAGTGAGTCACAGAGTAGGGGAAGGGGAAAAAGGTCTTGGAGCGTTGAAAAATGTGTTGAAGGCGAGAACGTTATCTCGGAAAGCAAAAATGGGTAAGTTTGAAGGTACAGTGGTTCCAACAATGTTAAATGGTTGCGAGACGTAGGCTATAGATAAGGTTGTGCGGAGAAGGGTAGATGTGTTGGAAATGAGATGTTTGAGGACATATGGTGTGAGGTGTTTTGATCGAGTAAGTAATGAAAGGGTAAGAGAGATGTGTGGTAATAAAAAGGGTGTTGTTGAGAGAGCAGAAGAGGGTGTTTTGAAATGGTTTGGTCACATGGCGAGAAGGAGTGTGGAAAGATTGAAAAGAGGGTATATGTGTCAGAGGTGGAGGGAACGAGGAGAAGTGGGAGACCAAATTGGAGGTGGAAGGATGGAGTGAAAAAATTTTTGAGCGAACTGGGCCTGAACAAGCAGGAGGGTGAAAGGCGTGCAGAGAATAGAGTGAATTGGAATTATGTGGTATACTCTGACCGACTTGCCGCTAATGAATTGAACCAGGGCATGCGAAGCGTCTGGGGTAAACCATGGAAAGTCTTGTGGGGCCTGGATATGGCGTGGGAGCTGTGGTTTCGGTGCATTATACATGACAGCTACAGACTGAGTGTGAACAAATGTGGCCTTCATCGTATTTTCATGACACTTCCTCTTACGCGTGTCCGGGGGAGGAGGCGGTTGTCATTTCATGTACGGAGGGGTGGAGACGGGATTGAATAAAGGCAGCAAGTATGAATTATGTGTGTGTGTTCATATGTATATGTCTCTGTATGTATATACATGCATACGATTAAAAATATAGGTATGTATATGTGCGTGTGGATATGTATGTATATACATGTTTATGTGGGTGGGTTTGGACATTAGTTCGTCTATTTCCTTGCGCTACCTCGTTAACGCGGGAGACAGCGACAAAGTTTAATGAATATATATATATATATATATATATATATATATATATATATATATATATATATATATATATATATATATATATATATATATATATATCGAGGATGTAAGGCATGTGTACGTGTAGGAAGAGAGGAAAGTGATTGGTTCTCAGTGAATGTAGGTTTGCGGCAGGGGTGTGTGATGTCTCCATGGTTGTTTAATTTGTTTATGGATGGGGTTGTTAGGGAAGTAAATGCAAGAGTTTTGGAAAGAGAGGCAAGTATGAAGTCTGTTGGGGATGAGAGAGCTTGGGAAGTGAGTCAGTTGTTGTTCGCTGATGATACAGCGCTGGTGGCTTATTCATGTGAGAAACTGCAGAAGCTGGTGACTGAGTTTGGTAATGTGTGTGGAATAAGAAAGTTAAGAGTAAATGTGAATAAGAGCAAGGTTATTAGGTACAGTAGGGTTGAGGGTCAAGTCAATTGGGAGGTGAGTTTGAATGGAGAAAAACTGGAGGAAGTGAAGTGTTTTAGATATCTGGGAGTGGATCTGGCAGCGGATGGAACCATGGAAGCGGAAGTGGATCATAGGGTGGGGGAGGGGGCGAAAATTCTGGGGGCCTTGAAGAATGTGTGGAAGTCGAGAACATTATCTCGGAGAGCAAAAATGGGTATGTTTGAAGGAATAGTGGTTCCAACAATGTTGTATGGTTGCGAGGCGTGGGCTATGGATAGAGTTGTGCGCAGGAGGATGGATGTGCTGGAAATGATATGTTTGAGGACAATGTGTGGTGTGAGGTGGTTTGATCGAGTGAGTAACGTAAGGGTAAGAGAAATGTGTGGAAATAAAAAGAGCGTGGTTGAGAGAGCAGAAGAGGGTGTTTTGAAGTGGTTTGGGCACATGGAGAGAATGAGTGAGGAAAGATTGACAAAGAGGATATATGTGTCGGAGGTGGAGGGAACGAGGAGAAGAGGGAGACCAAATTGGAGGTGGAAAGATGGAGTGAAAAAGATTTTGTGTGATCGGGGCCTGAACATGCAGGAGGGTGAAAGGAGGGCAAGGAATAGAGTGAATTGGAGCGATGTGGTATACCGGGGTTGACGTGCTGTCAGTGGATTGAATCAAGGCATGTGAAGCGCCTGGGGTAAACCATGGAAAGCTGTGTAGGTATGTATATTTGCGTGTGTGGACGTATGTATATACATGTGTATGGGGGTAGGTTGGGCCATTTCTTTCGTCTGTTTCCTTGCGCTACCTCGCAAACGCGGGAGACAGCGACAAAGTATAATAAAATAAAAATATAAATATATATATATATATATATATATATATATATATATATATATATATATATATATATATATATATATATATATATATATATATATATATATATATATATTTCTTTCAAACTATTCACCATTTCCCGCGTTAGCGAGGTAGCGTTAAGAACAGAGAACTGAGCCTTTGAGGGAATATCCTCACCTGGCCCCCTTCCTTGTTCCTTCTTTTGAAAAAAAAAAAATAAATATATATATATACATATATATATATATATATATATATATATATATATATATATATATATATATATATATATATATATATATATATATATATACATTTATTTTTATCAATTTGTTTTGCTTTGTCGCTGTCTCCCGCGTTAGGGAGGTAGCGCAAGGAAACAGACGAAAGAAATGGCCAAACCCGCCGACATACACACCTATATACATACACGTCCACACACGCAAATATACATACCTATACACCTCAATGTACACATATATATACACACACAGACATATACATATATACACATGTACATAATTCACACTCTGACTTTATTTGTTCCCATCGCCACCTCGCCACACATGGAATAACAACCACCTCCCCCTCATGTGTGCGAGGTAGCGCTAGGAAAAGACACCAAAGGCCCCATTCGTTCACACTCAGTCTCTAGCTGTCATGTAATAATGCACCGAAACCACAGCTCCCTTTCCACATCCAGGCCCCACACACTTTCCATGGTTTACCCCAGACGCTTCACATGCACTGGTTCAATCCATTGACAGCACGTCGACCCTGGTATACCACATAGTTCCAATTCAATCTATTCCTTGCACGCCTTTCACCCTCCTGCATGTTCACGCCCCGATCACTCAAAATCTTTTTCACTCCATCTTTCCACCTCCATTTTGGTCTCCCACTTCTCCTCGTTCCCTCCACCTCCGACACATATATCCTCTTGGTCAATCTGTCCTCACTCATTCTCTCCATGTGACCAAACCATTTCAAAACACCCTCTTCTGCTCTCTAAACCACACTTCTTTTATTTCCACACATCTCTCTTACCCTTACATTACTTACTCGATCAAACCACCTCACACCACATATTGTCCTCAAACATCTTATTTCCAGCACATCCACCTCCTGCGCACAACTCTATCCATAGCCCACGCCTCGCAACCATACAACATTGTTGGAACCACTATTCCTTCAAACATACCCATTTTTGCTTTCCGAGATAATGTTCTCGACTTCCAAACATTCTTGAAGGCTCCCAGAATTTTCGCCCCCTCCCCCACCCTATGATTCACTTCCGCTTCCATGGTTCCATCGCTGCCAGATCCACTCCCAGATATCTAAAACACTTTACTTCCTCCAGTTTTTCTCCATTCAAACTTACCTCCCAATTCACTTGACCCTCAACCCCACTGTACCTAATAACCTTGCTCTTATTCACATTTACTCTTAACTTTCTTCTTTCACACACTTTACCAAACTCTATCACCAGCTTCTGCAGTTTCTGACATGAATCAGCCACCAGCGCTGTATCATCAGCGAACAACAACTGACTCACTTCCCAGGCTCTCGCATCCACAACAGACTGGATACTTGCGCCTCTTTCCAAAACTCTTTCATTCACCTCCCTAACAACCCCATCCATAATCAAATTAAACAACCATGGAGACATCACACACCCCTGCCGCAAACCTACATTCACTGAGAACCAATCACTTTCCTCTCTTCCTACCGTACACATGCCTTACATCCTCGATAAACACTTTTCACTGCTTCTAACAACTTGCCTCCCACACCATATATTCTTAAAACCTTCCACAGAGCATCTCTATCAACTCTATCATATACCTTATCGAAATCCATAAATGCTACATACAAATCCAATTTGTTTTTCTAAGTATTTCTCACATACATTCTTCAAAGCAAACACCTGATCCACACATCCTCTACCACTTCTGAAACCACACTGCTCTTCCCCAATCTGATGCTCTGTACATGCCTTCACCCTCTCAATCAATACCCTCCCATATAATTTACCAGGAATACTCAACAAACTTATACCTCTGTAATTTGAGCACTCACTCTTATCCCCTTTGTCTTTGTACAATGGCACTATGGAAGCATTCCCCCAATCCTCAGGCACCTCACCATGAATCATACATACATTATATAACCTTACCAACCAGTCAACAATACAGTCAACCCCTTTTTTAATAAATTCCACTGCAATACCATCCAAAACTGCTGCCTTGCCGGCTTTCATCTTCCGTAAAGCTTTTACTACCTCTTCTTTATTTACCAAATCATTTTCCCTAACCCTCTCACTTTGCACACCACCTCGACCAAAACACCCTATATCTGCCACTCTATCATCAAACACATTCAACAAACCTTCAAAATACTCACTCCATCTCCTTTTCACATCACCACTACTTGTTATCACCTCCCCATTAGCCCTTCACTGAAGTTCCCATTTGCTCCCTTGTCTTACGCACTTTATTTACATCCTTCCAAAACATCTTTTTATTCTCCCTGAAATTTAATGATACTCTCTCACCCCAACTCTCATTTGCCCTCTTTTTCACCTCTTGCACCTTTCTCTTGACCTCCTGCCTCTTTCTTTTATACCTCTCCCACTCATTTGCATTTTTTCCCTGGAAAAATCGTCCAAAGCCTCTCTCTTCTCTTTCACTAATAATCTTACTTCTTCATCCCACCACTCACTACCCTTTCTAATCAACCCACCTCCCACGCTTCTCATACCACAAGCATCTTTTGCGCAAGCCATCACTGCTTCCCTAAATACATCGCATTCCTCCCCCACTCCCCTTACCTCCTTTGTTCTCACCTTTTTCCATTCTGTACTCAGTCTCTCCTGATACTTCGTCACACAAGTCTCCTTCCCAAGCTCACTTACTCTCACCACTCTCTTCACCCCAACATTCTCTCTTCTTTTCTGAAAACCCCCACAAATCTTCACCTTCGCCTCCACAAGATAATGATCAGACATCCCTCCAGTTGCATCTCTCACAACATAAACATCAAAAGTCTCTCTTTCGTGCGTCTTCAATGAACACGTAATCCAATAACGCTCTCTGGCCATCTCTCCTACTTACATATGTACACTTATGTATATCTCGCTTTTTAAACCAGGTATTCCCAATCACCAGTCCTTTTTCAGCACATAAATCTACAATCTCTTCACCATTTCCATTTACAACACTGAACACTCCATGTATACCAATTATTCCCTCAACTGCCACATTACTCACCTTTGCACCCATCACTATAACCCGGTCTTGTGCATCAAAACCACTAACACATTCACTTCAGCTGCTCCCAAAACACTTGCCTCTCATGATCTTTCTTTTCATGCCCAGGTGCATATGCACCAATAATCACCCATCTCTCTCCATCAACTTTCAGTTATACCTATATCAATCTAGAATTTACTTTCTTACACTCTATCACATACTCCCACAACTGATTCAGGAGTAGTGCTACTCCTTCCCTTGCTGTTGTACTCTCACTAACCCCTGACTTTACTCCCAAGACATTCCCAAACTACTCTTCCCCTTTACCCTTTAGCTTCGTTTCACTTAGAGCCAAAACATCCAGGTTCCTTTCCTCAAACATACTACCTATCTCTCCTTTTTTCTCATCTTGGTTACATCCACACACATTTAGACACCCCAATCTGAGCCTTCGGGGAGGATGAGCACTACTCGCGTGACTCCTTCCTCTGTTTCTCCTTTTACAAAGTTAAAATACAATTCAAAATACATATATATATATATCTTTCTTTCTTTTTCTTTTAAACTCTTCGCCATTTCCCGCGTTAGCGAGGTAGCGTTAAGAACAGAGGACTGGGCCTTTTTTGGAATATCCTCACCTGGCCCCCTCTGTTCCTTCTTTTCGAAAAAAAAAAAAGAAAATAATGAAAAAAAACCGAAAGGAGAGGATTTCCAGCCCCCCACTCCCTCCCCTTTTAGTCGCCTTCTACGACACGCAGGGAATACGTGGGAAGTATTCTTAATCCCCTATTCTCATGGATAACATATATATATATATATATATATATATATATATATATATATATATATATATATATATATATATATATATATATATATATATATGTATATGTATATATCAACTCTATCATATGCCTTCTCCAGATCCATAAATGCTACATACAAATCCATTTGCTTTTCTAAGTATTTCTCACATACATTCTTCAAAGCAAACACCTGATCCACACATCCTCTACCATTTCTGAAACCACACTGCTCTTCCCCAATCTGATGCTCTGTACATGCCTTCACCCTCTCAATCAATACCCTCCCATATAATTTACCAGGAATACTCAACAAACTTATACCTCTGTAATTTGAGCACTCACTCTTATCCCCTTTGCCTTTGTACAATGGCACTATGCACGCATTCCGCCAATCCTCAGGCACCTCACCATGAGTCATACATACATTGAATAACCTTACCAACCAGTCAACAATACAGTCACCCCCTTTTTTAATAAATTCCACTGCAATACCATCCAAACCTGCTGCCTTGCCGGCTTTCATCTTCCGCAAAGCTTTTACTACCTCTTCTCTGTAAAAGCTTTGCTAATAGAAATGCTCGGTGGAAGGTATTAAGAATAAATGGTGTGGGAGGCAAGTTGTTAGAAGCAGTGAAAAATTTTTATAGAGGATGTAAGGCATGTGTACGTGTAGGAAGAGAGGAAAGTGATTGGTTCTCAGTGAATGTAGGTTTGCGGCAGGGGTGTGTAATGTCTAAATGGTTGTTTAATTTGTTTATGGATGGGGTTGTTAGGGAGGTGAATGCAAGAGTTTTGGAAAGAGGGGCAAGTATGAAGTCTGTTGTGAATGAGAGAGCTTGGGAAGTGAGTCAGTTGTTGTTCGCTGATGATACAGCGCTGGTGGCTGATTCATGTGAGAAACTGCAGAAGCTGGTGACTGAGTTTGGTAAAGTGTGTGAAAGAAGAAAGTTAAGAGTAAATGTGAATAAGAGCAAGGTTATTAGGTACAGTAGTGTTGAGGGTCAAGTTAATTGGGAGGTAAGTTTGAATGGAGAGAACTGGAGGAAGTAAAATGTTTTAGATATCTGGGAGTGGATCTGGCAGCGAATGGAACCGTGGAAGCGGAAGTGAATCATAGGGTGGGGGAGGGGGCAAAAATCCTGGAAGCCTTGAAGAATGTGTGGAAGCCGAGAACATTATCTCGGAAAGCAAAAATGGGTATGTTTGAATGAATAGTGGTTCCAACAATGTTGTATGGTTGCGAGGCGTGGGCTATGGATAGAGTTGTGCGCAAGAGGGTGGATGTTCTGGAAATGAGATGTTTGAGGACAATGTGTGGTGTGAGGTGGTTTGATCGAGTAAGTAATGTAAGGGTAAAAGAGATGTGTGGAAATAAAAGAGTGTGGTTGAGAGAGCAAAAGAGGGTGTTTTGAAATGATTTGGGCACATGGAGAGAATGAGTGAGGAAAGATTGACCAAGAGGATATATGTGTCGGAGGTGGAGGGAACGAGAAGTGGGAGACCAAATTGGAGGTGGAAAGATTGAGTGAAAAAGATTTTGTGTGATCGGGGCCTGAACATGCAGGAGGGTGAAAGGAGGGCAAGGAATAGAGTGAATTGGATCGATGTGGTATACCGGGGTTGACGTGCTTTCAGTGGATTGAATCAGGGCATGTGAAGCGTCTGGGGTAAACTATGGAAAGTTTTGTAGGGCCTGGATGTGGAAAGGGAGCTGTGGTTTCGGGCATTATTGCATGACAACTAGAGACTGAGTGTGAACGAATGGGGCCTTTGTTGTCTTTTCCTAGTGCTACCTCGCACACATGAGGGGGGAGGGGGATGGTATTCCATGTGTGGCGAGGTGGCGATGGAAATGAATAAAGGCAGACAGTGTGAATTGTGTCCCATGGGTATATATGTATGTGTCTCTGTGTGTATATATATGTGTACATTGAGATGTATAGGTATCCATATTTGCGTGTGTAGACGTGTATGTATATACATTGTGTATGGGGGTGGGTTGGGCCATTTCTTTCGTCTGTTTCCTTGCGCTACCTCGCAAACGCGGGAGACAGCGACAAAGCAAAATAAATATAGATATATAGAATATGTATATATATATATATATATATATATATATATATATATATATATATATATATATATATATATATATATATATATATATATTTTCTTTCTTTTTCTTTCAAACTATTCGCCATTTCCCGCGTTAGCGAGGTAGCGTTAAGAACAGAGGACTGGGCCTTTGAGGGAATATCCTCACCTGGTCCCTCTATCAGTTTTTTCTTTTGGAAAATTAAAAAAATAACGAGAAGGGAGGATATCCAGCCCCCCGCTCCCTCCCCTTTTAGTCGCCTTCTACGATACGCAGGGAATACGTGGGAAGTATTCTTTCTCCCCTATCCCCAGGGATACAAATATATATATAAATATATATTCCCTGGGGATAGGGGAGAAAGAATACTTCCCACGTATTCCCTGCGTGTCGTAGAAGGCGACTAAAAGGGAAGGGAGCGGGTGGCTGGAAATCCTCCCCTCTCTTTTTTTTTTTTTTTTTTTAATTTTCCAAAAGAAGGAACAGAGAAGAGGTCCAGGTGAGGATATTCCCTCAAAGGCCCAGTCCTCTGTTCTTAACGCTACCTCGCTATCGCGGGAAATAGCGAATAGTATGAAAAAAAAAAAAAAAAAAATATATATATATATATATATATATATATATATATATATATATATATATATATATATATATATATATATATATATATATATATATATATATATATATATATATGTGTGTGTGTGTGTTTGTGTGTGTGTGTGTGTGTGTGTGTGTGTGCTTTTGTATATATATGTATATATTTTTCCTGGGGATAGGAGAGAAAGAATACTTTCCACGTATTCCCTGCGTGTCGTAGAAGGCGACTAAAAGGGGAGGGAGCGGGGGAAAGGAAATACTCCCCTCATTTTTAATTTTCCAAAAGAAGGAACAGAGAAGGGGGTAGTTCAGGATATTCCTTCAAAGTCTCAGTCCTCTGTTCTAGGCGCTACCTCGGTACCTCGCTAGAGCAAAAAATGGCGAATGGTATAATATATATATATATATATATATATATATATATATATATATATATATATATATATATATATATATATATATTCCTATGAGTCCACGCGCAAAATTGTGGTCCTTTCCAATATATATACATATATATATATATATATATATATATATATATATATATATATATATATATATATATATATATATATATATATATATATATATATATATTTATATGAAAAAGGTTGGACGCTTTGGAGGGGAGATCTGATTATGCGCGACCAAGCCTTTTTCGAATGGAAAGATTATGTATTGTGGGACCAGCAGAACAAATACACTGGCGAAATCAACAATGGACCAGATGGCAGTCACTGTTGTCATATCTGTCTAACCTGTATTATAGTTAGTATTATTGACGAATTGTTGTTATTGATATATTGGGAATGTTATGGCTTACAAATATGCATATAGCATACAATATCACTGGAGCTATCATATGGCGGAAGGCTACTAAATGTAGGAGCCCCGGTTACATCCCCCCATTCCTGCTGTCACGTCCCTCAGTGGGGGGGAAAAGATGACAGTTATGGCTACTATTGTAATAATGTTTAGCTAGTAAGGAACAAATTATTTATTGTAAGAATAATGTAAGGAATTAGCACGCAGAATAACTCAGGGCATGTATCATGAGTATAGCTGTAGGCTCATTATAGGGATTAACTTGTTAAACTCATAAGGGACATGTCCTCTTCCTAGCAGTTCTCATATAGGATTAAGCCAAGTGCAAAAGTTTACTATTTACTTTGCTCAAATAAGAATATACAATGATACAGTTTCAAATGATGGCACCACGAAAATGTAATGGAAAATTAACAAAGTGACACAGTGAAGTGATTAACCTGGGAAACCGAAATAATCCCTCTGGCAACCCAACTATGATTCCAGGTCACGCAGTACACAAACAAGGATAAGTCACCCAGTGTCAGTGAGTAAATGAGTAATTTGTCTCCTTGGAGTCAGTTACCAATCCGGGGGAAGGGGGCATAGCATTCAACATCCACTAGGATATCCAGGTAAGCTTGCACTCGATTGGTTACAAAAGGAGTCTTTACAAAGTGTGCAAGGCTCGCCCACTGTGCAGGTAATGAGCCAATAATGTGTCTACAAGAGACATTGATAACTTTAATTCCAACAGGGTAACTGTTTTGGTCGAGCACCTAGTGGGGTCAAGCTGCTGTTTGGGTTGAGCAACTGTTTGAGACGAACAACTGGTTGGAATGAGCACCTGTTTGGTTCGAGTATCTGTAGGGCGCCAGTCAGGGTCCCATCTAGGGAGAGTCTTAACGACGTGCTTGTGGCTTGACCCAGCGCCTCTGCGTGAAACGCGATCACAGACCGACTTCACGTGGAGAACGAGGGTCCATCGCTTGGCTACGGACACACTCTGTTCCAGAAACCTAGTTGCAGCCCAGTTACCCACAGTCCAGCTAAGGATATGTGGTAAAAAGTGATACGCACTCAAGTACACTTTTAGCGCCAGAAAACAAGAAGCCCTTTCCAGTTGTGAATTGGGATGTTAAGTTACCATAAACATTTGTGTTAGGATGCATGCCACATTATTTCTGATACTGTGAGTAGCTTTAAATATGAACATATCCCAGCGACTGCGCAAACAGACACGCGTCACCGTCATGTTATATGGATTCATGTCATTATATTGGTATCAAATGTAAGGTTATAGGCCTTTCCTTAGCCCAAAGGAAAGTGAGTAGTCAAAGTATGCTTGGCAGTCCATTGGCCTAGTTGGATCAGTAAAATCTTAATTAAGGGGTTTTACTCAAAACATGGCTATGGGCCCCAATGGTAATCTCACTCGAATATCATCAACCATCAAATAGAAGTATCTATAAGTATTACTAGTGATAATGTAACTACATTTCCCTGCACTCATTTTTTTCTTTTCTGTTTTTCCAACCCATGTATATATATATATATATATATATATATATATATATATATATATATATATATATATATATATATATATATATATATAGAGCTGATTTTTCCCCGGATGAATATTCAAGGAGGAATATCATCCAGAGATATATGACAGCATTGCAGCAGCTCAGACTAAGGGAGCGTCAGCACCATCTAGTGAGAGTAAGTGGATGTTGCAAAGCTCTTGGGAAATAGGAACTCTAGAGACACCGCTCTCATATTTACTTATTTAAGGCGTACCTTGCTCTCTTCTAATCTTAGAAAGTTTCATACAGAACTCTATTCTTCTTCGGTGCGCTACACTTTCTTAGTTTTTGCTAATATTTATAAATCAGGAGGATGAAGACAAGTGCTATTGGTAGCTCAACGGCCTTAACGGGCCCCGGAAATTGCGCTGTCATCCAGGTTGAACGAAGTAACGAACGGCTTTATTTTCCTTTATGCGATTTCATCAGATAACATATATGAGACTACGTCCACAACAATTAACGTACTCTTAAACCACACATCCGAAGACTCTTCCTTGTTATTTTGAAGGAATTTATATATGTATATATATATATATACATATATATATATATATATATATATATATATATATATATATATATATATATATATATATATATATATATATATATATATTTGAAAGGATCACAATTTTGCGCGTGATCAAGATATTCCTATGAGTCCACGGGGAAAATGAAACACGAAAAGTTCCCAAGTGCACTTTCGTGTAATAATCACATCATCAGGGGAGACACAGTTGATATACATCGAAGAGACGAAGCTAAGACGCCATTTGGTAAACATGTTTACCAAATGGCGTCCTAGCTTGCACGTCCACACACTCAAATATACATACCTATACATCTCAATGTACACATATATAAACACACACAGACATATTCATATATAAACATGTACATAATTCATACTGTCTGCCTTTATTTGTTCCCATCGCCACCTCGCCACTCATGGAATAACAACCCCCTCCCCACTCATGTGTGCGAGGTAGCGCTAGGAAAAGACAACAAAGGCACCATTCGTTCACACTCAGTCTCTAGCTGTCATGTAATAATGCACCGAAACCACAGCTCCCTTTCCATATCCAGGCCCAACTCAACTTTCCATGGATTACACCGGACGCTTCACATGCCCTGGGTCAATATATTGACAGCATGTCGACCCCGGTATACCACATCGTTCAAATTCACTCTATTCCTTGCACGCCTGTCACCCTCCTGCATGTTCAGGCCCCGATCACTCAAAATCTTTTTCACTCCATCTTTCCACCTCCAATTTGGTCTCCCTCTTCTCCTCGTTCCCTCCACCTCTGACACATATATCCTCTTGGTCAATCTTTCCTCACTCATTCTCTCCATGTGACCAAACCATTTCAAAACACCCTCTTCTGCTCTCTCAACCACACTCTTTTTATTTCCACACATCTCTCTTACCCTTACTTTACATACTCGATCAAACCACCTCATACCACATATTGTCCTCAAACATCTCACTTCCAGCACATCCACCCTCCTGCGACCAACTATCCATAGCCCACGTCTCGCAACCATACAACATTGTTGGAACTACTATTACTTCAAGCATACCCATTTTTGCTTTTCGAGATAATGTTCTCGACTTAAAAACATTCTTCAAGGCTCCCAAAATTTTCACCCCCTCCCCCACCCTGTGATTCACTTCCGCTTACATGGTTCCATCCACTGCCAGATCCACTCCCAGATATCTAAAACACTTTACTTCCTCCAGTTTTTCTCCATTCAAACTTACCTCCCAATTGACTTGACCCTCAACCCAACTTTAACTAATAACCTTGCTCTTATTCACATTTACTCTTAACTTTCTTCTTTCACACACTTTACCAAACTCAGTCACCAGCTTCTGCAGTTTCTTACATGAATCAGCCACCAGCGCTGTATCATCAGCGAACAACAACTGACTCACTTCCCAAGCTCTCTAATCCAGAACACACTGCATACTTGCCCCTCTTTCCAAAACTCTTGCATTCACCTCCCTAACAATCCCCATCCATAAACAAATTAAGACAACCATGGAGACATCACACACCCCTGCCGTAAACATACATTCACTGAGAACCAATCACTTTCCTCTCTTCCTACACGTACACATGCCTTACATCCTCGATAAAAACTTTTCACTGCATCTAACAACTTGCCTCCCACACCATATATTCTTCAAACCTTCCACAGAGCATCTCTATCAGCTCTATCATATGCCTTCTCCAGATCCATAAATGCTACATACAAATCCATTTGCTTTTCTAAGTATTTCTCACATACATTCTTCAAAGCAAACACCTGATCCACACATCCTCTACCACTTCTGAAACCACACTGCTCTTCCCCAATCTGATGCTCTGTACATGCCTTCACCCTCTCAATCAATACCCTCCCATATAATTTACCAGGAATACTCAACAAACTTATACCTCTGTAATTTGAGCACTCACTCTTATCCCTTTTGCCTTTGTACAATGGCACTATGCACGCATTCCGCCAATCCTCAGGCACCTCACCATGAGTCATACATACATTAGATAACCTTACCAACCAGTCAATAATACAGTCACCGCCTTTTTTAATAAATTCCACTGCAATACCATCCAAACCTGCTGCCTTGCCGGCTTTCATCTTCTGCAAAGCTTTTACTACCGCTTCTCTATTTACCAAATCATTTTCCCTAACCCTCTCACTCTGCACACCACCTCGACCAAAACACCCTATATCTGCCACTCTATCATCAAATACATTCAACAAACCTTCAAAATACTCACTCCATCTCCTTCTCACATCACCACTACTTGTTATCATCTCCCCATTAGCCCTCTTCACTGAAGTTCCTATTTGCTCCCTTGTCTTACGCACTTTATTTACCTTCTTCCAAAACATCTTTTTATTCTCCCTAAAATCTAATGATACTCTCTCACCCCAACTCTCATTTGCCCTCTTTTTCACCTCTTGCTCCTTTCTCTTGAGCCCATGCCTCTTTCTTTCATTCCTCTCCCAATCATTTTCATTTTTTCCCTGCAAAAATCGTCCAAATGCCTCTCTCTTCTCTTTCACTAATAATCTTACTTCTTCATCCCACCACACACCACCTTTTCTAATCAACCCACCTCCCACGCTTCTCAACCTACAAGCATCTTTTGCGCAAGCCATCACTGCTTCCCTAAACACATCCCATTCCATTTCCACTCCCCTTAACTCCTTTGTTCTCCCCTAGTACTTCCTCATACAAGTCTCCTTCCCAAGCTCACTTACTCTCACCACTCTCTTCACCCCAATATTCTCTCTTCTTTTCTGAAAACCCATATAAATCTTCACCTTCGCCTCCACAAGATAATGATCAGACATCCCTCCAGTTGCACCTCTCAGCACATTAACATCCAAAAGTCTCTCTTTTGTGCGTCTTTCAATTAACACGCAATTCAATAACGCTCTCTGGCCATCTCTCCTACTTACATAGGTATACTTATGTATATCTCGATTTTTAAACCGGGTATTCCTTCTGTTTCCCCTTTTAGAAAGTAAAGATACAAGGAGGGGAGGGTTTCTGGCCCCCTGCTCCCGTCCCCTTTTATCGCCTTCTACGACACGTGTGGAATGCGTGGGAAGTACTCTTTCTCCCCTATCCCCAGGGATATATATATATATATATATATATATATATATATATATATATATATATATATATATATATATATATATATATGTATATATATTTTTATCTTTTTTTTATTATACTTTGTCGCTGTCTCCCGCGTTTGCGAGGTAGCGCAAGGAAACAGACGAAAGAAATGGCCCAACCCCCCCCCCCCCCCCCCCCCCCCCTACACATGTATATACATACGTCCACACACGCAAATATACATACCTACACAGCTTTCCATGGTTTACCCCAGACGCTTCACATGCCTTGATTCAATCCACTGACAGCACGTCAACCCCGGTATACCACATCGCTCCAATTCACTCTATTCCTTGCCCTCCTTTCACCCTCCTGCATGTTCAGGCCCCGATCACACAAAATCTTTTTCACTCCATCTTTCCACCTCCAATTTGGTCTCCCTCTTCTCCTCGTTCCCTCCAATTCCGACACATATATCCTCTTGGTCAATCTTTCCTCACTCATTCTCTCCATGTGCCCAAACCACTTCAAAACACCCTCTTCTGCTCTCTCAGCCACGCTCTTTTTATTTCCACACATCTCTCTTACCCTTACGTTACTCACTCGATCAAACCACCTCACACCACACATTGTCCTCAAACATCTCATTTCCAGCACATCCATCCTCCTGCGCACAACTCTATCCACAGCCCACGCCTCGCAACCATACAACATTTTTGGAACCACTATTCCTTCAAACATACCCATTTTTGCTTTCCGAGATAATGTTCTCGACTTCCACACATTCTTCAAGGCCCCCAGAATTTTCGCCCCCTCCCCCACCCTATGATCCACTTCCGCTTCCATGGTTCCATCCGCTGCCAGATCCACTCCCAGATATCTAAAACACTTCACTTCCTCCAGTTTTTCTCCATTCAAACTCACCTCCCAATTGACTTGACCCTCAACCCTACTGTACCTAATAACCTTGCTCTTATTCACATTTACTCTTAACTTTCTTCTTCCACACACTTTACCAAACTCAGTCACCAGCTTCTGCAGTTTCTCACATGAATCAGCCACCAGCGCTGTATCATCAGCGAACAACAACTGACTCACTTCCCAAGCTCTCTCATCCCCATATATATATATGTATATATATATATATATATATATATATATATATATATATATATATATATATATATATATATATATATATATATATATATATATATATATTTATATGTATATATGAATATATATTCGCCTTTTAGGAAAGTCATTGGTTCTCAGTCAATGTAGTTTTGCGGCAGGGGTGGGTGATGTCTCCATGGTTGTTTAATTTGCTTATGGATGGAGTTGTTCGGGAGGTTAATGCAAGAATTTTGGAAAGAGGGACAAGTATGAAGCCTGTTGTGGATGAGAGAGCTTGGGAAGTGAGTCAGTTGTTGTTCACTGATGATACAGCGCTGGTGGTTGATTCACGTGAGAAACTGCAGAAGCTGGTGACTGAGTTTGGTAAAGTGTGTGAAAGAAGAAAGTTAAGAGTAAATGTGAATAAGGGCAAGGTTATTAGGTACAGTAGGGTTGAGGGTCAAGTCAATTGGGAGGTAAGTTTGAATGGAGAAAAACTGGAGGAAGTAAATTGTTTTAGATATCTGGGAGTGGATCTGGCAGCGGATGGAACCATGTAAGCGGAAGTGAATCATAGGGTGAGGGAGGGGGCGAAAATTCTGGGAGCCTTGAAGAATGTTTGGAAGTTGAGAACATTACCTTGGAAAGCAAAAATGGGGATGTTTGAAGGAATAGTGGTTCCAACAATGTTGTCTGGTTGCGAGGCGTGCGCTATGGATAGAGTTGTGCGCAGGAGGGTGGATGTGCTGGAAATGAGATGTTTGAGGACAATATGTGGTGTGAGGTGGTTTCATCGAGTAAGTAGTAATAGGGTAAGAGAGATGTGTGGAAATAAAAAGAGTGTGGTTGAGAGAGCAGAAGAGGGTGTTTTGAAATGGTTCGGTCATATGGAGAGAATGAGTGAGGAAAGATTGACCAAGAGGATATATGTGTCGGAGGTGGATGGAACGAGGAGAAGTGGGAGACCAAATTGGAGGTGGAAAGATGGTGTGAAAAAGATTTTGAGTGATCGGGGCCTAGACATGCAGGAGGGTGAAAGGCGTGCAAGGAATAAAGTGAATTGGAACGATGTGGTATACCGGGGTCGACCTGCTGTCAATGGATTAAACCAGGGCATGTGAAGCGTCTGGGGTAAACTATGGAAAGTTGTGTGGGGCCTGGATGTGGAAAGGGAGCTGTGGTTTCGGTGCATTATTACATGACAGCTAGAGACTGAATGTGAACGAATGGGGCCTTTGTTGTCTTTTCCTAGAGCTTCTTCGCACACATGAGGGGGGAGGGGGTTGTTGTTACTTGTGTGGCGGGGTGGCGATGGGAATGAATAAAGGCAGACTATGAATTATGTACACACAGCAAAAAAACTATCGCGCGTTTTTGTACGAAATAAAATGACGCACCAGACGTGGAATAATGGAACAGTCAACATTTTCCTGTGAGATGGTGGTAGCCCTGATGTCCCTGCCTGTGGGTGTCCTCACCTATCTGATGGCAACGATATATCCTTCCGTATGTAGTACAGTAGATGGGATACGTAAATTGAGCCTTTAAATATAATATTCTGCACAGTAAGTCATATTGCAGTAATCATTATCTCTTGCAAAGTGTCAAATTCGTGGTGTAAAATAATATACTACATGGTAACTACGACACCCTGCTTCATACCGACGGTGATTTATCTGTCTGCTGGTTTAGACTAATCAGCAACCTTACGTAATATGTAGTATCAACTGTGTGACTGATAACAGTATGTCACAAACCTGGCACCACATCATAGTATTTAGTAAACCAACATGAAAAGTAATGACTCTTTTCATGGATCTGCATTAGTTAACTTCCCTTTAACAGTGAAAATCAGATTTCTATATAACATGACCATAGACATGTTGTTGGAGGTTAAGAAAGTAATCTTTGACTGTAAATTGTATTATTTCAATACTTGGTATAACCTCCTCCCGTTGCCAACACTTCTTTGAGCCTTCGAGGCATGGATGCCACTAACGTCTGCGTTAAGTTCCTACCAGAAGGGCTTCGTAGATGTTCCCATGCTTGTAAAGCATCATTTACAACTGTAGCACGACATCGATGTTGTCGGTCAGGCAGGCCTTGCTGCATGGCCGTCCATACGTGCTCTATCGGGTTGAGATCAGGCGATTTTGCAGGATGTGGCATCACTGTTATACGTGGATGGAGAGCATACCACCCCTTTACAGCCCTGGATGTGTGAACTGGGCTGTTATCTTGGACGAGGTAAAATGGCTCCGGCTCTGGAAACAGCATAGCCCCCACTGAAGGTAGCAGGACCTCCTCCAGTATCTCAACGTATCTAGGTCCGGTCAACTGGCCAGGCCCGACATCCACCAACTCACCGACACCAGCACCATGGATGGATCCAACCAAATAGTCCTGCACTCACGCGCCCACTCCTCCTGCTACCCACCACATGTTGTGTCTCGTATCTGGTTAATGTATAAAATTACATAAGACAGTGTGTCTTAATCGCTTGTGAGGTCTCCATGGTAAAATTAGATATATCACAAGAACAACCTTTGGACATTGGCTCGCAGTGAACTATACCCGCGCTGTTTCATTGTTTCAAAAATATATCGCATGTCTCATTACATATCCTGCATGGACACGAAATGGCGGTGTAAGATAACCTTTATGGACTGCCACGAACCCAGATGTGCTATAGAATAATACAATATCAATAGTAAAACATATTCTTCCCAAATTCCTCCTATACAATATGAAGGTATTGTGTTTACCTGGCATCACATTGAGGTATGCTGCAGCTAACACATGCGGGGGTTGCCACATATAGCTGTGTGTGTCTCACAGCTATATTACACACACCAATTCAAAAGTAGGGGTTCGTAATGCCTTGTATGATGTAATTTTATTGTTGATAATATAATGCCGCTCTTGTGGCACGTAACTTACATGGGTCTAGCATAGGACTCTGGAAACCTGTGGCTTCCAGGCACGTATACCAACCCTACCGGCATGGTGCAACAGGTAGGTCAGTGATCATTACAGACGTCTTCAGACCCCCTCTGCGCGATAGTTTTTTAGTTGTGTGTACGTGTAGGAAGAGAGGAAAGTGATTGGTTCTCAGTGAATATAGGTTTGCGGCAGGGGTGTGTGAATGTCTCCATGGTTGTTTAATTAGTTTCTGGATGGGGTTGTTGGGGAGGTGAATGCAAGAGTTTTGGAAAGAGGGGCAAGTATGCAGTCTGTTGTGAATGAGAGAGCTTGGGAAGTGAGTCAGTTGTTGTTCGCTGATGATACAGCGCTGGTGGCTGATTCATATAAGAAACTGCAGAAGCTGGTGACTGAGTTTGGTAAAGTGTGTGAAAGAAGAAAGTTAAGAGTAAATGTGAATAAGACCAAGGTTATTAGGTGCAGTAGGGTTGAGGGTCAAGTCAATTGGGAGGTAAGTTTGAATGTAGAAAAGCTGGAGAACCATGGAAGTGGAAGTGAATCATTGGGTGGGGGAGGGGGCGAAAATTCTGGGAGCCTTGAAGAATATTTGGAAGTCGAGAGCATTATCTCGGAAAGCAAAAATGGGTATGTTTGAAGGAATAGTGGTTCCAACAATGTTGTATAGTTGCGAGGCGTGGGCTATGGATACAGTTGTGCGCAGGAGGGTGGATGTGCTGGAAATGAGATGTTTGAGGACAATATGTGGTGTGAGGTGGTTTGATCGAGTAAGTAATGTAAGGGTGAGAGAGATGTGTGGAAATAAAAAGAGTGTGGTTGAGAGAGCAGAAGAGGGTGTTTTGAAATGGTTTGGTCACATGGAGAGAATGAGTGAGGAAAGATTAACTAAGAGGATATATGTGTCGGAGGTGGAGGGAACGAGGAGAAGTGGGAGACCAAATTGGAGGTGGAAAGATGGAGTGAAAAAGATTTTGAGTGATTGGGGCCTGAATTTGCAGGAGGGTGAAAGGCGTGCAAGGAATAGAGTGAATTGGAACGATGTGGTATACCGGGGTCGACGTGCTGTCAGTGGATTGAACCAGGGCATGTGAAGCGTCTGGGGTAAACCATGCAAAGTGTGTGAGGCCTGGATGTGGAAAGGGAGCTGTGGTTTCGGTGCATTATTACATGACAGCTAGAGAATGAGTGTGAACAAATGGGGCCTTTGGTGTTTTTCCTAGCGCTACCTCGCACATATGAGGGGGGAGGGGGTTGTTATTCCATGTGTGGCGAGGTGGCGATGGGAACAAATAAAGGCGGACAGTATGATTCATGTACATGTGTATATATGTATATGTCTGTGTGTGTACATATATGTATACATTGAGATGTATAGGTACGTATATTGTGCATGGGAGGAGATGTATGTATATACGTGTGTATGTGGGCGGGTTGGGCAATTCTTTCGTCTGTTTCCTTGCGCTACCTCGCTAACGCGGGAGACAGCGACAAAGCAAAATAATAATAATAATAAATATATATATATATATATATATATATATATATATATATATATATATATATATATATATATATATATATATATATATATATATATATATATATGTATATATATATATATATATATATATATATATATATATATATATATATATATATATATATATATATATATATATATATATATATATATATATACATATATATATATATATATATATATATATATATATATATATATATATATATATATATATATATATATATATATATATATATATATATATATATATCCAAGCCTGCTGCCTTGCCGGCTTTCATTTTCGGCAAAGCTTTTACTACCTCTTCTCTGTTTACCAAATCATCTTCCCTAACCCTCTCACTTGGCACACCACCTTGACCAAAACACCCTATATCTGCCACTCTATCATCAAACACATTCAACAAACCCTCAAAATACTCACTCCATCTCCTTCTCACATCACCACTACTTGTTATCACCTCCCCATTTGCGCCCTTCACTGCAGTTCCCATTTGCTCCCTTGTCTTACGCACTTTATTTACCTCCTTCCAGAACATCTTTTTATTCTCCCTAAAATTTAATGATACTCTCTCACCCCAACTCTCATTTGCCCTTTTTTTCACCTCTTGCACCTTTCTCTTGACCTCCTGTCTCTTTCTTTTATACATCTCCCACTCAATTTCATTTTTTACCTGCAAAAATCGTCCAAATGCCTCTCTCTTCTCTTTCACTAATACTCTTACTTCTTCATCCCACCACTCAGTACCCTTTCTAATCAACCCACCTCCCACTCTTCTCATGCCACAAGCATCTTTTGCTCAATCCATCACTGATTCCCTAAATACATCCCATTCCTCCCCCACTCCCCTTACTTCCATTGTTCTCACCTTTTTCCATTCTGTACTCAGTCTCTCCTGGTACTTCCTCACACAAGTCTCCTTCCCAAGCTCACTTACTCTCACCACCCTCTTCACCCCCAACATTCACTCTTCTTTTCTGAAAACCCATACAAATCTTCACCTTAGCCTCCACAAGATAATGATCAGACATCCCTCCAGTTGCACCTCTCAGCACATTAACATCCAAAAGTCTCTCTTTCGCGCGCCTGTCAATTAACACGTAATCCAATAACGCTCTCTGGCCATCTCTCCTACTTACATAAGTATACTTTTGTATATTTCGCTTTTTAAACCAGGTATTCCCAATCATCTGTCCTTTTTCAGCACATAAATCTACAAGCTCTTCACCATTTCCATTTAAAACACTGAACACCCCATGTATACCAATTATTCCCTCAACTGCCACATTACTCACCTTTGCATTCAAATCACCCATCACTATAACCCGGTCTCGTGCATCAAAACCACTAACACACTCATTCAGCTGCTCCCAAAACACTTGCCTCTCATGATCTTTCTTCTCATGCCCAGGTGCATAGGCACCTATAATCACCCATCTCTCTCCATCAACTTTCAGTTTTACCCATATTAATCGAGAATTTACTTTCTTACATTCTATCACATACTCCCACAACTCCTGTTTCAGGAGTATTGCTACTCCTTCCCTTGCTCTTGTCTTCTCACTAAACCCTGACTTTACTCCCAAGACATTCCCAAACCACTCTTCCCCTTTACCCTTGAGCTTCGTTTCACTCAGAGCCAAAACATCCAGGTTCCTTTCCTCAAACATACTACCTATCTCTCCTTTTTTCACATCTTGGTTACATCCACACACATTTAGGCACCCCAATCTGAGCCTTCGAGGAGGATGAGCACTCCCCGCGTGACTCCTTCTTCTGTTTCCCATTTTAGAAAGTTAAAAAAAAATACAAGGAGGGGAGGATTTCTGGCCCCCGCTCCCGTCCCCTCTAGTCGCTTTCTAGAGGGGATATATATATATATATATATATATATATATATATATATATATATATATATATATATATATATATATATATATATATATATATATATATATATATATATATATATATATATATATATCAGCGAACAACAACTGACTCACTTCCCAAGCTCTCATCCCGAACACACTTCATACTTGCCCCTCTTTCCAAAACTCTTGCATTCACCTCCCTAACAACCCCAACCATAAACAAATTAAACAACCATGGAGACATCACACACCCCTGCCGCAAACCTACATTCACTGAGAACCAATCACTTTCCTCTCTTCCTACACGTACACATGCCTTACATCCTCGATAAAAACTTTTCACTGCTTCTAACAACTTGCCTCCCACACCATATATTCTTAATACCTTCCACAGAGCATCTCTATCAACTCTATCATATGCCTTCTCCAGATCCATAAATGGTACATACAAATCCATTTGCTTTTCTAAGTATTTCTCACATACATTCTTCACAGCGCTGGTGGCTGATTCATGTGAGAAACTGCAGAAGCTGGTGAATGAGTTTGGTAAAGTGTGTGAAAGAAGAAAGTTAAGAGTAAATGTGAATAAGAGCAAGGTTATTAGATACAGTAGGGTTGAGGGTCAAGTCAATTGGGAGGTGAGTTTGAATGGAGAAAAACTGGAGGAAGTGAAGTGTTTTAGATATCTGTGAGTGGATCTGGCAGCGGATGGAACCATGGAAGCGGAAGTGGATCATAGAATGGGGGAGGGGGCGAAAATTCTGGGAGCCTTGAAGAATGTGTGGAAGTCGAGAACATTATCTCGGAAAGCAAAATTGGGTATGTTTGAAGGAATAGTGGTTCCAACAATGTTGTATGGTTGTGAGGCGTGGGCTATGGATAGAGTTGTGTGCAGGAGGATGGATGTGCTTGAAATGAGATGCTTGAGGACAATGTGTGGTGTGAGGTGGTTTGATCGAGTGAGTAACGTAAGGGTAAGAGAGATGTGTGGAAATAAAAAGAGCGTGGTTGAGAGAGCAGAAGAGGGTGTTTTGAAATGGTTTGGGCACATGGAGAGAATGAGTGAGGAAAGATTGACCAAGAGGATATATGTGTCGGAGGTGGAGGGAACGAGGAGAAGAGGGAGACCAAATTGGAGGTGGAAAGATGGAGTGAAAAAGATTTTGTGTGATCGGGGCCTGAACATGCAGGAGGGTGAAAGGAGGGCAAGGAATATAGTGAATTGGAGCGATGTGGTATACCGGGGTTGATGTGCTGTCAGTGGATTGAATCAGGGCATGTGAAGCGTCTGGGGTAAACCATGGAAAGCTGTGTAGGTATGTATATTTGCGTGTGTGGACGTATGTATATACATGTGTATGGGGGTGGGTTGGGCCATTTCTTTCGTCTGTTTCCTTGCGCTACCTCGCAAACGCGGGAGACAGCGACAAAGCAAAAAAAAAAAAAAAATATATATATATATATATATATATATATATATATATATATATATATATATATATATATATATATATATCTGTAAATCTTTTTAAACGAGGTTTTGACAATCACCATTCCATTTTCAGCACACAGATCTACAACACTGAAAACCCCATGTACACGAATTATTCCCTCAACTGCCACATTACTCAACTTTGCATTCAAATCACCCATCACTTTAATCCGGTATCGTGCATGAAAGTTGCTAACACACTCACTCAGCTACTCCCAAAATGCTTGCCTCTTATGATCTTTCTTCTCATGACCAGGTTCCTAGGCACCAATAATCACCTATCTCTCTCAATCCACTTTCAGTTTTACCCATATAAATCTAGAGTTTACTTTATTACACTCTATCATATTCTCCCACAACTCCTGCACCTCCTTTGCTCTTGTCCTCTCACTAACCCCTGACTTTACTCCCAAGACATTCCCAAACCAATTCTACCCTTTACCCTTGAGTTTTATCAAAGATGTGAGGCATATATACGTGTTGGAAGTGAGGAAAGTGATTGATTCCCATTGAATATCGGTTTGCGGCAGGGATGCGTGATGTGCCTATGATTGTTACCTTTGTTTATGGATGGGGTTCTTAGAGAGGTGAATGCAAGGTTTGGAGAGAAGGGCAAGTATGCAGTCTGTTGTGGATGAGAGGGCGTGGGAAATGAGTCAGTTGTTCGCTGATGATACAGCGCTGGTGGCTGATTCTAGTGAGAAGCTGCGGAAGTTGGTGACTGAGTTTGATAAAGTGTTTGAAAGAAGAAAGCTAAGAGTAGATTTGAATAAGAGCAAGCTTATTAGGTTCTTTAGGGCTGAGGGACAAGTCAACTGGGAGGTAAGTTAGAATGGAGAAAAACTGGAGGAAGTGAAATGTTTTAGATATCTGGAAGTGGATTTTGCAACAGATGGAACCATGGAAGCGGAAGTGAGTCACAGAGTGGGGGGAGGGTATGTTTGAAGGTATAGTGGTTCCAACAATGTTATATGGTTGTGATCCATGGGCTATAGACAGGTTTGTGTTCAGGATGGTGGATGTGTTGGAAATGAAACGTTTGAGGATATATGGTGTGAGGTGGTTTGATCGTGTAAGTAATGAAAGGGTACGAGAGTTGTGTTGTAATCAAAAAAGTGTCGTTGAGAGGTCAGAAGAGGATGTGTTGATTAGGTTTGTTCACATGGAGAGAATGAGTGAGGAAAGAATGACAAAGAGGATATATGTGTCACAGGTAGAGGGGACGAGGAGAAATGGGAGAACAAGTTGGAAGTGGAAGGACAGAGTGAAAAAGATTCTGAGAGTTCGGGGCCTGAACATACAGGAGGGTGAAAGGTGTGCAGGGAATAGAGTGAATTGGAACGATATGGTATACCGGGGTCGATGTGCTGTCAGTGAATTGAACAGGGCATGTGAAGCATCTGGGTAAGTCATGAAAAGTTTTATGTGGCCTGGATATGTAAAGGGAGCTGTGGTTTCAGTGCATTACACATGACAGCTAGAGACTAAGTGTGAACGCCTTTTTGTCTTTTCTTAGCGCTACCTCGCGCCCGGGGAGGGGATGCTATTCCATGTGTGGCGGGGTGGCAACGAGAATTGGATGAAAGCAGCAAGTATGAATATGTACTTGTGTATATATGTATATGTTTGTGTATGTATATGTATACGATGAAATGTATAGGTATGTATATGTGCGCAAATAGGCATTTTTGTATATAAGTGTGTATGTGGGTGGGTTGGGTCATTCTTTTGTATTTTTCCTTGTCTTTTTACATGTTTGGCGGGGTGGCGACGAGAATGGATGAAAGCAGCAAGTATGAATATGTACTTGTGTATATATGTATATGTTTGTGTATGTATATGTATGTATATGTTGAAATGTATAGGTATGTATATGTGCGCGTGTGGACATTTATGTATATAAATGTGAATGTGGGTGGGTTGGGTCATTCTCTTGTCTTTTTTCCTTGCGCTACCTCGCAAACGCGGGAGACAACGATTAAGTATGATAAGAATGTTATGTATATATTCCTATGAGTGTACTTAGGAACTTATCGTGTTTCATTTTCCCTGTGGACTCAGGAATATACTTGATCACGCGCAAAATTATGATCCTTTCTAACATTATATATATATATATATATATATATATATATATA
The DNA here is from genome assembly GCF_036320965.1 of Panulirus ornatus. Taxonomy (NCBI): domain Eukaryota; kingdom Metazoa; phylum Arthropoda; class Malacostraca; order Decapoda; family Palinuridae; genus Panulirus; species Panulirus ornatus. The sequence continues at coordinate 21,592,014 of NC_092227.1, forward strand.
TATATATATATATATATATATATATATATATATATATATATATATATATATATATATACATATATATATATATATATATATTGGGGAAGAGCAGTGTGGTTTCAGAAGTGGTAGAGGATGTGTTGATCAGGTGTTTGCTTTGAAGAATGTATGTGAGAAATACTTAGAAAAGCAAATGGATTTGTATGTAGCATTTATGGACCTGGAGAAGGCATATGATAGAGTTGATAGAGATGCTCTGTGGAAGGTATTATGAATATATGGTGTGGGAGGCAAGTTGTTAGAAGCAGTGAAAAGTTTTTATCGAGGATGTAAGGCATGTGTGCGTGTAGGAAGAGAGGAAAGTGATTGGTTCTCAGTGAATGTAGGTTTGCGGCAGGGGTGTGTGATGTCTCCATGGCTGTTTAATTTGTTTATGGATGGGGTTGTTAGGGAGGTGAATGGAAGAGTTTTGGAAAGAGGGGCAAGTATGAAGTCTGTTGGGGATGAGAGAGCTTGGGAAGTGAGTCAGTTGTTGTTCGCTGATGATACAGCGCTGGTGGCTGATTCATGTGAGAAACTGCAGAAGCTGGTGACTGAGTTTGGAAAAGTGTGTGGAAGAAGAAAGTTAAGAGTAAATGTGAATAAGAGCAAGGTTATTAGGTACAGTAGGGTTGAGGGTCAAGTCAATTGGGAGGTGAGTTTGAATGGAGAAAAACTGGAGGAAGTGAAGTGTTTTAGATATCTGGGAGTGGATCTGGCAGCGGATGGAACCATGGAAGCGGAAGTGGATCATAGGGTGGGGGAGGGGGCGAAAATCCTGGGGGCCTTGAAGAATGTGTGGAAGTCGAGAACATTATCTCGGAAAGCAAAAATGGGTATGTTTGAAGGAATAGTGGTTCCAACAATGTTGTATGGTTGCGAGGCGTGGGCTATGGATAGAGTTGTGCGCAGGAGGATGGATGTGCTGGAAATGAGATGTTTGAGGACAATGTGTGGTGTGAGGTTGTTTGATCGAGTGAGTAACGTAAGGGTAAGAGAGATGTGTGGAAATAAAAAGAGCGTGGTTGAGAGAGCAGAAGAGGGTGTTTTGAAGTGGTTTGGGGACATGGAGAGGATGAGTGAGGAAAGATTGACCAAGAGGATATATGTGTCGGAGGTGGAGGGAACAAGGAGAAGAGGGAGACCAAATTGGAGGTGGAAAGATGGAGTGAAAAAGATTTTGTGTGATCGGGGCCTGAACATGCAGGAGGGTGAAAGGAGGGCAAGGAATAGAGTGAATTGGAGCGATGTGGTATACCGGGGTTGACGTGCTGTCAGTGGATTGAAGCAAGGCATGTGAAGCGTCTGGGGTAAACCATGGAAAGCTGTGTAGGTATGTATATTTGCGTGTGTGGACGTATGTATATACATGTGTATGGGGGGGGGTTGGGCCATTTCTTTCGTCTGTTTCCTTGCGCTACCTCGCAAACGCGGGAGACAGCGACAAAGTATAAAAAAAAAAAGGTAAAAGCAAATAGAAAAGATATGCTTATGAGCAGAATTTATACATCTGAAATGAAATCATGGATAAAACAAAATAAATTTACTGACTGCATCACACATTTTGCTCAGGGTGTGTGCTGGTAATTTCCAACAGATGTACACTTCGGAATATAGCAGGGCATAGATAAGGAACTTCATGGTTAAGGTAACTGTTCCCTGTTTTCTGCCATCTAATTTCCTTAATAAACTCCTTTCTCGATGTCGTGCTGACAGACCAAGACCCTAGTAACAGATTAATAGCTGATTAGCTATCTAGCCATCTTTTTTATTGCCTCATTTTAATTTAGACACCCCAAAATATGTCCAGTTTCAGATTTGAATGGCCCATGAATTAATGGGAATACCTTTAGCAGTCCTCATCTGTAAAGAGTTACTTCATCATGTATGTATATATATATTATTATATATATATATATATATATATATATATATATATATATATATATATATATATATATATATATATATATATATATATATATGTGTGTGTGTGTGTGTGTGTGTGTGTGTGTGTGTGTGTGCAAGAAAGAATGAAGAAAAAAGGAAAACAACTAACTAGTTCAACTAGCAGTTGTTAATTAGTGTTGATTATCAATTAAGATTACCATGGTATCCCATACGCCAAACATAAGTAAGACACCTTAATAAGACCATCAATGACCCAACTAAGCCATTGGAGTGCCAAGCATAATGTGACCAATCATTTTCCTGTAGTGATAGCCTGAGGAAAGTCTACCAATGTTCTTACATTAGATGTCTAAATCTAATAACAGCAGTAGCAGTAATGTGGCATGCATCCTAACACACCTGATAATAATAACTAGATACCTGATTCACAAGAATTAATGAAAATTTAGTACAAACACATTCCATGACAAAACGGCAATGACTTAGCTCTTGCAATACACAACTGATGTGCAGTGGAATAGTTATCGGAAATACATGTAAGCTAAAGTTCAACTGAAACAGTTCGCTGTAATTCCTGCCGCATAGCATAGTACTAACTAGTGGCTCTGCTTGGTGACTGGTGTTAAAGTTCACTTAAGGGATCATCAACTGGTTACACAGGTCAATGAAAAATAAAATCTTAGCTGTGCAGACGACCAGTAGCACGGTAATCCGGGCATGAGGGAGTGTGCTCAGCATTGGGCCATGTCCAACCGGTCAATTCGGTCTGTATGTGCACGAACAACAGTTCGTGCTCAAGGACGAGCCATATCCTTCCTGTCCAGTTGGTCTGTAGGTGCACTGGGGACCGGGCGAGCGGCAGTTCCTGCTCAGGGACATCCCACATTTCTCAGGTCAATTCGGCGTATACGTGCACTGCTCACAGTGACGAGGGGCGCAGTCCTTGGTTTCCGTCCCTACACTGCTAAGATTCCCTCCCGGCCCCTATTAGCGATAGGCCCCTATTGTTGTTCGACCACTACTGTTACCTTATTGGAAGTCAAGTTATCAGTGTTTCCTGTAGACGTATTATTGCCTCGTTACCCGAACAGGTTGACGAGCCTTGCATAATTCACATAGACATCCTGTAAACGGAGCGAAGTATGACTTACTGGGATCTGTGATAGATGTTAGCATTATTCCCCATGGGCTGGGCAAACTGTCTCTATGCTAGTCGGATACTCATTGTCTCTCGTCTCGGTTCGGTGTAATGTAGGATGGTATTTGTTGTATTACTAAGGCAATTATTTCAGTTGCCTTTGTTAATTACATCATCAATTCACTTTTTCAATTTTACGCACTCGATATATGTTCGTTGTCACTTTGATGCATATTTTCTCCCTTTATCCTTTCACGTGAACACCACGAATAACAATTTAAAGCTAATTGTTGACGATGCCGGAACTCGTAACTTCGACACTAACTCTTACTGCTAATTCATAGTTACATCTTGAAACAAACTATGAAAGAACTTTTTTACGATATCACTCCAATTATTCTTACAATCTGAAGGTTTGTTCATTACTTATGTTGAAGTTTCAGCTATACCTTATCAATCCCTGCCACCAATCTACAAATGTTTCGCTCATTTTCCAGAGATGTAGACACAATGACTGTCCTTCTAGCCAGTTACCACCCGAAACACTGCAATGCTAACTTCCATAAGTCATTCCCATCTCTCAGCTCATACGCTTTCCTGCGCTTTCTGGCACTCATTACCCGAATTTCAACTCACCCGCCTTCTTTCTTACCATCCTTCCTCAATCTTTGTTCCCTATGTTTTCCCCTAATATACCACCATCAGTCCCTCATGATTTTACATCTCCACAGTGCCTCCTTTAAGGCCATCCGAACCTTGTCTCGTTCTACCACCTGTCGATCTCCAATGACCACTCCACTCAGCTGTCGTGGCGATCCGCACTGCTCCACTAACTCCAAGTGACCTTCCTGGTGGATGGACGTCCCGTAGGTTGGTTCGATGATCCACTCTCGTCTCTTTAACGTCGCCCTGGTTATGCTGGCCATTGTATAATATTTGCACGATCCTCCATCGCTCTAGATACCAGCAAGTTTGCAGCTTGCATCTTCCTACCCTATTATTGTTCCTGCGGAACGCTTCTTGCCCCACGGCCCAGTTACTTTCCTTTGTACCTGCTTCCCGCTTCATTCTAGCTCTCCTGATCCTTTGCCACCTCTCACGCCACACGATGAGCGCTCCCTAACTCTGAACCACTCCTCTATCGGCTTTACTTTCAAGAAGTCCGCCACAGGGTACTGGAGCATTTCGGGTTCCCTCCCAAACAGCAGCCAGAATGACACGCCTGGGCGGTGTGCGGAGTGGCATTCTACCGTGCGACGAGGTTGCTCTGGCCGCTCCTTTTTCTTTTCTCCTCGAGAGTGATCAAAACTCCATGTAAGGTTCGGTTGAACCGCTTTATCATACCATTTTCTTACGGGTAATAGGGAGAGGTCCTGATCTTATCGACCCTGTATCACCGGCACAGCTGTTGTGTTAGAGCGCTCTTGAAGTTACGCCCCTGCTATGTCAACAGTTTATCGGGTGGTCCGTACTTGTCAAACACTTGCTCTTTCAGCCACCCTAGCCACCGTAAAAGCACTTTGGTCTTTTGTCGGGGTGGCCAAGGTATACCTAGTGAATAGGTCTTCCAGTACTAGGGCGTTCTCCAACACTTTGTTTTTTTTTACAAGATATATTCTACAGTTAATATCTGATAGGATCTAATAGCCTCTACAGTCCCCAGGGTGTTAAAGTTCATATCAGGGATCATTAACTGGTTACACAGGTCAGTCAGAAATATAATTCTAGCTGTTTAGACGACCAGTAGCACTGGAATCCGGACATGAGGGAGTCTTTGCTTAGAGACAGGCCATACCTTTCCGGTTAATTCGGTGTAAGTGGGCAAGGGAGTCCGTTCGAGCGTCAGTCCATGGTCAGCGATGGGCCATGTCCTTCTGGTATGGTTTGTCTGTACATGCAGAAGTGTCCGGGTGTGAGGCAGTGTCAGCTCATGGACATCCCACATTTCCCAAGTCAATTCGGCTTGTACGTGCACTGCTCTCAGCGGCAAGTTGCACAGTCGCTGGTTTCCTTCCTCACGCTACTAAGATTCTGTCTCGGCCGCTATCGTCGATAGGCCCCTATTGTTGTTCGGCACCTACTGTTGCCTTGTTGTTTACTGAAGTTATCAGGGGACTAGCCTTGCACAGTTTATAAAGACATCCGATATGACTTACCGGAATTCTCGGTAGATGTTTATGCTCTGCCTTCCAGGCTAGGCAAACTGCCTGTCTTGGCTGGATACTCACTGATCCTCGTCTCAATCCTTTGCAATATAGGATACAATTAGTTGCATCACCAAGGCAATTATTTCAGTTTTCTTGATTAGTTATTCCGCTAATTCACTTTTTTACTTTTCCACAATCGATACATTTTCAGCATCACTTGATTTTTTTACTTCCTCCCTGTATTGTATCACGTGAGTACTACGAATAGTACATCTTTAAAGCACAGTTCAACTCATAGTGGACCTGTATGGACGATGTCAAGTCTCATGAGTTGACACTTTAACTCTTTCTGCCGACTTACAGATACAGTCTTAAAACAAGCTATATAAGACCTACTGTATTATGACATTTCTATTATTCTTATGATTTGATGTTTTACTCACTAAAAACAGTTTTAAAAGAATATCATTAATCAGTAATCCTTCGATGTATGAATGAGGCTTGGTATGACCATTTGTTAGGATGATTCATAACCCTAGAAACAAAGGCTGCACAAAACGCTGTGCTGAGTAATTTTGAGTGTGTTATCAATGTCACTCATATTCATCTTTGTTCTTTCTGATTTGTCTTTTTGGCTTTTGTTTGTTCTTACCTGTAAGGTCATGTCGATGATCCTGGCGTCCATTCTAGTTTCTCCGATACTTGTCATTGTTTAACTTACGCTTAATCAATATCTGGTAGGTTTACTGCGTCCCTTGTTATGAAGTGTTACAGTCTCTGTTGCTCTTCTTAGCCGGCCTTGTCATACGTTCACTAAACATATTCTTTTTTTATGCCTTTTCCTGATTTTCTACACTTCAGGATTGACGGCAAGCCATCGAAGAGAAAGGATGAAAAGAAATAAATTCAACAATTCTCCTCTGACACTTAAACAGTTCATGAGCCCTCCTGACGACCTTTGCATTTATCTTGGATGTTCAGACTATCGCTCAGCTTTGTTGATGACCCTTCTGGATCTCCGGCACAGATCTCAGTAGTGTTCATGCTGATGTTCGAGACTGCTGGATGACGGCGGATGTCCTCGGTAGACTTGCTGGCATTTCCATTCCCTGTCCAGTGCAAACTTAACATCTGTATTCATCTGGAGGATTCAGCTGGGACCTCATATCACTCAAGGTTGGGATGACGGGTTATATCAGCTGGAGGGGATACCATTTTCTTGGTTCCACTGATCCCCTGGGGTGATCTTTTGCCGTGTATACCGTCTTCCTGGTCGTGGTTGTGGTTAGGAAAGGTACTTTCGTAAGCCGCTTAGGTAGACACACTTTGTGTTGAAAAAGAAAACAAGGTTTCTGGTTGCCAGGCAGTAGGGGCTCCATTGTGGGTGCCCCTCTACCCCTCTGAGGCAGTGTTGCTACTTCATGGAATTTTCACACAAATTTTAAGGAAATTTTACTTCATAGAATGGCTAAAGGAAGGGAGCAATTTTTCCATAAAACTGTGGACTTTTTTGAGGGAAACTGGGAATTTCTAGAATCTTTGGGAGTTCTTGGGGATGTTCGACTATTTGTCTCAAATTTAATCAAAACATCATATTTGGGTGAAATGATTCCTTATTTATTGATAACCATTATTAGTATAGAGTGTAGTGAAGACAAAGTGATGTGTTTTCATTTCAAGTCAGAAATGGTTGCTCTGTATGGTATATGTTTATGTCTTGTATACAGTAGATCCAACGGAACAGGATGCCGAAAGCTGTTTGAGTTCGACCTGAGCAGTGCGCTAGTCAACTGTCAGCCTCTCTATTGGTCAGACATCATGGTGTACGCTCGTTCAGAGGAAATCGCGACCACAAACCTCGTATGCTTATGTCATGTGAGCTGGTAACACTGTATGGGGGGAGGAGCAAGGGTGTGGGCACCATAGCACAGTGACGCGAACTGTTCAAAAGATGGTCATTATCAAAGCAGTTAAATTGTTTTTCCATTATACGTAGATGTGGTAGTATGTTTTGCATAACGATCAGGAATGTAAAAAACATTAACAAGAATGTTAACTAACGTAACATTTGGTGTTGCTAAAAACTGGTGGTGTCGTACAGCAGCTGTCAATGATCACGTACTAACAACAGTGTTAGATGACACTTTGTCAGCAAGTGTCTATTGTGGGAGTCCATGTAGGATTCTGTATACCATAGGGTTAACTGTAAACACAGCAAATGTGTCAAGCAGTTGTAAACCTTACAAGCTACGCGAGTGGTTAATGAGTGGCTAAGGAAAAAAAGTAAATTTATTCAAGTTGGCGAATTCTGGGCTACGGTCATTTAACATATCTGCATTTTAACACAAGGAAAATACAGCATCATTATCAAATAACATACTTCAAACTGACGTTATGACAATGATGGTATACAATTACCACAGAGGAATATGTCACATCAACGTCATCTGCACCACCCATGAATACATGGTTTGCGGGAGCGAAGAGAAAAGTGGAGGAAACGCTGAAATGAGGGAGGGAGCGGGATGAATGGTGGTTTTTAGAGTATCAGGTAGATGATGATGGTGAGAACATGTTAACACATCTTCAAGAAAATTTCATAACCTATGTTGGTCTGCTCGGTCTGAGGTGTGCGTGTTTGAAATGCACACAGAATCTTGGGGAGGACGGGAAAAGAGGGGTATATATATATATATATATATATATATATATATATATATATATATATATATATATATATATATATATATATATATATATATATATATATATATATATATATATATATATAAAGAGAGAGAGAGAGAGAGAGAGAGAGAGAGAGAGAGAGAGAGAGAGAGAGAGAGAGAGAGAGAGAGAGAGAGAGAGAGAGAGAGAGAGGTTAGGAGGCGGTGAGTTTCTTGAGGTAACAATGTTGCATGTTCCTGTTTGACACATTTGCTGTGTTTACAGTTAACTCTGTGTTATACAGAATCCTACATGGACTCCCACAGTAGACACTTGCTGATAAAGTGTCATCTAACATTGTTATTACGTGATCATTGAGAGCTGCTGTACGACACCACCAGTTCTTAGCAACACCAAGTATTACTTTCATTAACATTCTTGTTATTTTTATCTCTACATTCCTGATCGTCAAACAAAACATGCTACCACATCTACGTATATGAAAGAACAATTTCACTGCTTTATTAGTGACCATCTATTCAACAGTTCACGTCACTCTATGTTGCCCACACCCTTGCTCCTCCCCATCCTATGTTACCAGCTCAGATGACATTAACATCGAGGTACGTGGTCGCGAATTCCTGTGGCCGAGTGTATATTAGTAATCAATGTACAGTTCTACAGTTTCAATGCCTGAAAAGTAACGATTACTCTTCATCCACCATTTCTGTTCACATTTATTCACAATTAATTGTTTATCAAAAGGTTTGCTTCAAAAATGAGTGACAAGAGTACAAAGAAGATATACAGTCAGCGGTATCGTAAGATCTGGGAAAATGACCAACGATTCAGAGGTAAGACTTTGTCTAAGTGTTTAAATGTTGCTTTTTCATTTAGCGCAACTAAAGTTTTCATAGAAATATACGTGTAACTACCATTATCTGAAGTCAGGGCCAGGGTTCATAGACATCTTCCGGAAATGTGTAGGAGCAGAGACTTTTTCTTCAGTCTTCTTTGATAGTCAGAATAATCACCATTTTTGGCAAGGTTTTCAGTATCATGGAGTGAGTTCTAAAACAATAACAACACTAGGTTGTGTATGAGCCCATAGGGAGCATGGAAACCTTTGTTTTTATAATTGTTATCACGTTAATCTGTATTCATAGTCTAAACCGTTTATACTACGTTTTTCTCAGTTTATTACCTTCCTCTCTCTCTCTCTCTCTCTCTCTCTCTCTCTCTCTCTCTCTCTCTCTCTCTCTCTCTCTCTCTCTCTCTCTCTCTCTCTCTCTCTCTCTCTCTCTCTAACACGCACACATCAAGCTTTTTTGTACTGTAAAGCAAAAGACAACTATATCATCTTGCGATAAAGTAATAGTCTAACAGGGCCTTTTGCGCTTTGCTTTTCGTTTGGTTGCAACCAGTTCCAGGTGATGAAACCAAAGCTACATGTAAGATATGTGGAAACTTCTTTTAAGTGCACATGCAGTGGTTTTAGAACACTTCTAGTAATAACACTTATATAACATGAACTCTTCTAGAAGCAAAGATCTATCACAGAAGCCTTGCGCCCCATAGAAAGACAGTGAAAGTAGCAGACTTGAAAATGGATGTTTATATTTCTGAACATAGTTCAACATCATCAATTGACCATTTTGGTGACATTCTGCCTCGGCTAGACAAGAATTCTATTAGTTTAAAACAATCTAGAATGCACCATACAAAATGTGATGGTTTGCAAAAATGTGTGATTGCCTCATTTTTTGCTACAAAATTACGAATTGAAATTCAGTTTGATGGTAGATGAAAGTACTAATGAATCTAATGTTTCATGTCTTAACATACGCACTGAAATTCATTCCTATATTCATGGGATTTTGATGGGAATTCTTTAGAAATTCGTAGATTTCTTTGGGATAAAATATAAAATCTATGGGATTTGGCGCACTCCAAAGTGGCAACACTACCATGAGGGAGGGAGGGTAGGGAGGTATGTGCCTTAGCTGTACTATTGGTAGGCCTACCTGCACCAACACCGCCGATCTTGTAAAATACGAAAATGGCACAGGATATCGCCGAAGATGACTAGAATACTAATCAAGATGAGGGGTGTGGGTGGAGGGTGGGTGTGGGGGTTAAGCTCTCCCCCGAAAAATAGGGCATCTACCGGCTACCCTCGCCATTAAGGTTCTTGGTATCATGGACAGCCAGGACAGTTACTGCGCAGTTATTGCGTCCAAGTAAACGTGATATGGCTGAGCTGTCTACACACACGGATGATATTACTGAAACCAAATGGATTTGAGATTTTCATACCCAAGATCCGAAAACACTTGTTGTTTTACAAAGGAATACAAATAAACTCAAATAGCAGTGGACCACTAGGTTCTGACAAGGCTGTTTGTGATAGTGAAGATCAGGTACTCGTGGATTGATGTGATTACAGTAGAAAAAGTACATCGCCTCATTCGAGGTAAATTGATTGTCCACGAGTTTATGTAAAGATTATTACGAAAAAAAATCATACAAATCTGTCCTTAAATATCTCGTTAATTGAGGGAATCGAAGACTTTAATGATTCTGAGTACCTGTATCACATCACCTCTTACTCATCTCTTTTAAAAGATAAATGAGTTTGATTCTATTCGTCGGGTGTCACAGTACATGTTGATCAGGCCGGCAATCATCTTGGTAGCTCGACTTTATGTGTATGTCATTCCTCGAGTTGGCCCACCAAAACTGAGCACAATATTCAAGATGGCGACGCACCAGTGAGGTGTAAAGAGTAAAGATAATTTCCCACTGTTAAAGTCAAAAATCTTAACGTGGTTTTTAAGAACTGAGAAGGGACGTTTAGAACAACAACTGGCTTAACACAGAGGAAGTTATGAAGGTGTCTAACCTGAATCCATGCAAAGAATAAGATTTATGGTGCCAAGGATGACAAGGAACGCGAGAAAAAATGCACTCAAAATCTCCCACTTCCTAACAAGACCCAGCCAGGTAAAGAAGGAGTAGTATGCTAACGTTTACATCTGCTTAAATTGCTGTAAGTTTAACTACACGACTAGCACACGTCTCACTGCCCATAGCAGAGTGTGCTCTGAATGCGTGTAACATGAACATACCCTACCAGACACTCCATCTGGGCATGTTCGGTTAATGGTACTGTCACTGAGGTGGGCATGTTCGGTTAATGGTACTGTCACTGAGGTGGGCATGTTCGGTTAATGGTACTGTCACTAAGGTGGACATATTCGGTTAACGGCACTGTGACTGAAGTAGGCATGTTCGGTTGATGGTACTGTCACTGATGTGGGCATGTTCGGTTAATACAACACAACAAATATTTTCTTTTCCATCCAAAATCATGTCGGAAAAATCTTTGCATTACTGTATCATCCTAATTCTTGTTTGCCTACTTTTTGGTACATTCATTCCTCTATCGTCTAACATCTATGAAATGATATGTTATATATCTGCAAAATATCACATCACCATTTGTCACTGCAAGACTTGCAACGTCATCTGCTTCATTCGTTAATAATGCACACAATAGTTCCGAGACAATGCAAGTAGATAGGAAAAAATTATATATGTCGCATTGTCTTTTCTACAAGTACATCTGTATTTGGTTGAATGTTCTTTATACTCTCCATGCTCTCTCTCTCTCTCTCTCTCTCTCTCTCTCTCTCTCTCTCTCTCTCTCTCTCTCTCTCTCTCTCTCTCTCTCTCTCTCTCTCTCTCTCTCTCTCTCTCTCTCTCATTTCTTCCTTGAGCTATGTAAGTCAGACAGAGAGATGGGTTTGCCGTGTGCGTGGCTTCACGTCGTCACATTACTGTGCCAGCTGGCGGTCACAGTCTCGCCTCGCCCGGGCTGGAGCAGGCAGTCAGCTTGAGTGCTACATTTACATAAGTGCAGTCGCACAGAATATCATATGACGGATTTTCTATTTGTCTAGTTCATACTTCATATGACACAGGATTTCCCGAGAATACGGTGATGGCAGACTGAAATGCGGTGTTGGCCTTAACAAACACATCTGCCTTCACAGATTGTGTCTGCTTAAATGCATGGAAAATCCATTTATGATATTGTATCTATTCATCAAATGAAAGCTATCTTCTGGAACGCCTAGAATTGATACAGCGAAGAATCTAATGCAAAAATTCTACATTTTTTTCTGATTTACTCCAAACCCCATCAAAAAATCTTTTCTCATCTAAAGGTATTTCTGTTATCTAAAAACATTTTATGCTAACGCTCTGAGTAGAAGCAATAATATTTCAGTGTTAGAGACAGCAGCGCTAGATAGGAATATGATATGATTGGTATTTCTGAATCTTGATCAGATATCAATAATAGAGATTTCCTCACCGAATACACAATTTCAGGGTACATTCTGTTAGAACTGATAGGGAAAATAATGTAGATAGTGGCGTCTTGCTCTTTGTTAAAGTCTATTTTAATCCTACAGTGAAAAATGCTGTAGCCGTTGGGAATGTCGACTTCATTTACGTGCAAGTTAAAGGTAATCTGCGAGATACACTAAGAGTAAGGGTAGTTTACAGGCCACCAGTACAGACGCCAGAGGCAGACGAAAGATTTTATGATCAGTTTGCTGAAATTTGTAAAGAACAAGATTCTATCATAGCAAGAGATTCTAACATACCAGTCAGTATCTAAGTGGGTGGAATCACTTTCTAGCAACTCCGGACTCGGAGCCTAAATTTGCTTGTTAGCTACCTAATCCAATTAGTCAAGAGATCTCGCAAAGAGAATATTAGTTTTAGTTCTAAGTACATGTGAAGATCTTGTGAATAATGTTGGAACTGGAGAAAAGTTTGATACAAGTGATCACAGGCAAATAACTTTTAAGGTCACTTTGAATATTACATGAAATGATGATCAACATGACACACGGGAAAAATATTCGATTTTAGACTTGCAAATTTTAGTGATATTGTTTTTTTACAGGCAAATCTGGGATGTTTTGGTCCAGGAAGACGACATGGACATGGTTTCTCAGGCTTCAGTAAAACTTTCATAGTAGTGGAGGGAGAATTCGTGCTAGTGTGTTGTAGACGTTGTATTTCTTAAGCGAAGCTAAGGTGGTGAAACGACGAAATACAGAAGAGCCTTCTTTCTAAGAATGTAACTTATAGGAAACTAAGAGAGACCTAACACCAGAATGATAGAGTATCTTGTGCAAATTTGCTTTGAGAAACTAAAAGACTTACACGACAAAGCAAACGTCGATATGAAATGTATTGTCGAAAAATCAAAATATGCGGAGAGGGGTTTTATAGTTATGCTAGTAGCAAAAGAGTAATCAACTAGGCAATTGGTCCATTAGTTTCTGAAGACGGCGACTTAGTTCTAGATAACAAAGCCATGGCAAAATCTTAAATGATTTTTTGCAACCATAATTACGATCGAAGTCACAACTCATGTCCCAAATCCAATTTCATGATAAGAGAAAACATTTTCCAACAAATTGTCCCAAGAGCTGATGGCATTATTGGCAATAAACGGAATGAAAATGAATAAAACGATAGAACCAAAACAACTTTTTGAGGACAATGAAAGTGGCGAAAAATGAGATAGTTAAGTCACTTGCTACGGGAAAAGTTCCAGATGAATGGAAGTTTGCCAATGTAACACTGATATTCAAAAAAAGTTAAAAATCACTCCCAATAAATTAACGTCTAATTAGCTTAGCAGCGTCTGTAGTTGAAAACTTATAGAGAGTGTCATTTGAGACAGAAATGTGAAGAATCTAGAGTACCACCCCTTGATAAACGATTCTCAGAATGGCTGACAAAGATATCGCTGATGTCTGACAAATCTGCTTGATTTCTCTTCATTCATATTTAACATATATGACAGAAGGGAAAGAGTAGCTGTCACCTATCGAGATTTTTCAAAGAGCATTCGATGTAGTTCAACATCAAAGGTTGCGAGCAAAAATAGGGCTGTACCTCGACGGGTAGGTAAATGTTTAACTGGTCGTAAAGAAAGAGTTGTATCCGATTGATGGTCAAACCACAGAATGGTTAGACGTATTACGCAAGAGGTGTGCCACAAGGATTAGTCTTGGAACCTGTTCTCTTTCTCATATATATTAACGATATTGATAGTTGGCTGCACTGTAAGATAACAAAATTTGCAGATGATGTTAAGCTAGGATATATATGTACAAATGAACTTGAAAGTCTACAACTTCAAACTGACATTGACAAACTGAAGGACTGGGCTTATAAATACCAAATGAATTTTGATATCGATAGGCGCAGTTTTACACATCAGCTGTAGAAAAGAAAAGATAAGCTACATTAAATATTGTAGAAATGCGAAAGGCAGATTAGGAAAAGGACTTAGGTGTAATAATCACTGGTGACCTTAAACCAAGAAAGCAGTGAAAAGAGCGAACAAGATTCTTGGATGCATTAACAGAGTTCTCAGATTGAATTCTAACAATATTATCCTCATTCTTTACAATTCAGTGGGTCGTTCTCCATCTCGAATATTGTGTTTAATTTTGGTCATACTACTTGAGCGTAGACATTGACAGAAAGTAGCGAGAACACGCCAAGCTACTAAGACCATTTCCGGACTGAGAACAAATCTTATGGGAGCTAACTAAACGAATTGGATCTATTTGCCTTAGAAAAGTGGTTGAGATAATCTAATACAAGTTTTCAAAATAATCAGAGCTTTGACGATCTTGATCTATAATGCTACTGAGGACTTGATTCCTCTGATTTCACTCATGGTAATGGATACAAACTCGAGGACAAACACTGTACCTCGAATGAGGTGGATTACTTTTTTTTTTTTAACAGAATATCTAAAATCAGGAATGATTTATTTAAAGTTGTTGAAAGTAGAACTAAAGACACGTTTAAGAACAGACGATAAATATTTCGCTTCACTTCCACAACTTACATTATTTGTGCCTCCTTAGTCACATTGATAGGTTATAGGTTATTCTTTTTGAATTATCTGTATGCCTTCCAATTTCTACAACACTGAACTGTGAGTTTCTGATATCCTCCACTATTTCAAGCAGTCTTGATGGGACCCAGTGGTCTTTTGCTGTTTGATTCCTTTGTATTTCTGTACATTTATATTTCGATGTCAGATATACTTTTATACATATTTTCTTTTCGACGGGCTATTTGATTTGCGACTAAACGCTTTTCACAGACCCTACTTGACATTATGTTTACGGTCACCAATCATGAATATATCTTGCACATCCACTCGTCACACATCATGCACGTCTAATCATTACACGTCGCGTACGTCCAGTAATCAAATGACATGTGGATAATTAACTGTCATTACTGCCAAACTGGAGAAACCAAACGTACACTGCCTGTCCAGACAAAGTGTCAATCACTGTCCACAAAGAACCTAAGACGTTCACATATATACACGGCAGAGCAAGTGGCCCAACGTGTGTACCTACGTACCGAGGGTGGATGCGTTACCACGGTCACGAGAGTCTCTGTTAACATGACAACCACAGCTCCAAGTTTTAATAGCTTCCACAAGTATTGGAGTTCTGTCCAGCCCGACTCTTTACCCCATGGTTGGCCCGGTCACAAGCTCTCGCGCGCTTCCTTATATTCTTTTCTGTATCGCTCATCATCACCTGGTTTGATTGTAATCCCTGACTCAGAAAATTATGCTTTTACTTAGTAAGATTTTGCGAGTAGTAGTAATACATACTTGTTCTTCAGAAAAGAAAAATCAAGATTTTAATTTGGTTAAAAGAAGATAAACAGACCAAATCCTCTTGCAGAATTTTTGATAGCAAAGTCAGTTGAGGGCCTTAATTAAGGTAAAAACTATATAAATAAAACGAAGGAAAACCGAAGAAAGAACGAGGAATTTATTCTTTTCATCTAATTTCTCTCCTGAAGAACTCTTTGTCGCCACTAGTATGATATGATGAATTCCGATCTCTCGTCCTCAGTTTTCCCTCTTACCTTTTGCTCATTTCTCGCTGTATTCAACACCCACACTCAGATCATTTCACTACCGTCAGTCCATCACCAGGTTTGCTCTCGCAGTAATGTTCTCGGTTTATGCAGTCCAATATTGTTGGATGAAGAGATTAGCAATATAAGTAATTATATTTTTTGTGGGAGAATCCATTGCTTCCCTGAATACTTCATGAGATATCTAAACTCTTTATGAAAGGGAAGATCTAAACCTAAGATTAGGTGAAGTTAAATAATGAGTGCAACCTTCTCTAATATTTATTGATGCTTCAAAAAGGGTAAAAGTACTAATCTCATATCAAAGTGAGCTGCAAACACTTTTCTCATGAAGATGAATTAACTCTTTCTTTTCACAAACAGCCAACATTTCTCATTAGCTTCGTAAAGACTTTAGATATCCATGCTTTACATTTTACGTAAATTCCCAACCGAAATATATCCAAGCAAAAAAGAGATCTTACCATCAGTAGCCTCGGTCATTAACATACATTTGTCATGAGATATAGATTGGTCAACCCTGTAAGACTCATGAATCATTGAAAGTGATCAACTAAGTCAAGTTTGGTTGTCTATACCACTGTAGTGAACCGCTGCACAAAGCCTCTTATCCGGACCGAGATCCGTCCCATACCAACTACACCTGTTCAGATCAGTTTACCCTGCCACACCCAAGAATGACCTGGTCCTCACACACTCTCTCTCTCTCTCTCTCTCTCTCTCTCTCTCTCTCTCTCTCTCTCTCTCTCTCTCTCTCTCTCTCTCTCTCTCTCTCTCTCTCTCTCTCTCTCTCTCTCTCTCTCTCTCTCTCTCTCTCTCTCTCTCTCTCTCTCTCTCTCTCTCTCTCTCTCTCTCTCTCTCTCTCTCTGAAGAGAAGAGAGAATAGTCGCTCGGACAAATCAAACAGAACTGGAATTTTCAAATTTTCATATCAAAGTGCGAAAAAGTTTGTTTGCAAATTTACCGACAAACGTTGTAAATGGAAAGAATGTAAATTTCTTCAAAATTAGTTTAGAAAATATTTCATAAGTTCAAGTGTTTACTGAGAGAAAACAGAAAAGAAATATATATATATACTCTTTAAATTCTTTTCTCAGCCTTAACCAGAACAATATACTGAAAATATATATATATATATATATATATATATATATATATATATATATATATATATATATATATATATATATATATATATATATTTTTTTTTTTTTTTTTTTTTCTTTGTCGCTGTCTCCCGCGTTTGCGAGGTAGCGCAAGGAAACAGACGAAAGAAATGGCCCAACCCACCCCCATACACATGTATATACATACGTACACACGCAAATATACATACCTACACAGCTTTCCATGGTTTACCCCAGACGCTTCATATGCCCTGATTCAATCCACTGACAGCACGTCAACCCCGGTATACCACATAGCTCCAATTCACTCTATTCCTTGCCCTCCTTTCACCCTCCTGCATGTTCAGGCCCCGATCACACAAAATCTTTTTCACTCCATCTTTCCACCTCCAATTTGGTCTCCCTCTTCTCCTCGTTCCCTCCACCTCCGACACATATATCCTCTTGGTCAATCTTTCCTCACTCATTCTCTCCATGTGCCCAAACCATTTCAAAACACCCTCTTCTGCTCTCTCAACTACGCTCTTTTTATTTCCACACATCTCTCTTACCCTTACGTTACATACTCGATCAAACCACCTCACACCACACATTGTCCTCAAACATCTCATTTCCAGCACATCCATCCTCCTGCGCACCGCTCTATCCATAGCCCACGCCTCGCAACCATACAACATTGTTGGAACCACTATTCCTTCAAACATACCCATTTTTGCTTTCCGAGATAATGTTCTCGACTTCCACACATTCTTCAAGGCTCCCAGAATTTTCGCCCCCTCCCCCATCCTATGATCCACTTCCGCTTCCATGGTTCCATCCGCTGCCAGATCCACTCCCAGATATCTAAAACACTTTGCTTCCTCCAGTTTTTCTCCATTCAAACTCACCTCCCAATTGACTTGACCCTCAACCCTACTGTACCTAATAACCTTGCTCTTATTCACATTTACTCTTAACTTTCTTCTTTCACAGACTTTACCAAACTCAGTCACCAGCTTCTGCAGTTTCTCACATGAATCAGCCACCAGCGCTGTATCATCAGCGAACAACAACTGACTCACTTCCCAAGCTCTCTCATCCCCAACAGACTTCATACTTGCCCCTCTTTCCAAAACTCTTGCATTCACCTCCCTAACAACCCCATCCATAAACAAATTAAACAACCATGGAGACATCACACACCCCTGCCGCAAACCTACATTCACTGAGAACCAATCACTTTCCTCTCTTCCTACACGTACACATGCCTTACATCCTCGATAAAAACTTTTCACTGCTTCTAACAACTTGCCTCCCACACAATATATTCTTAATACCTTCCACAGAGCATCTCTATCAACTCTATCATATGCCTTCTCCAGATCCATAAATGCTACATACAAATCCATTTGCTTTTCTAAGTATTTCTCACATACATTCTTCAAAGCAAACACCTGATCCACACATCCTCTACCACTTCTGAAACCACACTGCTCTTCCCCAATCTGATGCTCTGTACATGCCTTCACCCTCTCAATCAATACCCTCCTATATAATTTACGAGGAATACTCATCAAACTTACACCTCTGTAATTTGAGCACTCACTCTTATCCCCTTTGCCTTTGTACAATGGCACTATGCACGCATTCCGCCAATCCTCAGGCACCTCACCATGAGTCATACATACATTAAATAACCTTACCAACCAGTCAACAATACAGTCACCCCTTTTTTAATAAATTCCACTGCAATACCATCCAAACCTGCTGTCTTGCCGGCTTTCATCTTCCGCAAAGCTTTTACGACCTCTTCTCTGTTTACCAAATCATTTTCACTAACCCTCTCACTTTGCACACCACCACTAACAAAACACCCTATATCTGCCACTCTATCATCAAACACATTCAACAAACCTTCAAAATACTCACTCCATCTCCTTCTCACATCACCACTACTTGTTATCACCTCCCCATTTGCGCCCTTCACTGAAGTTCCCATTTGCTCCCTTGTCTTATGCACTTTATTTACCTCCTTCCAGAACATCTTTTTATTCTCCCTAAAATTTAATGATACTCTCTCACCCCAACTCTCATTTGCCCTTTTTTTCACCTCTTGCACCTTTCTCTTGAACTCCTGTCTCTTTCTTTTATACATCTAACACTCAATTTCATTTTTTCCCTGTAAAAATCGTCCAAATGCCTCTCTCTTCTCTTTCACTAATACTCTTACTTCTTCATCCCACCACTCACTACCCTTTCTAATCAACCCATCTCCCACTCTTCTCATGCCACAAGCATCTTTTGCGCAATCCATCACCGATTCCCTAAATACATCCCATTCCTTCCCCACTCCCCTTACTTCCATTGTTCTTATATATATATATATATATATATATATATATATATATATATATATATATATATATATATATATATATATATATATATATATATATATATATATATATATATATGTGTGTGTGTGGATGTAACCAAGATGTGAAAAAAAGGAGAGATAGGTAGTATGTTTGAGGAAAGGAACCTGGATGTTTTGGCTCTGAGTGAAACGAAGCTCAAGGGTAAAGGGGAAAAGTGGTTTGGGAATGTCTTGGGAGTAAAGATAGGGTTTAGTGAGAAGACAAGAGCTAGGGAAGAAGTAGCAATACTCCTGAAACAGGAGTTGTGGGAGTATGTGATAGAATGTAAGAAAGTAAATTCTCGATTAATATGGGTAAAACTGAAAGTTGATGGAGAGAGATGGGTGATTGTTGGTGCATATGCACCTGGGCATCAGAAGAAAGATCATGAGAGGCAAGTGTTTTGGGAGCAGCTGAATGAGTGTGTTAGTGGTTTTGATGCACGAGACTGGGTTATAGTGATGGGTGATTTGAATGCAAAGGTGAGTAATGTGGCAGTTGAGGGAATAATTGGTATACATGGGGTGTTCAGTGTTGTAAATGGAAATGGTGAAGAGCTTGTACATTTATGTGCTGAAAAAGGGCTGATGATTGGGAATACCTGGTTTAAAAAGCGAGATATACATAAGTATACTTATGCAAGTAGGAGAGATGGCCAGAGAGCGTTATTGGATTACGTGTTAATTGACAGGCGCGCGAAAGAGAGACTTTTGGATGTTAATGTGCTGAGAGGTGCAACTGGAGGGATGTCTGATCATTATCTTGTGGAGGGTAAGGTGAAGATTTGTATGGGTTTTCAGAAAAGAAGAGTGAATGTTGGGGTGAAGAGGGTGGTGAGAGTAAGTGAGCTTGGGAAGGAGACTTGTGTGAGGAAGTACCAGGGGAGACTGAGTACAGAATGGAAAAAGGTGAGAACAATGGAAGTAAGGGGAGTGGGGGAGGAATGGGATGTATTTAGGGAATCAGTGATGGATTGCGCAAAAGATGCTTGTGGCATGAGAAGAGTGGGAGGTGGGTTGATTAGAAAGGGTAGTGAGTGGTGGGATGAAGAAGTAAGAGTATTAGTGAAAGAGAAGAGAGAGGCATTTGGACGATTTTTACAGGGAAAAAATGAAATTGAGTGTTAGATGTATAAAAGAAAGAGACAGGAGGTCAAGAGAAAGGTGCAAGAGGTGAAAAAAAGGGCAAATGAGAGTTGGGGTGAGAGAGTATCATTAAATTTTAGGGAGAATAAAAAGATGTTGTGGAAGGAGGTAAATAAAGTGCGTAAGACAAGGGAGCAAATGGGAACTTCAGTGAAGGGCGCAAATGGGGAGGTGATAACAAGTAGTGGTGACGTGAGAAGGAGATGGAGTGAGTATTTTGAAGGTTTGTTGAATGTGTTTGATGATAGAGTGGCAGATATAGGGTGTTTTGGTCGAGGTGGTGTGCAAAGTGAGAGGGTTTGGGAAAATGATTTGGTAAACAGAGAAGAGGTAGTAAAACCTTTGCGGAAGATGAAAGCCGGCAAGGCAGCAGGTTTGGATGGTATTGCAGTGGAATTTATTAAAAAAGGGGGTGACTGTATTGTTGACTGGTTGGTAAGGTTATTTAATGTATGTATGACTCATGGTGAGGTGCCTGAGGATTGGCGGAATGCGTGCATAGTGCCATTGTATAAAGGCAAAGGGGATAAGAGTGAGTGCTCAAATTACAGAGGTATAAGTTTGATGAGTATTCCTGGTAATTTATATGGGAGGATATTGATTGAGAAGGTGAAGGCATGTACAGAGCATCAGATTGGGGAAGAGCAGTGTGGTTTCAGAAGTGGTAGAGGATGTGTGGATCAGGTGTTTGCTTTGAAGAATATATGTGAGAAATACTTAGAAAAGCAAATGGATTTGTATGTAGCATTTATGGATCTGGAGAAGGCATATGATAGAGTTGATAGAGATGCTCTGTGGAAGGTATTTAGAATATATGGTGTGGGAGGCAAGTTGTTAGAAGCAGTGAAAAGTTTTTATCGGGGATGTAAGGCATGTGTACGTGTAGGAAGAGAGGAAAGTGATTGGTTCTCAGTGAATGGAGGTTTGCGGCAGGGGTGTGTGATGTCTCCATGGTTGTTTAATTTGTTTATGGATGGGGTTGTTAGGGAGGTGAATGCAAGAGTTTTGGAAAGAGGGGCAAGTATGAAGTCTGTTGGGGATGAGAGAGCTTGGGAAGTGAGTCAGTTGTTGTTCGCTGATGATACAGCGCTGGTGGCTGATTCATGTGAGAAACTGCAGAAGCTGGTGACTGAGTTTGGTAAAGTGTGTGAAAGAAGAAAGTTAAGAGTAAATGTGAATAAGAGCAAGGTTATTAGGTACAGTAGGGTTGAGTGTCAAGTCAATTGCGAGGTGAGTTTGAATGGAGAAAAACTGGAGGAAGTGAAGTGTTTTAAATATCTGGGAGTGGATCTGGCAGCGGACGGAACCATGGAAGCGGAAGTGGATCATAGGGTGGGGGAGGGGGCGAAAATTCTGGGAGCCTTGAAGAATGTGTGGAAGTCGAGAACATTATCTCGGAAAGCAAAAATGGGTATGTTTGAAGGAATAGTGGTTCCAACAATGTTGTATGGTTGCGAGGCGTGGGCTATGGATAGAGTTGTGCGCAGGAGGATGGATGTGCTGGAAATGAGATGTTTGAGGACAATGTGTGGTGTGAGGTGGTTTGATCGAGTAAGTAACGTAAGGGTAAGAGAGATGTGTGGAAATAAAAAAAGCGTGGTTGAGAGAGCAGAAGAGGGTGTTATGAAATGGTTCGGGCACATGGAGAGAATGAGTGAGGAAAGATTGACCAAGAGAATATATGTGTCGGAGGTGAAGGGAACGAGGAGAAGAGGGAGACCAAATTGGAGGTGGAAAGATGGAGTGAAAAAGATTTTGTGTGATCGGGGCCTGAGCATGCAGGAGGGTGAAAGGAGGGCAAGGAATAGAGTGAATTGAAGCGATGTGGTATACCGGGGTTGACGTGCTGTCAGTAGATTGAATCAAGGCATGTGAAGCGTCTGGGGTAAACCATGGAAAGCTGTTTAGGTATGTATATTTGCGTGTGTGGACGTATGTATATACATGTGTATGGGGTGGGTTGGGACATTTCTTTCGTCTGTTTCCTTGCGCTACCTCGCAAACGCGGGAGACAGCGACAAAGCAAAAAAAAAAAAAAAAAAAAAAAATATATATATATATATATATATATATATATATATATATATATATATATATATATATATATATATATATCCCTGGGGATAGGGGAGAAAGAATACTTCCCACGTATTCCCTGCGTGTCGTAGAAGGCGACTAAAAGGGGAGGGAGCGGGGGGCTGGAAATCCTCCCCTCTCTTTTTTTTTTCAATTTCCAAAAGAAGGAACAGTGAAGGGGGCCAGGTGAGGATATTCCCTCAGAGGCCCAGTCCTCTGTTCTTAACACTACCTCGCTAACGCGGGAAATGGTGAATAGTATGAAAGAAAGAAAGATATATATATATGTATATTACAGAGGTATAAGTTTGTTGAGTATTCCTGGTAAATTATATGGGAGGGTATTCATTGAGAGGGTGAAGGCATGTACAGAGCATCAGACTGGGTAAGGGCAGTGTGGTTTCAGAAGTGGTAGAGGATGTGTGGTTCAGGTGTTTGCTTTGAAGAATGTATGTAAGAAATACTTAGAAAAGCAAATGGATTTGTATGTAGCATTTATGGATCTGTAGAAGGCATATGAAAGAGTTGATAGAGATGCTCTGTGGAAGGTATTAAGAATGTATGGTTTGGGAGGCAAGTTTTTAGAAGCAGTGAAAAGTTTTTATAAAGGATGTAAGGCATGTGTACATGTAGGAAGAGAGGAAAGTGATTGGTTCTCAGTGAATGTAGGTTTGCGGCAGGGGTGTGTGATGTCTCCATGGTTGTTTAATTTGTTTATGAATGAGGTTGTTAGGGAGGTGAATGCAAGAGTTTTGGAAAGAGGGGCACGTATGAAGACTGTTGTGAATGATAGAGCTTGGGAAGTGAGTCAGTTGTTGTTCGCTGATGATACAGCGCTGGTGGCTGATTCATGTGAGAAACTGCAGAAGCTGTTGACTTAGTTTGGTAAAGTGTGCGAAAGAAGAGAGTTAAGACTAAATGTGAATCAGAGCAAGGTTATTATGTACAGTAGGGTTGAGGGTCAAGTCAATTGGGAGGTAAGTTTGAAAGGAGAAAATCTGGATTAAGTAATGTGTCTTAGATATCTGGGAGTGGATCTGGCAGCGGATGGAACCATGTAAGCGGAAGTGAATCATAGGGTGGGGGAGGGGGCGAAAATTGTTGGAGCCTTGAAGAATTTGTGGAAGTCGAGAACATTTTCTCGGAAAGCAAAAATGGGTATGTTTGAAGGAATAATGCTTCCAACAATGTTGTATGGTTGCAAGGCGTGGGCTATGGATAGAGTTGTGCGCAGGAGGGTGGATGTGCTGGAAATGTGATGTATGAGGAGAATATGTGGTGTCAGGTGTTTTGATCGAGTAAGTAATGTAAGGGTAAGAGAGATGTGTGGAAAAAAAAAGAGTGTGGTTGAGAGAGCAGAAGTGGGTGTTTTGAAATGGTTTGGCCACATGGAGAGAATAAGTGAGGAAAGATTGACCAATAGTATATATGTGGAGGGAAGGGGAAGAAGTGATAGACCAAATTGGAGGTGGAAAGATGGAGTGAAAAAGATTTTGAGTGATCGGGGCCTAAACATGCAGGAGGGTGAAAGGTGTGCAAGGAATAGAGTGAATTGAAACGATGTGGTATACCGGGGTCGACGTGCTGTCAATGGATTGAACCATGTCACGTGAAGCGTCTGGGGCAAACCATGGAAAGTTCTGTGGGGCCTGGATGTGGAAAGAGAGCTGTGGTTTTGGTGCATTGTTACATGACAGCTAGAGACGGAGTGTGAACGAATGGGGCCTTTGTTGTCTTTTCCTAGCGCTACCGCACACATATGATGGGGGAGGGGGTTGTTATACCGTGTGTGATGAGGTGGCGATGGAAATAAATAAAGGGAGACAGTATGAATTATGTACATGTGTACATATGTATATATCTGTGTTTGTATATATATGTGAACATTGATATGTATAGGTATGTATTTTTGCGTGTGTGTACGTGTATGTATATACATGTGTATGTATATACACATGTATATACATACATGTATACACATGTATATACATGGTTTACCCCAGACGCTTCACATGCCCTGATTCAATCCACTGACAGCACGTCAACCCCGGTATACCACATCGCTTCAATTCACTCTATTCCTTGCCCTCCTTTCACCCTCCTGCATGCTCAGGCCCCGATCACACAAAATCTTTTTCACTCCATCTTTCCACCTACAATTTGGTCTCCCTCTTCTCGTTCCCTTCACCTCCGACACATATATTCTCTTGGTCAATCTTTCCTCACTCATTCTCTCCATGTGCCCGAACCATTTCATAACACCCTCTTCTGCTCTCTCAACCACGCTTTTTTTATTTCCACACATCTCTCTTCCCCTTACGTTACTTACTCGATCAAACCACCTCACACCACATATTGTCCTCAAACATCTCATTTCCAGCACATCCATCCTCCTGCGCACAACTCCATCCATAGCCCACGCCTCGCAACCATACAACATTGTTGGAACCACTATTCCTTCAAACATACCCATTTTTGATTTCCGAGATAATGTTCTCGACTTCCACACATTCTTCAAGGCTCCCAGAATTTTCGCCCCCTCCCCCACCCTATGATCCACTTCCGCTTCCATGGTTCCATCCGCTGACAGATCCACTCCCAGATATCTAAAACACTTCACTTCCTCCAGTTTTTCTCCATTCAAACTCACCTCCCAATTGACTTGACCCTCAACCCTACTGTACCTAATAACCTTGCTCTTATTCACATTTACTCTTAACTTTCTTCTTTCACACACTTTACCAAACTCAGTCACCAGCTTCTGCAGTTTCTCACATGAATCAGCCACCAGCGCTGTATCATCAGCGAACAACAACTGACTCACTTCCCAAGCTCTCTCATCCCCAACAGACTTCATACTTGCCCCTCTTTCCAAAACTCTTGCATTCACCTCCCAAACAACCCCATCCATAAACAAATTAAACAACCATGGAGACATCACACACCCCTGCCGCAAACCTATATTCACTGAGAACCAATCACTTTCCTCTCTTCCTACACGTACACATGCCTTACATCCTCGACAAAAACTTTTCACTGCTTCTAACAACTTGCCTCCCACACCATATATTCTAAATACCTTCCACAGAGCATCTCTATCAACTCTATCATATGCCTTCTCCAGATCCATAAATGGTACATACAAATCAATTTGCTTTTCTAAGTATTTCTCACATACATTCTTCAAAGCAAACACCTGATCCACACATCCTCTACCACTTCTGAAACCACATTTCTCTTCCCCAATCTGATGCTCTGCACATGCCTTCGCCCTCTCAATCAATATCCTCCCATATAATTTACCAGGAATACTCAACAAACTTATACCTCTGTAATTTGAGCACTCACTCTTATCCCCTTTGCCTTTATACAATGGCACTATGCACGCATTCCGCCAATCCTCAGGCACCTCACCATGAGTCATACATACATTAAATAACCTTACCAACCAGTCAACAATACATTCACCCCCTTTTTTAAAAAATTCCACTGCAATATCATCCAAACCTGCTGCCTTGTCGGCTTTCATATTCCGCAAAGCTTTTACTACCTCTTCTCTGTTTACCAAATCATCTTCCCTAACCCTCTCACTTTGCACACCACCTCTACCAAACACCCTATATCTGCCACTCTATCATCAAACACATTCAACAAACCTTCAAAATACTTACTCCATCTCCTTCTCACATCACCACTACTTGTTATCTCCTCCCCATTTGCGCCCTTCACTGAAGTTCCCATTTGCTCCCTTGTCTTACGCACTTTATTTACCTCCTTCCAGAACATCTTTTTATTCTCCCTAAAATTTAATGATACTCTCTCACCCCAAATCTCATTTGCCCTTTTTTTCACCTCTTGTTCCTTTCTCTTGACCTCCTGTCTCTTTCTTTTATACATCTACCACTCAATTTCATTTTTTCCCTGCAAAAATCGTCCAAAGGCCTCTCTCTTCTCTTTCACTAATACTCTTACTTCTTCATCCCACCACTCACTACCCTTTCTAATCAACCCACCTCCCACTCTTCTCATGCCACAAGCATCTTTTGCGCAATCCATCACTGATTCCCTAAATACATCCCATTCCTCCCCCACTCCCCTTACTTCCATTGTTCTCACCTTTTTCCATTCTGTACTCAGTCTCTCCTGGTACTTCCTCTTCACCCCAACATTCACTCTTCTTTTCTGAAAACCCATAGAAATCTTCACCTTAGCCTCCACAAGATAATGATCAGACATCCCTCTAGTTGCACCTCTCAGCACATTAACATCCAAAAGTCTCTCTTTCGCGCGCCTGTCAATTAACACGTAATCCAATAACGCTCTCTGGCCATCTCTCCTACTTACATAAGTATACTTATGTATATCTCGCTTTTTAAACCAGGTATTCCCAATCATCAGTCCTATTTCAGCACATAAATCTACAAGCTCTTCACCATTTCCATTTACAACACTGAACACCCCATGTATACCAATTTTTCCCTCAACTGCCACATTACTCACCTTTGCATTCAAATCACCCATCACTATAACGCGGTCTCGTGCATCAAAACCACTAACACACTCATTCAGCTGCTCCCAAAACACTTGAATCTCATGATGTTTCTTCTCATGCCCAGGTGCATATGCACCAATAATCACCCATCTCTCTCCATCAACTTTCAGTTTTACCCATATTAATCGAGAATTTACTTTCTTACATTCTATCACATACTCACACAACTCCTGTTTCAGGAGTATTGCTACTCCTTCCCTTGCTCTTGTCTTCTCACTAACCCCTGACTTTATTCCCAAGACATTCCCAAACCACTCTTCCCCTTTACCCTTGAGCTTCGTTTCACTCAGAGCCAAAACATCTAGGTTCCTTTCCTCAAACATACTACCTATCTCTCCTTTTTTCATATCTTGGTTACATCCACACACATTTAGGCACCCCAATCTCAGCCTTCGAGGAGGATGAGCACTCCCCGCGTGACTCCTTCTTCTTTTTCCCATTTTAAAAAGTTTAAAAAAATGCAAGGAGGGGAGGATTTCTGGCCCCCCGCTCCCATCCCCTCTCTCTCTCTCTCTCTCTCTCTCTCTCTCTCTCTCTCTCTCTCTCTCTCTCTCTCTCTCTCTCTCTATATATATATATATATATATATATATATATATATATATATATATATATATATATATATATATATATGGAAAGCTGTGTAGGTATGTATATTTGCGTGTGTGGACGTGTGTATGTACGTGTGTATGGGGGTTGGGCCATTTCTTTCGTCTGTTTCCTCGCGCTACCTCGCAAACGCGGGAGACAGCGACAAAGTATAAAAAAAAAAAAAAAAAAAAAAAAAAAAAAATATATATATATACATAAATATATATATATATATATATATATATATATATATATATATATATATATATATATATATATATATATATATATATATATATATATATATATATATTTGGTAAAAAGACAAGAGGTAGTAAAAGCTTTGCTGAAGATGAAAGACGGCAAGGCAGTAGGTTTGGATGGTATTGCAGTGGAATTTATTAAAAAAGGGGGTGACTGTATTATTGACTGGTTGGTAAGGTTATTTAATGTATGTATGACTCATGGTGAGGTGCCTGAGGATTGGCGGAATGCGTGCATAGTGCCATTCTACAAATGCAAAGTGGATAAGAGTGAGTGCTCAAATTACAGAGGTATAAGTTTGTTGAGTATTCCTGGTAAATTATATGGGAGGGTATTGATTGAGAGGGTGAAGGCATGTACAGAGCATCAGATTGGGAAAGAGCAGTGTGGTTTCAGAAGTGGTAGAGTATGTGTGGATCAGGTGTTTGCTTTAAAGAATGTATATGAGAAATACTTAGAAAAGCAAATGGATTTGTATATAGCATTTATGGATCTGGAGAAGGCATATGATAGAGTTGATAGAGATGCTCTGTGGAAGGTATTAAGAATATATGGTGTGGGAGGCAAGTTGTTACAAGCCGTGAAAAGTTTTTATCGAGGATGTAAGGCATGCGTACGTGTAGGAAGAGAGGAAAGTGATTGGTTCTCAGTGAATGTAGGTTTGCGGCAGGGGTGTGTGATGTCTCCATGGTTGTTTAATTTGTTCATGGATGGGGTTGTTAGGGAGGTGAATGAAAGAGTTTTGGAAAGAGGGGCAAGTATGAAGTCTGTTGGGGATGAGAGAGCTTGGGAAGTGAGTCAGTTGTTGTTCGCTGATGATACAGCGTTGGTGGCTGATTCATGTGAGAAACTGCAGAAGTTGGTGACTGAATTTGGTAAAGTGTGTGAAAAAAGAAAGTTAAGAGTAAATGTTGATAAGAGCAAGGTAATTAGGTACAGTAGGGTTGACGATCAAGTCAATTGGGAGGTAAGTTTGAATGGAGAAAAACTGGAGGAAGTAAAGTGTTTTAGATATCTGGGAGTGGATCTGGCAGCGGATGGGACCATGGAGTCGGAAGTGGATCATAGGGTCGGGAAGGGGGCGAAAATTCTGGGAGCCTTGAAGAATGTGTGGAAGTCGAGAACATTATCTCGGAAAGCAAAAATGGGTATGTTTGAAGGAATAGTGGTTCCAACAATGTTGTATGGTTGCGAGGCGTGGGCTATGGATAGAGCGGTGCGCAGGAGGATGGATGTGCTGGAAATGAGATGTTTGAGGACAATATGGTGTGAGGTGGTTTGATCGAGTAAGTAACGTAAGGGTAAGAGAGATGTGTGGAAATAAAAAGAGCGTGGTTGAGAGAGCAGAATAGGGTGTTTTGAAATGGTTTGGGAAATTTGAGAGAATGAGTGAGGAAAGATTGATCAAGAGGATATATGTGTCGAAGGTGGAGGGAAGGAGGAGAAGTGGGAGACAAAATTGGAGGTGGAAAGATGGAGTGAAAAAGATTTTGTGTGATCGGGGCCTGAACATGCAGGAGGGTGAAAGGAGGGCAAGGAATAGAGTGAATTGGATCGATGTGGTATACCGGGGTTGACGTGCTGTCAGTGGATTGAATCAGGGCATGTGAAGCGTCTGGGTAAACCATGGAAAGCTGTATAGGTATGTATATTTGCGTGTGTGGATGTATTTATATACATGTGCATGGGGGTGGATTGGGCCATTTCTTTCGTCTGTTTCCTTGCGCTACCTCGCAAACGCGGGAGACAGCCACAAAGCAAAATAAAAAAGAAAAAAAAGAATACTACTGTACCTAATAACCTTGCTATTATTCACATTTACTCTTAACTTTCTTCTTCCACACACTTTACCAAACTCAGTCACCAGCTTCTGCAGTTTCTCACATGAATCAGCCACCAGCGCTGTATCATCAGCGAACAACAACTGACTCACTTCCCAAGCTCTCTCATCCACAACAGACTTCATACTTGCCCCTCTTTCCAAAACTCTTGCATTTACCTCCCTAACAACCCCATCCATAAACAAATTAAACAACCATGGAGACATTACACACCCCTGCCGCAAACCTACATTCACTGAGAACCAATCACTTTCCTCTCTTCCTACACGTACACATGCCTTACATCCTCTGCTTCTAACAACTTTCCTTCCACACCATATATTCTTAATACCTTCCACAGAGCATCTCTATCAACTCTATCATATGCCTTCTCCAGATCCATAAATGCTACATACAAATCCATTTGCTTTTCTAAGTATTTCTCACATACATTCTTCAAAGCAAACACCTGATCCACACATCCTCTACCACTTCTGAAACCACATTGCTCTTCCCCAATCTGATGCTATGTACATGCCTTCACCCTCTCAATCAATACCCTCCCATATAATTTACCAGGAATACTCAACAAACTTATACCTCTGTAATCTGAGCACTCACTCTTATCCCCTTTGCCTTTGTACAATGGCACTATGCACGCATTCCGCCAATCCTCAGGCACCTCACCATGAGTCATACATACATTGAATAACCTTACCAACCAGTCAACAATACAGTCACCCCCTTTTTTAATAAATTCCACTGCAATACCATCCAAACCTGCTGCCTTGCCGTCTTTCATCGTCCGCAAAGCTTTCACTACCTCTTCTCTGTTTACGAAATCATTTTCCCTAACCCTCTCACTTTGCACACCACCTCGACCAAAACACCCTATATCTGCCACTCTATCATCAAACACATTCAACAAACCTTCAAAATACTCACTCCATCTCCTTCTCACATCACCACTACTTGTTATCACCTCCCCATTTGCGCCCTTCACTGAAGTTCCCATTTGCTCCCTTGTCTTACGCACTTTATTTACCTTCTTCCAGATCATCTTTTTATTTTCCCTAAAATTTAATGATACTCTCTCACCCCAACTCTCATCTGCCCTTTTTTTCACCTCTTGCACCTTTCTCTTGACCTGCTGTCTCTTTCTTTTATACATCTCCCACTCAATTGCATTTTTTCCCTGCAGAAATCGTCCAAATGCCTCTCTCTTCTCTTTCACTAATGCTCTTACTTCTTCACCCCACCACTCACTACCCTTTCTAATCAACCCACCTCCCACTCTTCTCATGCCACAAGCATCTTTTGCGCAAACCATCACTGATTCCCTAAATACATCCCATTCCTCCCCCACTCCCCTTGCTTCCATTGTTCTCACCTTTTTCCATTCTGTACTCAGTCTCTCCTGGTACTTCCTCACACAGGTCTCCTTCTCAAGCTCACTTACTCTCACCACGCTCTTCACCCCAACATTCACTCTTCTTTTCTGAAAACCCATACAAATCTTCACCTTAGCCTCCACAAAATAATGATCAGACATCCCTCTAGTTGCACCTCTCAGCACATTAACATCCAAAAGTCTCTCTTTCGCACTCCTGTCAATTAACACGTAATCCAATTACGCTCTCTGGCCATCTCTCCCACTTACATAAGTATACTTATGTATATCTCGCATTTTAAACCAGGTATTCCCAATCATCAGTCCTTTTTCAGCACAGAAATCTACAAGCTCTTCACCATTTCCATTTACAACACTGAACACCCCATGTATACCAATTATTCCCTCAACTGCCACATAACTCACCTTTGCATTCAAATCACCCATCACTATAACCCGGTCTCGTGCATCAAAACCACTAACACACTCATTCAGCTGCTCCCAAAACACTTGCCTCTCTTGATCTTTCTTCTCATGCCCAGGTGCATATGCACCAATAATCACCCACCTCTCTCCATCAACTTTCAGTTTTACCCATATTAATCGAGAATTTACTTTCCTACAGTCTATCACATACTCCCACAACTCCTGTTTCAGGAGTATTGCTACTCCTTCCCTTGCTCTTGTCCTCTCACTAACCCCTGACTTTACTCCCAAGACATTCCCAAACCACTCTTCCCCTTTACCCTTGAGCTTCGTTTCACTCAGAGCCAAAACATCCAGGTTCCTTTCCTCAAACATACTACCTATCTCTCCTTTTTTCACATTTTGGTTACATCCACACACATTTAGGCACCCCACTCTGAGCCTTCGAGGAGGATGAGCACTCCCCGCGTGACTCCTTCTTCTGTTTCCCATTTTAGAAAGTTAATACTATTCGCCATATCCCGCGTCAGCGAGGTAGCGTTAAGAACAGAGGACTGGGCCTCTGAGGAAACATCCTCATCCAGCCCCCTTCTCTGTTCCTTCCTTTGAAAAAAAAAAGAAAAAAAAGAGAGAGGGGAGGATTTCCAGCTCCCCGCTCCCTTCCCTTTTAGTCGCCTTCCAAGACACGCAGGGAATACGTGGGAAATATTCTTTCTCCCCTATCCCCAGGGAATAAATATATGTGTATATATTTAATGTATGTATGACTCATGGTGAGGTGCCTGAGGATTGGCGGAATGCGTGCATAGTGCCATTGTACAAATGCAAAGGGGATAAGAGTGAGTGCTCAAATTACAGAGGTATAAGTTTGTTGAGTATTCCTGGTAAATTATATGGGAGGGTATTGCTTGAGTGGGTGAAGGCATGTACAGAGCATCAGCTTGGGGAAGAGCAGTGTGGTTTCAGAAGTGGTAGAGGATGTGTGGATCAGGTGTTTGCTTTGAAGAATGTATGTGAGAAATACTTAGAAAAGCAAATGGATGTGTATGTAGCATTTATGGATCTGGAGAAGGCATATGATAGAGTTGATAGAGATGCTCTGTGGAAGGTATTAAGAATATATGGTGTGGGAGGCAAGTTGTTAGAAGCAGTGAAAAGTTTTTTATCGATTATATAAGGCATGTGTACGTGTAGGAAGAGAGGAAAGTGATTGGTTCTCAATGAATGTAGGTTTGCGGCAGGGGTGTGTGATGTCTCCATGGTTGTTTAATTTGTTTATGGATGGGGTTGTTAGGGAGGTGAATGCAAGAGTTTTGGAAAGAGGGGCAAGTATGAAGTCTGCTGGGGATGAGAGAGCTTGGGAAGTGAGTCAGTTGTTGTTCGCTGATGATACAGCGCTGGTGGCTGATTCATGTGAGAAACTGCAGAAGCTGGTGACTGAGTTTGGTAAAGTGTGTGGAAGAAGAAAGTTAAGAGTAAATGTGAATAAGAGCAAGGTTATTAGGTACAGTGGGGTTGAGGGTCAAGTCATTTGGGAGGTGAGTTTGAATGGAGAAAAACTGGAGGAAGTGAAGTGTTTTAGATATCTGGGAGTGGATCTGGCAGCGGATGGAACCATGGAAGCGGAAGTGGATCATAGGGTAGGGGAGGGGGCGAAAATTCTGGGAGCCTTGAAGAATGTGTGGAAGTCGAGAACATTATCTCGGAAAGTAAAAATGGGTATGTTTGAAGGAATAGTGGTTCCAACAATGTTGTATGGTTGCGAGGCGTGGGCTATGGATAGAGTTGTGCGCAGGAGGATGGATGTGCTGGAAATGAGATGTTTGAGGACAATGTGTGGTGTGAGGTGGTTTGATCGAGTAAGTAACGTAAGGGTAAGAGAGATGTGTGGAAATAAAAAGAGCGTGGTTGAGAGAGCAGAAGAGGGTGTTTGGAAATGGTTTTGGCACATGGAGAGAATGAGTGATGAAAGGTTGACCAAGAGGATATATGTGTCGGAGGTGGAGGGAACGAGGAGAAGAGGGAGACCAAATTGGAGGTGGAAAGATGGAGTGAAAAAGATTTTGTGTGATCGGGGCCTGAACATGCAGGAGGGTGAAAGGAGGGCAAGGAATAGAGTGAATTGGAGCGATGTGGTATACCGGGGTTGACGTGCTGGCGGTGGATTGAATCAAGGCATGTGAAGCGTCTGTGGTAAACCATGGAAAGCTGTGTAGGTATGTATGTTTGCGTGTGTGGACGTATGTATATACATGTGTATGGGGGTGGGTTGGGCCATTTCTTTCGTCTGTTTCCTTGCGCTACCTCGCAAACGCGGGAAACAGCGACAAAGCAAAAAAAAAAATTATATATATATATATATATATATATATATATTCATATATATATATATATATATATATATATATATATATATATATATATATATATATATATATATATATATATATATATAAATAGATATATATATATATATATATATATATATATATATATATATATATATATATATATGTGTGTGTGTGTATATATATATATACATATATATATATATTTTTTTTTTTTCAAACTATTCGCCATTTCCCGTGTTAGCGAGGTAGCGTTAAGAACAGAGTACTGGGCCTTTGAGGGAACATCCTAACCTGGCCCCCTTCTCTGTTCCTTCTTTTGGAAGAAAAAAAAGAGGGGAGGATTTCCAGCCACCCGCTCCCTCCCCTTTTAGTCGCCTTCTACGACACGCAGGGTATACGAGGGAAGTATTCTTTCTCCCCTAACCCCAGGGATAACATATATATATATATACATATATATTTTTTATTATTATTTTGCTTTGTCGCTGTCTCCCGCGTTTGCAAGGCAGCGCAAGGAAACAGATGAAAGAAATGGCCCAACCCACCTCCATACACATGTATATACATACACGACCCCACACGCAAATATACATACATATACATCTCAATGTACACCTATATATACACACACAGACATATACATATATACACATGCACGCAATTCACAGTGTTTGCCTTTATTCATTCCCATCGCCTCCTCGCCACACATAGAATAACATCCCCATCCCCCCTCATGTGTGCGAGGTAGCGCTAGGAAAAGACAACAAAGGCCCCATTCGTTCACATTTAGTCTCTATAATAATGCCCCAAACCACATCTCCCTTTCCACATCCAGGCCCCACACAACTTTCCATGGTTTACTCCAGCCGCTTTACATGCCCTGATTCAATCCATTGACAGCACGTCGACCCCGGTATACCACATCGATCCAATTCACTCTATTCCTTGCCGCCTTTCACCCTCCTGCATGTTCAGGCCCCGATCACTCAAAATCTTTTTCACTCCATCTTTCCACCTCCAATTTGGTCACCCACTTCTCCTCGTTCCCTCCACCTCGTACACATATATCATGTTGGTCAATCTTTCCTCACTCATTCTCTCCATGTGCCCAAACCATTTCAAAACACCCTCTTCTGCTCTCTCAACCACGCTCTTCTTATTTCCATACATCTCTCTTACCCTTACATTACTTACTCGATCAAACCACCTCACACCATATATTGTCCTCAAACATCTCATTTCCAGCACATCCTTAGCTCTACTCTATCCATAGCCCACGCCTCGCAACCATACAACAATGTTGGAACCGCTGTTCCTTCAAGCATAACCATTTTTGCTTTCGGAGATAATGTTCTCGACTTCCACACATTCTTCAAGGCTCCCAGGATTTTCGCCCCATCCCCCACCCTATGATTCACTTCCGCTTCCATGGTTCCATCCGCTGCCAGATCCACTCCCAGATATCTAAAACACTTTACTTCCTCCTTTATATATATATATATATATATATATATATATATATATATATATATATATATATATATATATATGTATATATATATATATATATATATATATATATATATATATATATATATATATATATATAATATATATATATATATATATATATATATATATATATATATATATATATATATACATATATATATATATATATATATATGTATATATATATATATATATGTGCTGAAAAAGGACTGATGATTGGGAATACCTGGTTTAAAAAGCGAAATATACATAAGTATACTTATGTAAGTAGGAGAGATGGCCAGAGAGCGTTATTGGATTACGTGTTAATTGACAGGCGTGCGAAAGAGAGACTTTTGGATGTCAATGTGCTGAGAGGTGCAACTGGAGGGATGTCTGATCATTATCTTGTGGAGGCTAAGGTGAAGATTAGTATGGGTTTTCAGAAAAGAAGAGTGAATGTTGGGGTGAAGAAGGTGGTGAGAGTAAGTGAGCTTGGGAAGGAGACCTGTGTGAAGAAGTATCAGGAGAGACTGTGTACAGAATGGAAAAAGGTGAGAACAATGGAAGTAAGGGGAGTGGGGGAGGAATGGGATGTATTTAGGGAATCAGTGATGGATTGCGCAAAAGATGCTTGTGGCATGAGAAGAGTGGGAGGTGGGCTGTTTAGAAAGGGTAGTGAGTGGTGGGATGAAGAAGTAAGAGTATTAGTGAAAGAGAAGAGAGAGGCATTTGGACGATTTTTGCAGAGAAAAAATGCAATTGAGTGGGAGAAGTATAAAAGAAAGAGACAGGAGGTCAAGAGAAAGGTGCAAGAGGTGAAAAAAAGGGCAAATGAGAGTTGGGGTGAGAGACTATCAGTAAATTTTAGGGAGAATAAAAAGATGTTCTGGAAGGAGGTAAATAGGGTGCGTAAGACAAGGGAGCAAATGGGAACTTCAGTGAAGGGCGTAAATGGGGAGGTGATAACTAGTAGTGGTGATGTGAGAAGGAGATGGAATGAGTATTTTGAAGGTTTGTTGAATGTGTCTGATGACAGAGTGGCAGATATAGGGTGTTTGGGTCGAGGTGGTGTGCAAAGTGAGAGGGTTAGGGAAAATGATTTGGTAAACAGAGAAGAGGTAGTAAAAGCTTTGCGGAAGATGAAAGCCGGCAAGGCAGCAGGTTTGGATGGTATTGCAGTGGAATTTATTAAAAAAGGGGGTGACTGTATTGTTGACTGGTTGGTAAGGTTATTTAATGTATGTATGACTCATGGTGAGGTGCCTGAGGATTGGCGGAATGCGTGCATAGTGCCATTGTACAAAGGCAAAGGGGATAAGAGTGAGTGCTCAAATTACAGAGGTATAAGTTTGTTGAGTATTCCTGGTAAATTATATGGGAGGGTATTGATTGAAAGGGTGAAGGCATGTACAGAGCATCAGATTGGGGAAGAGCAGTGTGGTTTCAGAAGTGGTAGAGGATGTGTGGATCAGGTGTTTGCTTTGAAGAATGTATGTGAGAAATACTTAGAAAAGCAAATGGATTTGTATGTAGCATTTATGGATCTGGAGAAGGCATATGATAGAGTTGATAGAGATGCTCTGTGGAAGGTATTAAGAATATATGGTGTGGGAGGAAAGTTGTTAGAAGCAGTGAAAAGTTTTTATCGAGGATGTAAGGCATGTGTACGTGTAGGAAGAGAGGAAAGTGATTGGTTCTCAGTGAATGTAGGTTTGCGGCAGGGGTGTGTGATGTCTCCATGGTTGTTTAATTTGTTTATGGATGTGGTTGTTAGGGAGGTAAATGCAAGAGTCTTGGAAAGAGGGGCAAGTATGAAGTCTGTTGTGGATGAGAGAGCTTGGGAAGTGAGTCAGTTGTTGTTCGCTGATGATACAGCGCTGGTGGCGGATTCATGTGAGAAACTGCAGAAGCTGGTGACGGAGTTTGGTAAAGTGTGTGGAAGAAGAAAGTTAAGAGTAAATGTGAATAAGAGCAAGGTTATTAGGTACAGTAGGGTTGAGGGTCAAGTCAATTGGGAGGTGAGTTTGAATGGAGAAAAACTGGAGGAAGTGAAGTGTTTTAGATATCTGGGAGTGGATCTGTCAGCGGATGGAACCATGGAAGCGGAAGTGGATCATAGGGTGGGGGAGGGGGCGAAAATTTTGGGAGCCTTGAAAAATGTGTGGAAGTCGAGAACATTATCCCGGAAAGCAAAAATGGGTATGTTTGAAGGAACAGTAGTTCCAACAATGTTGTATGGTTGCGAGGCGTGGGCTATGGATAGAGTTGTGCGCAGGAGGATGGATGTGCTGGAAATGAGATGTTTGAGGACAATGTGTGGTGTTAGGTGGTTTGATCGAGTGAGTAACGTAAGGGTAAGAGAGATGTGTGGAAATAAAAAGAGCGTGGTTGAGAGAGCAGAAGAGGGTGTTTTGAAATGGTTTGGGCACATGGAGAGAATGAGTGAGGAAAAATTGACCAAGAGGATATATGTGTCGGAGGTGGAGGGAACGAGGAGAAGAGGGAGACCAAATTGGAGGTGGAAAGATGGAGTGAAAAGGATTTTGTGTGATCGGGGCCTGAACATGCAGGAGGGTGAAAGGAGGGCAAGGAATAGAATGAATTGGAGCGATGTGGTATACAGGAGTTGACGTGCTGTCAGTGGATTGAATCAAGGCATGTGAAGCGTCCGGGGTAAACCATGGAAAGCTGTGTAGGTATGTATATTTGCGTGTGTGGACGTGTGTATGTACATGTGTATGGGGAGGTTGGGCCATTTCTTTCGTCTGTTTCCTTGCGCTACCTCGCAAACGCGGGAGACAGCGACAAAGTATAAAAAAAAAAAAAAAAAAAAAAAATATATATATATATATATATATATACATATATATATATATATATATATATATATATATATATATATATATATATATATATATATATATATATATATATATATATATATATATATATATATATCTTTTCTTTCATACTATTCGCTATTTCCCGCGTTATCGAGGTAGCGTTAACAACAGAGGACTGGACCTTTGAGGGAATATCCTCACCTGGCCCCCTTCCGTGTTCCTTATTTTGGAAAATTAAAAAAAAAAACGAGAGGGTAGGATTTCCAGCCCCCCGCTCCCATCCCTTTTAGTCGCCTTCTACGACACGCAGGGAATACGTGGGAAGTAATCTTTCTCCCCTATCCCCAGGGGTAGTATATACATATATTCAAGTCAAGATAGGTATAGGTACAAATAACTTAAAATCCATTTGCCCGTTTTTTTAAAGACTAGTTTTAGATATTCACTTAGATCTAGTTGTAAATCTTTATAAAACGTTATATTTTCTCATATATCCTTTAAGTTTTATCTGGAAAGTCCAAGGGAAATGCCTACCAACAAGATGGAAGTCTCTGATTTGATTCAAATTAAGCTATGGTTTACGAGTGTGTTTCGACAGGTGATTGTACTTCGAGGAAGTTGGATGTGATCCAGAAAAATTTCCCTTAAATGTAATCTTTATCGTTTACTAGATATCCTCTGTTTGAATTCGAGGTCAGCGTATCTCCTCAATGGTTCTTTTTGAAATATGGTACCCTAGGAAAAAGGAGACGCACTTCTGCCTGATGCCTCGCCCGGCAGTGTTAACAGTATGTAGACATTATCATCAGACCCCTGGCCCTTAATATGCACTTCTCTAGTGAGAAGTCTGTTTTCAGTGAGAAGACGTGAACATTCTGATTATATAAAATCTGACTTCTTGGAATTGCCACCTGATGTGTGTGATGTCGAACCGGCTCTATACTACAAAAGTTTGTTCACTGGGTAGCGAAGTACACATCTGCTTTCGTAATGTTCGTTCTAACCTCTCGTCATGCGAACAATTCTTCACCTCTGCAAGATTAGCTGAATGCTCCCTCAGGTAATGCTAACTGAACCATACATCGGAGTCTTTCCCGCAGAATCACTCACTATTGATAAAACATAGATTATGCAATGAATTCAAATCACGACCAATCGGCAATCATTTTAGATTCACTCGCTGCTTCTAAAGCAATTGTCATTAGCAATACAGAGGATAATAAGATACAACGCATTATTCATCAATCAGATTTACGTGTTACACTTATCATCATGATCTGGACTCTGGTTATTCATCATTCACGGCCATGAACAGGCGGACTGGGTGGTAAATTCTACCATTAAACTCGAAGAGCTGCAGTCTTGCCTTTCTTTGGGGACTTTGATTGTTGCAATGAGCTCAAGGTCCCGATAGTTGACTAGCCGACTTCCCGTAAGAGGAACAGAATAGAAGAAGTCTTGCTAGCTTGATTATGAACCAACGTCATACGTAAACAGCAGTAATCTAAAGCTACAAACAAATCCATCCAGATACAACTGCAAATCCACATCCACCCTCTACTCAGTAACACAAACAAAGCAATTGAATCCTTAAAAGCTCTCTCATGCAACGGGCTCTGGCAGCATTCAAATCTTTCACATAAAACGTTTTGGATCATTTGTAATCCAAGCACTTACAGTTCTCGTTAACTAATCCTGAATGCGCAAACAAAGTCCTTAACATCTGGTAACTTACCAACATAATACCAGTCCTAAAATCCTCCAAACCGCCAAACTCCCCCTTCTTCTGCCGCCCTAAATCATTACAGTTCTCGGTATCCAACCTTTGTGTTAACTGTGATGCATAACAAAATCAAATAAAACATCACCCTCTCACTCACACAACATGGCTGCAATCCCAACTTCACCACACAAGAAATCCTAGATGGTTTAAACCAACCACAGCCGCTCTCTCGCACTGCACTAGTGGCAATAACATCAGAAACGTATCGACACTTTCCCCAACAAATTCTCTCAAAATGATAACACTACTCTCACAACAGTGACAAACAGTGGTTGGTCGGTCAGTTTCACAGCCGGCCGCCTGGGAGAGTCACTCACAATGGCATCACCTCTAAAACAATTAAACTGTACAGTTAAGTTTCCCAAGGATCAGTTCATCCTCAGACCCTTTTCAATCTCTTCCTACACGACTTCCCATTACATTTAGCAATACGATCCCACCACAACATACTCGGCACTTAACTATATGCAACAGGCTTCACTCCTAATACCCATAGCACGCCCTAAATAACTACCAACCCCCAGACGGAAATAAAAAGCTTACCCTTGTCTCACACTTTAGCAGCTTTTACTTATAGATCCCCCTACCACCAACAAATGTAGCACACACACACACACACACACACACACACACACACACACACACACACACACACACACACACACACACACACACACACACTCAAACATAGCAACAACCAGAATGGCACTAATCAAGGACCTTCTCAACCTAGTCTCAAACTCCAACCCACGGGATATACACACTCATCAGAGGCCATCCTCCGAAGACAAACATAAGTAGGTAGCAATGAGTCGTGAGCTGATAATCAGAAGTTGATTTTCAATTTCAGTAGTTGTCTTCGTCAGGAGAATATGACACAATAGT
Organism: Panulirus ornatus; assembly: GCF_036320965.1. Lineage (NCBI taxonomy): Eukaryota > Metazoa > Arthropoda > Malacostraca > Decapoda > Palinuridae > Panulirus > Panulirus ornatus. Next base: position 21,633,051 of record NC_092227.1, read on the forward strand.
GTCTCACATGGGGTTATATTCAGTGCTGTCGGATTAGGTCCTGGTCGCTGTGGCTCAGCTCTCCTGATTGATCAGTTCCTTTCGCCTGCCCACTCATATTCCACCAAGCTCCGTCCAACGGTCCGGCGGCCGCTGTGGCCCACCAGTAACTTCTTTTTACTGTATTGATGTTACTCCTGAGTAAAATGTAGGCTGCTTCCACTGCTTTCCTCCTCTCTCTGGCCAGACCTTTGCGAATGATTTGTACCTTCTCCCACCTGGGGAGATACCCTGCTTGTCCTCCAGTATTACGTTGGCTATTTCGTGGTTTCTTATGTGATTCCTGTGTTATCTTGTCTTTGTTTACCACGCTTCTACCTGTCCCTTCCACGTTTGATATTCTGCTTCATCCGTATGTTATTCTGCGCACCTCACTTCTCTTTATGTACGCTTCTGTCTTTTGTCTTTCACTTTGTTCTGCCTTGGCCCCTGATCCTATTACTGTGTTTGTGGTAGTGCTGCTGCGGAATCTCACAGCTAGACTTGCTCCCCGGGCGCTCGAAAGCCACTATATATTTTCTTTTCTCATCTTCACTTTTCTCGTTGTCTCTGCTCCTTTTTATGATTCTCCCTGCCTTCTCACTGAGCTTCAACAGGATATTGAAATTTTCTGAAGGCGTCCATTATCTGCTTGAACTCCTCCAAAAATTCTAGGCTGCATATTGTCAGTGCCCTGATATGATCCAGATGTCATGAGCTGTACGTCAGTATGCTTCCTGTATACTGAAACTTTCAGTCCGTCATCCCCTCTTCATATCAGTGTGTCCATGAACCGTAGACTGTTGTCCTCTTCTTTTTCTACTTAGAATTGTGTATTTTCACGTATATTGATGAATCTCTCTAAATTTATTCTCTTGTACGTCGTGTCTCCTCTGGATCATAACCAGCACATCAACCACACATATTCAGGTTGCCTTCCTTCCTGTTATATTTTTGTTATGCTCTTTCCCCAAGGTCTCCATGAACAGACAGGCTAGGGCAGCACTCCATGGCGAATCCATGGCTAACCTATACACTCAAATGAGCCAAAACTTGACCCACAGAGCTACATGTTCCTACAGTCTCTCCTCGGGAGAGGGAGGGCCTGATCCAACATTTTGCTCACCATCCTTTCTGCGGCCTGGATTACACCCTCCGCAGGTACGTCGTTGAACAGCGACTTCACGTCAAAACCTGCCATCTTTTTTGTTTCTGAACCTTATACCTTTGCAGTGTCCAGAGATCTTGAGAGTTCTTCTGAGGAGACCGATGTACTGATCCCGTGGCTTGAGATAGAGGTTTGGCAAACCTTCTGATCAGTTTGTGAGGGGCACCACCTATGTCAGATACTATGGGTCTCATAGGTATACCAGGTTTGTGCACCTTTGGTAGACCCCTTCATGGTTGGTTTGCGAGGATCTTCCTCTAGAAAGCACGTAAGGTTTTCATCCGTTTCAGACTTCTCCAGACTTGATCTTTCCCCTACTTTCTCACATGTCGTTTCGTCAGATGATATGATGTTCATATTATTCACGTAGTCATTCTGGTCCATGATGACGATACCAAACCTTTTAACCCTCTTGAGATATAAAAATGCTGTTGTCTGCCCTCTATCATTTCAGAGCAGCAAGGTATCTTCTCGGATTGGCTTGGTGTTTTGACATCGCCCTTCGCCTTGTAGTATTCGGTTACCCCCTGATTAAGCCTTCGTCAACATCATTGTCTTTTCAATTGTGATTTACACTGCATAGTCGAGGTAGTCTATTCCGCCCTTCCATGTGTCGCATTTACTCCTAGCGGTGGTGCCTTCAATTCCGTGGCGTTTAGTCGCTATGGAAGTATCTGAATGCTTCATTATGCCCCAAGCTTCTATACACTGTGAATGTGTTGCTTGAAAGTACATATGTAACCTATAATTCTCCCTCACTTTCTCATTATCATTTTCTCGTAGTATTCTGAGTATCTATAGTTGACAGTATACTAAATGTGCTTTTTCGATTTCAATAAATCAAGGATCAATATGAAATGAATGCATTTTCATTTCTAAATTTGTCGAATTATTGCACATATTGCCATTGTAAATAGAAAGACGTATTCGCAAACCAAAAAGGATAAACATTTGAACGACAGAGAACTGAAGGAGGTAAAAGAATTGCCTGACACCAGCTCGAATAAGAAAGGGGAACAATCCAGGTCAAATCCATGCAGCAGGTCTACTTCATAACCAACTATTGCAAACAAAGCAGGAAGCACCAGGAAGATTTTGTAAAATAAGGACTTGTTCTTTCCAAGAGAAATTTGAAATTCGTACATTTCTGTTTGTTATTAGTCACAAAAAGTTAACAAAAGACTTCGTGCAACCATCACTGTTCCAACAACTTTTGAGTCGCCATCGTCCAGAACTAAAAGGAAAAGATGTGAAGCACTTGAAAAGTAAGCAGGCTTTACTGGATACAAACTCTACGTTGTTGAAAGGGTTTACATCACATGCCAAAGTCGGACTTGAAATTTCGTACGAGTCAGCAATGCTGTAAGCTAAGGAATAAAATGCTTTACAATAAAGTTGTAAGATAACTGTAATAAAAATGTTGAGCAAGTTTGCTGTATACACTGTACGAACACACACCTCATTCTGCTAAACACCATTGCAACCATACCTCATTCTGACACTACAAATGCTCAGAGAATGCACATGATAGCTGATGATGTGATAAAACAAATTACTATGGGAATAAGAAAAGAAATAAAAAAATTTGCTTTTCAAATCAATGAAACAACAGATATGTCAGACAATGTTCTGATATAGTTTTTGTAAGATTTTATGATGAGAACTCTAGCATCTGTGTGGAAATTTCTAGTTACTCAAAATTTTTCTCTTTTTTTTTTACGTGCTAGACAATGTAATCTAAAGAAAATTTAGTTTCTACTTGAACTGGTGTGCACATACAGCAACAGATAGTGTCCGATCACTGCCTGATGAAAAAGTGGCTTAACTGCACAGATACAATAACAATTTTACCGGTGTACTCGCAGCGGATGATTCTGTCTGTCTTTTGGCACATTTATCTAACATGAAGCAAAAGCTGAATCAGGTAGATTATAGATTTGCAGGGTTTTGGTGTTAATAGTATTATTTGAACAGAAAACCCAGTTATGAATTATATGTTTTGATCTCTCAAAATCTTAGACATTGAGAGAATTATTGCAAAAAAAGAAAAAAAAGAAAATCACAATCACAAGGTAATCTCAACAAACAAATCAGCAGTAATGAATTATTTCAGAACTCTGGCTGTAGCAGTGATAAGAAGGAAAAAACCAGACATGTAGCTCGGAGTGTAGGCAGTAATCTTTAATGCCTCAGATGAAAGTAGAATTAAGGTAAATCCAGCAAGATGAAACATTAAAGCTAAAGTTGAACGAAAAAGCGTTTTATGATTTTGTCAATCATACATTCATACTGCCTGCTGAAGTGTCAGAGATGAGGCTTTTAAACTGAGTTGCTGCAATGTTCGACAACTTATTTGTGTATACAGAGATTTTCAGCCTTAGCAGTAATAGAAATTCAACAAGGAATACAGTTGACCCGGTGAGTCCTTCACTTTTGTGTTTAACCGAGCTATGCCCAAACTTTGTGAATCTGGCGTCATTCAAACAGGCACGGAATTCCTACTAAATCGATTAGCATTGTTGATAGTGTGAAGATTTCGCTTTTCTACATTTCTTTCTTTTTTTAAAAAAACTATTGGTTGAGAGATCATCATCATTTCAAAGATGCTCATTGATACTTTAACAGAAAACTAGAAAGAATTTTTGGTGCATCTAAGTTTTGTGTTTACATACAGTACAAAATTTCCTTTTCCTAAATATCTTCAAAATTGTCCTCTAGTGAATACGTCTCCTGTAATTTTGCCTATTATCATCTATGAGATTCATTTATGCGTAGTTTCATGCAAAATTATTTTTCTTTATGATTAATTAATGAAATAGCATGAATGATGTAGAATCTCTTTTGTGTCCCACAAAAGAAATGTTTTTAATGTTTTTTCTTCTGGAAAAATAATCGACATTCATGAGTTTTGTGAATGTTTAGCAAAATGGTTCGAACAACATTTATGTATATGAATCAGTTGGTTATTTTCCTATAAATCCTGCCACTGCCTGGTTTAGGTTTTGGTAGCAATTGTATGTTTCAGGAAAACGATATGTGGCACCACATCCAAAGTGTACACGCAAAGAAAAGTCTGAGGAGTACCTCACTAACGTCATCTTGTATCCAGTGAAGCAGCACACCCTTATAACTTCTTGCTTCTTAATCAGCCTCAGATGCAGTGATGCTTTGAACTCTCTCTGACAGTCCAGAGTACACACTACACTACACAGTCTATTAGTCCATCTGTTTGATCTCAGATGAAGTTCATCCTGTTTAAGAAGTCTTGGAGATTTGTAATGCATGACTTTGTTTCCCTGAACACGTGTTGTCCCCAGTGCAGAAGTGACTCTTGCCATTATACATCCATTTGCTTTCTGACTGTTTCCTCTCTTTCCACACTTGCTGGGGCCACTAGGGCTTAGTTCAGCACGATTTTTCGAATGTCTTTCTTAGGTAAAGGCACGAAATTTGCCCTCTTGCACGTGTCAGTAACCACATGTTCCCCTACTAACCAGTTTAACAACATTATAAGTGATCTTAGTAAGCATCTTCACATTCCATCAACACATATTAGGAGACTTCATTAACACCATGGGCCTTCTATGTGTCAAACTATCTTAATAGCATGGTTATATAGTTTATATCACTTACTATACCGTTCAAGGGTTCTCATTACACTTAACTGATGCTGGAATATTTATGTCCTCTACTCGGAAAATACTTGCGAACTTTCTGAACAATCATCTCCGAAGTTATATGCTCATCATCCTCATTACTTCTTCCCTCCGAGTCTCTTAGCCTGATTAGCTGCTCCATAACTGATGATTTGTTTTTGATGAAGTTATAGAAAAATCCTGAATTATCTTTACCTTTTGGACAAAAATCTCTCCAAAGTTCAAAGTTTCGGGATTTTTAGATCTCTCTAACGCTTCTTCCTAATTTCTTCTGTACACGTTCTCTCTCCCTTACATATTTTGTGTGCTGCTAGGCTACATTATCTTTCATATCTCTTCCATTACACATCTCTAAACTCTACCACTTTTCAGTAGTTATTCATGAACCTACGCTTTACTCTCTTTCGACCCTTTTTCTCTACTTGCATCCATGTACAATCATGTTCTGACTACTTCATTGAACAGTTCGTAGAACTTTATATGGCACCATTATCTACTCCGGTGTAAAAGAATGCCTTCCCAGTATATAAGCTTAAGAAAACTGATCAGTTCTAAAACAGATAACATGATTATGTTTCTGTTTCCTGTTCCTCCTCATGTGCTCTCTATAACCACAAATCTAGAATAGCTCACTATGTATCTTTTGGGTAACGGTTAGTGTTGCCAGCCGTAACATATTCACAGGCCGCCTGAAGTCGAGAGCACAGGCTCGAATCCTGGTTACGGCAGTAACCATAATCAACCCAGCTGTCCATCTGAGTGCCTGGCTTACGTTAGAATATATATATAGATATATATATATATATATATATATATATATATATATATATATATATATATATATATATATATAATTTTTTTTTTTTTTTTTTTTTTTTGCTTTGTCGCTGTCTCCCGCGTTTGCGAGGTAGCGCAAGGAAACAGACGAAAGAAATTGCCCAACCCACCCCAATACACATGTATATACATACGTCCACACACGCAAATATACATACCTACACAGCTTTCCATGGTTTACCCCAGACGCTTCACATGCCTTGATTCAATCCACTGACAGCACGTCAACCCCTGTATACCACATCGCTCCAATTCACTCTATTCCTTGCCCTCCTTTCACCCTCCTGCATGTTCAGGCCCCGATCACACAAAATCTTTTTCACTCCATCTTTCCACCTCCAATTTGGTCTCCCACTTCTCCTCGTTCCCTCCACCTCCGACACATATATTCTCTTGGTCAATCTTTCCTCACTCATTCTCTCCACGTGCCCGAACCATTTCAAAACACCCTATTCTGCTCTCACAACCACGCTCTTTTTATTTCCACACATCTCTCTTACCGTTACGTTACTTACTCGATCAAACCACCTCACACCACATATTGTCTGTCCTCAAACATCTCATTTCCAGCACATCCATCCTCCTGCGCACAACTCTATCCATAGCCCACGCCTCGCAACTAAATAACATTATTGGAACCACTATTCCTTCAAACATACCCATTTTTGCTCTCCGAGATAATGTTCTCACCTTCCACACATTCTTCAACGCTCCTAGAACCTTCGCCTCCTTCCCCAACCTGTGACTCACTTCCGCTTTCATGGTTCCAACCGCTGCCAAATCCACTCCCAGATATCTGAAACATCTCACTTCCTTCAGTTTTACTCCATTCAAATTACCTCCCAATGTACTTGTCCTTCAATCCTAGTGATCCTAATAATCTTGCTCTTATTCACATTTACTCTCAGTTTTCTCCTTTCACACACTTTACCAAACTCAGACACCAACTAGGAATTCAATGTCTTCATCATAGTAGGTTTTTTTTGACTGTTGCTACCTGAGTACACCATTTGTCGTTTATACAAACAGCTACTCCACCTCTTCGTTCCTTGACAATACCTCTCCTGTCTGATCTTAGCAGCGTAAAACCGTCTATGCCATCATCATCCTGGTCTTTCAGCCAGATTTCCGTGAGAATATTTACTGGACTATCCCTGTATTCACTTAGGTATTTCCAATTTGCAGAAGCTCATCAATCTTGTTTCGAATAGACCGTACATTACCGAGAGTTACGGTGGGTAGCGGTGTTCGTATGCTCCTCCTCCTCAGGCACGCCCAGATTTCGCTGCGTCTACCATGCCTACAGTTTCGGTAATGTGTAGATGTTCTTTCATGTACATCCCCATAGATTATATGCACCTCCTCCAGCCGTTTTAGATTGTTGATAATCGAAGAGAGCGGAGGAGCGTCCACTGGCGGGCGTAGGGCAAGGAGGGCAGCCCGGCCATATTGGATGTTTACATTCTTAGCGTTGGTCACCATTAAAAAATGTCAATCACAGTCCACAACATCAACAGTTCGTCATTCCACGTGATTCAAAAGATCCACTAGACTTTCATAGTCAATGTGTTCAAAACCACACCGGCGGAATATTGCAGTAGCAGGCTAAAAGACAAGAACAGACTTCACCACGACGACTATTAAATATTTGGAAATTCGATAACTAAAAAGAAGAGAAGGACCTTGGGGTTGTTGTTAGTGGCAATCTGAAGATTACTTAACAGTGTCCAGCAGCAGGTGAAAAAAAAGAAAAGAAAAGAGAACGAAGGTCAGATTTCATAGCCAGGAACATTGACCACATATCAAAATCAATTCTGACCCTTTTTGTTGCTGTAGCACTGTCACAACTTGAATATGTAGTCCAGTTCTGAGCCCAAACTATAACAAACATGAAGAAAAGCTAGAACAAATGGAAAGACGGGTGTCAGATCTGGTTCTGTACCCTAGAAATCTGGTCTACGATGTTTTCTCTCTTAAGAAGCGCAGACTTTGTAGTGACTTGATAGAGAATCAAAATCTCAAATGAATTCGACATTGTAGATTACAAAAAAACTTTTTGAAATAGAAGAGAATAGAATGTAAAGCTTGATATAATACTGACATGGGAGAACGTTTCTTTGCAAATATATGTGTTGAAGACTGGAATAAGGTACCAGTAAGAGTTGTTGATTTAAGGACTGTTAGGACCTTCTGAACCCTGGTAGACAAATTTTTTTCAACAGTTCAGGTATCCAGTCAATGAACACAAGAAAAAATTATATGTACATTTTAATTCTTTTTTCTAATTCCAGACCATAAGAATATACAGCAGTACAGCAGAGGGTGAGGTAGTATGGTAAGTTTTTATGGTAGTATTTCCCTTTCTTTTTATCCTGTTAAATTCCATACAGACTTATTTCACCCTTTTTTATCCTCCTTTCTTTTTTCTGCCGGCTATTGTTTCCACAAGAAATGGAGCGTGGGTGGAGAGTCTTCTTATTTTTCTATTCTTACGTCATCTACCAAGAGTGGAAATCATTGGGTTAACGCTCAAACGCAGGTGACCAAGACATGGGCAAAACATCCCATTGTTGTCTGTTTTTTTCATGTATTTCATCGATTCCTCTACACACTTCGGTCCTGGACCGCACTGTCTCTAACTTTATAGATGCCTTCCGTGTCGCGTCATCAATATTTCGTTCCGTCAGTTGGATTAAGAAACCACCGACTTTTGGTTCTCTTAAGTTACCATTGGTTTGCATGATCATCCTCAGCCATGATATTATCTTCACTTTACCTCTCCTGCCCTTCACTGTCCAGTGAATACAGGGCCACAGCCTGTTTGCTCCATCATCTTCCTCTGGGAACCTCATCGTTATATGTGCTCATTTTAAGAACCCTCCAATGTTCCCTGGCTTTTCTCATGGACCATAGCAATGTAAGATGATAACTTCACCTCACTCTTTAGTTAGTATATCTAAAGAATAAACTTCTTTTACCACAGTCATAAATAAAGTGTTTCCAGCTGTCATGTTCCTCATCTTCCCAGTGACGTCTTCATTCTCACGTAAAAATCTCCCATAAAATTCTCTGCTTCCAGATTCTTACTAAGACATCCTGGCATCATCAATCAGCTTAATCTCATTTCCAATAACCCCTCCCTCAATCTCCTCATTCCCTGCCTCATGAAGATTTCATTTTTTTTTTTTTTTCATTTTTGTCCTCTCAGCACTTATGAAACTATCGAGGTTGATTTAGAGAAGGCTGTCTGTGGCTTAGCCTGGCTTAAAACGTTAAAAAAGTTTTTCTCGCTCTCGTTACGGTACTTTACGTACTTGATTTATGTGGTCTCATTTTGCACTCACAAATGACTATATTCAAAATGATAAAAGATAAAAAATCCAAGACGAGAGCGGGATGGAGCACGAGGTTGTCATTCTGCACTAAACACCTGTATTTCCCGTCTTCTTTCTGTTGTTCGTCTCACTGGCTTTTGTTATCGTCCGGATAATTGCCCTGCATGACAACATTACGCATTGTGTTCTTAAGTGTTTGATTCTTAAACTATTTAAAGTGATAAAGATGTTGGATCAGACAACCGCCACTAAGTCGGCGTCGGTCTGTAGATCCACCAACAGACAATTCATGATTTCAGAACTACAAAGTTGGTAGATCCTTAATACGAAAGTTAGGCATAATTTAAGCGGTCTTTTCCGGGCAGAAGTAGACCAAAATCTGCTCTTGTTAGTATACTTACACATAAATCGAGCTACAGAAGTAGCAGGTAACGATCACAAAGAAGTAACAGTGTGATAACAGGCCACACTACTCTACCAAGAACAATACGACGCTCCCTTCACCCAACTGAACGGCCAATTTTCATTGTTGCCAACTCTCCTTTGTAAATGTCGCTACATTTATCCTCAAGAGCAGCTAAAAGGGCGCTAAGAATACGAGGTAAATATATGCTGAACCACATGCTAAAGTACGTTTACATTTAGAATGCTAACCAATATACGACCTGGTAGCGCGAGCAAGAATCATAATCATTATTATCAAAAACAAAATGTCCGAATTCGACGAACATGATGGCATTCACTTCGTAATCGCTGATTGCTCTCAACGCGGGAGATTTATAGGAGACCATCTAATTGCGTGAGTCCCCCGCCCAGTGAGGCACGCTTGGTATGTCTGATAACACTGCTTCCTTCTGCATGCCCTTCAGACACACTATGGGGCTTCTACTTTACTTGTCTCCCTCCGCTTTCGTATAATAGAGAGATTCAGTGAAGATACTCATGGGGCCACAGCTCTTGAACCTTCTTTACTATCGTCCAAGTATCTAAACTTCTGTATGTTACTATTTCTTCTCACACACTGTCCTACACATTTGCTACACTTATATTGTAAAACTATTCCTTTAAATCCTTTCTAACAAGTTTGGTGCTCAGTATCATAATATGGCCTCTGGTTGTTCTGTCCCTGTAACCTTTCAGTGTAACTCACGTCTCTTTATTTTGGTACGATTCTTGTTGCAGATCTTAGAACTTTTTCCGTTGATATATATATATATATATATATATATATATATATATATATATATATATATTATCCCTGGGGATAGGTGAGAAAGAATACTTCCCACACATTCCCTGCGTTTCGTGCAAAGCGACTAAAAGGGAAGGGAGCGGGGGGGCTGGAAATCCTCCCGTCTCGTTTTTTTTTTTTATAATTCCCCAAAAGAAGGAACAGAGAAGGGGGCCAGGTGAGGACATTCCCTCAAAGGCCTAGTCCTCTGTTCTTAGCGCTACCTCGCTAACGGGGGAAATGAGGAATAGTATGAAAAAAACAAATTTTTTTTTTTTTTTTTTTTTTCCAAAAGAAGGAACAGAGGGGGCCAGGTGAGGATATTCCAAAAAAGGCCCAGTCCTCTGTTCTTAACGCTACCTCGCCAACGCGGGAAATGGCAAATAGTTTAAAAGAAAAGAAATATATATATATATATATATATATATATATATATATATATATATATATATATATATATATATATATATATATATATGGAGACTCAGTGTGAACGAATGGGGCCTTCGTTGTCTTTTCCTAGTGCTACCTCGCACACATGAGGGGGGAGGGGGATGGTATTCCATGTGTGGCGAGGTGGCGATGGGAATGAATAAAGGCAGACAGTGTGAATTGTGTGCATGGGTATATATGTATGTGTCTGTGTGTGTATATATATTTGTACATTGAGATGTATAGGAATGTATATTTGCGTGTGTGGGCGTGTGTGTGTGTACATTGTGTATGCGGGTGGGTTGTGCCATTTCTTTCGTCTGTTTCCTTGCGCTACCTCGCAAACGCGGGAGACAGCGACAAAGCAAAATAAATAAAATAAATAAATATATATATATATATATATATATATATATATATATATATATATATATATATATATATATATATATATATATATATATATATATATATGTATATATTGGTGTGTGTGTGTGTGTGTGTGTAGTGAGTGTGTGTGTGTGTGCGTGTTCAGTTCGTTTGTTACAGTTACAAACTTTGACGCTTACACTTGTGTTCTTTCATTTTAAATATCATGCATCATGTATTCACTACTAAAGTACAATCACACACACACACACACACACACACACACACACACACACACATATATATACACACACACACACACACACACACACACACACACACACACACACACACACACATACTCACACACACACACAAACATACACACACACACACACACACACACACACACACACACACACACACACACACACACACATATATATATATATATATATATATATATATATATATATATATATATATATATATATATATATATATATATATATATATATTCATTTTATCTATTTTGCTTTGTCGCTGTCTCCCGCGCCTGCGAGGTAGCGCAAGGAAAAAGACGAAAGGAATGACCCAACCAACCCCCACACACATGCACAAATACACACATGTCCACACACGCAAACATACATACCCACACATCCCAACGTACACACATATGTACACACACAGACAGACACATATACACACATGAACACAATTCACACTGTATGCCCCTACTCACCCCCATCGCCAACCAGCCATACACGGAATAACATCCCCCTCCCCCCTCATGTGCGCGAGGTAGCGACACGAAAAGACAACAAAGGCCCCCTTCGCTCACACTCAGACTCCAGCTGTCATGCAATAATGCCCGAAACCACAGCTCCCTTTCCACATCCTGGCCCCACACAACTTTCCATGGTTTACCCCAGACGCTTCACATGCCCTGATTCAATCCACTGACAGCACGTCGACCCCGGTATACCACATCGATCCAATTCACTCTATTCCTTTCCCGCCTTTCACCCTCCTGCATGTTCAGGCCCGATCACTCAAAATCTTTTTCACTCCATCTTTCCACCTCCAATTTGGTCTCCCACTTCTCCTCGTTCCCTCCACCTCCGACACATATATCCTCTTGATCAGTCATTCCTCACTCATTCTCTCCATGTGCCCAAACCATTTCAAAACACCCTCTTCTGCTCTCTCAACCACGCTCTTTTTATTTCCACACGTCTCTCTTACCATCACATTACTTAATCGATCAAACCACCTAACACCACATACTGTCCTCAAACATCTCATTTCCAGCATATCCACCATCCTGCGTACAACTCTATCCATAGCCCACGCCTCGCAACAATACAACATTATTGGAAACACTATTCCTTCAAACATACCCATTTTTGCTTTCCGAGATAATGTTCTCGACTTCCACACATTCTTCAAGGCTCCCAGGATTTCGCCCCCTCCCCCACCCTATGATTTACTTCAGCTCCCATGGTTCCATCTGCTGCCAGATCCACTCCCAGATATGTAAAACACTTTACTTCCTCCAGTTTTTCTCCATTCAAACTTATCTCCCAATTGACTTGACCCTCTACCCTACTGTACCTAATAACATTGCTCTTATTCACATTTACTTTTAACTTTCTTCTTTCAAGCACTTTACCAAACTCAGTCACCAGCTTCTGCAGTTTCTCACATGAATCAGCCACCAGCGCTGTATCATCAGCGAACAACAACTGACTCACTTACCAAGCTATCTCATCCACAACAGACTGCTTACTTGCCCCTCTTTTCAAAACTCTTGCATTCACCTCACTAGCAACCCCATCCATTAACAAATAAAACAACCATGGAGACATCACACACCCCTTCCGCAAACGTACATTCACTGAGAACCAATCACTTTCCTCTCTTCCTACACGTACACATGACTTACTCCCTCGATAAAAACTTTTCACTGCTACTAACAACTTGTCTCCCACACCATATATTCTTAGTACCTTCCACAGAGCATCTCTATCAACTCTATCATATGCCTTCTCCAGATCCATAAATGCTACATACAAATCCATTTGCTTTTCTAAGTATTTCTCACATACATTCTTCAAAGCAAACACCTGATCCAAACATCCTCTACCACTTCTGAAACCACACTGATCTTCCCCAATCTGATTCTCTGTACATGCCTTCACCCTCTCAGTCAATACCCTCCCATATAATTTCCCAGGAATAATCAACAAACTTATACCTCTGTAATTTGAGCACTCGCTCTTATCCCCTTTGCCTTTGTTCAATGGCACTATGCAAGCATTCCGCCAGTCCTCAGGCACCTAACCATGAATCATACATACATTAAATAACCTTACCAACCAGTCAACAATACAGTCACTTCATTTCACTGCAATACCATCCAAACCTGCTGCCTTGCTGGCTTTCATCTTCCGCAAAGCTTTTACTACCTCTTCTCTGTTTACGAAATCATTTTCCCTAACCCTTTCACTTTGCACACAACCTCGACAAAAACACCCTATATCTGCCACTCTATCATCAAACACATTCAACAAACCTTCAAAATACTCACTCCATGTCCTTCTCACATCACCACTACTTGTTATCACCTCCCTATTACACCTTCACTGAAGTTCCCATTTGCTCCCTTGTCTTACGCACTTTATTTACCTCCTTCCAGAACATCTTTTTATTCTCCCTAAAATCTAATGATACTCTCTCACCCCAACTCTCATTTGACCTCTTTTTCACCCCTTGCACCTTTCTCTTGACCTCCTGTCTCTTTCTTTTATACATTTCCAACTCATTTTCATTTTTTCCTTGTAAAAATCGTCCAAATGCCTCTCTCTCCTCTTTCACAAATAATCTTGCTTCTTCATCCCACCACTCACTACCCTTTCTGATCAACCCACCTCCCACGCTTCTCATGACACAAGCATCTTTTCCGCAAGCCATCACTGTTTCCCTAAATACATCCCATTCCTCCCCCACTCCCCTTACTTCCATTGTTCTCAAATTTTTCCATTGTGTACTCAGTCTTTCCTGGTACTTCCTCACACAAGTCTCCTTCCCAAGCTCACTTACTCTCACCATTCTCTTCACCCCAACATTCTCGCTTCTTTTCTGAGAACCCATACAAGTCTTCACCTTCGCCTCCACAAGATAATGATCAGACATCCCTCCAGTTGCACCTCTCAGCACATTAACATCCAGAACTCTCTCTTTCGCGCGCCTGTCAATTAACACGTAATCTAATAACGCTCTCTGGCCATCTCTCCTACTTATACTCGTATACTTATGTATATCTTTTTAAACCTGATATTCCCAATCACCAGTCCTCTTTCAGCACATAAATCTACAAGCTCTTCACCATTTTCATTTACAACACTGAACACCCCATGTATACCAATTATTCCCTCAACTGCCACATTACTCACCTTTGCATTCAAATCACCCATCACTATAACCCGGTCTTGTGCACCAAAACCACTAACACACTCATTCAGCTGCTCCCAAAACACTTGCCTCTCATGATCGTTCTTCTCACGCCCAGGTGCATATGCACCAATAATCACCCATCTATCTCCATCAACTTTCAATTTTATCCATATCAATCTAGAATTTACTTTCTTAAATTCTATCGTATACTCCCAAAACTCCTGTGTCAGGAGTAGTGCTACTCCTTCCCTTACTCTTGTCCTCTCACTAACCCCTGACTTTACTCCCAAGACATTCCCAAACCACTCTTCCCCTTTACCCTTGAGCTTCGTTTCACTCAGAGCCAAAACATCTAGGTTCCTTTCCTCAAACATACTACCTATCTCTCCTTTTTTCACATCTTGGTTACATCCACACACATTTAGACACCCCAATCTGAGCCTACGAGGAGGATGAGAACTCCCCGCGTGACTCCTTCTCCTGTTTCCCATTTCAGAAAGTTGAAATACAAGAAGGGGAGGATTTCTTGCCCCCCGCTCCCGTCCCCTCTAATCGCCTTCTACGACACGTGAGGAATGCGTGGGAAGTATTCTTTCTGCCCTATCCCCAGGGATAATATATGAATATATGTATATATATATATATATATATATATATATATATATATATATATATATATATATATATATATATATATATATATATACATATATATATATATATATATATATATATATATATATATATATATATATATATATATATATATATATATATATATATATATATATATATATTATCCCTGGGGATAGGAGATTAAGAATACTTCCCACGTATTCCCTGCGTGTCGTAGAAGGCGACTAAAAGGGGAGGGAGCGGGGGACTGGAAATCCTCCCCTCTCGTTTTTTTTTAATTTTCCAAAAGAAGGAACAGAGAACTTAGCCAGTCAAAGGCCCAGTCCTCTGTTCTTAATGCTACCTCGCTAGCGCGGGAAATGGCGAATAGTTTAAAAGAAAAAGAAAATATATATATATATATATATATATATATATATATATATATATATATATATATATATATATATATATATATATATATATATATATATATATCCCCAGGGATAACATATGAATATATGTATATATATATATATATATATATATATATATATATATATATATATATATATATATATATATATATATATATTAATTTTCCAAAAGAAGGAACAGAGAAGGGGCCACGTGAGAATATTCTCTCAAAGGCCCAGTCCTCTGTTCTTGACGCTACCTCGCTAATGCGGGAAATGGCGAATAGTATAAAAGAAAGAAAAAAAAAATATATATATATATATATATATATATATATATATATATATATATATATATATATATATATATATATATATATATGGGAGCCTTGAAGGATGTGTGGAAGTCGAGAACATTATCTCGGAAAGCAAAAATGGGTACGTTTGAAGGAATAGTGGTTCCAACAATGTTGTATGGTTGCGAGGCGTGGGCTATGGATAGAGTTGTGCGCAGGAGGATGGATGTGCTGGAAATGAGATGTTTGAGGACAATGTGTGGTGTGAGGTGGTTTGATCGAGTAAGTAACGTAAGGGTAAGAGAGATGTGTGGAAATAAAAAGAGCGTGGTTGAGAGAGCAGAAGAGGGTGTTTTGAAATAGTTTGGGCACATGGAGAGAATGAGTGAGGAAAGATTGACCAAGAGGATATATGTGTCGGAGGTGGAGGGAACGAGGAGAAGTGGGAGACCAAATTGGAGGTGGAAAGATGGAGTGAAAAAAATTTTGTGTGATCGGGGCCTGAACATGCAGGAGGGTGAAAGGAGGGCAAGGAATAGAGTGAATTGGATCGATGTGGTATACCGGGGTTGACGTGCTGTCAATGGATTGAATCAGGGCATGTGAAGCGTCTGGGGTAAACCATGGAAAGCTGTGTAAGTATGTATATTTGCGTGTGTGGACGTATGTATATACATGTGTATGGGGGTGGGTTTGGCCATTTCTTTCGTCTGTTTCCTTACGCTACCTCGCAAACGCGTGAGACAGCGACAAAGCAAAAAAAAAAATATATATATATAAAGTGGTAGAGGATGTGTGGATCAGGTGTTTGCTTTGAAGAATGTATGTGAGAAATACTTAGAAAAGCAAATGGATTTGTATGTAGCATTTATGGATCTGGAGAAGGCATATGATAGAGTTGATAGAGATGCTCTGTGGAAGGTATTAAGAATATATGGTGTGGGAGGCAAGTTGTTAGAAGCAGTGAAAAGTTTTTATCGAGGATGTAAGGCATGTGTACGTGTAGGAAGAGAGGAAAGTGATTGGTTCTCAGTGAATGTAGGTTTGCGGCAGGGGTGTGTGATGTCTCCATGGTTGTTTAATTTGTTTATGGATTGGGCTGTTAGGGAGGTGAAAGCAAGAGTTTTGGAAAGAGGGGCAAGTATAAAGTCTGTTGGGGATGAAAAAGCTTGGGAAGTGAGTCAGTTGTTGTTCGCTGATGATACAGCGCTGGTGGCTGATTCATGTGAGAAACTGCAGAAGCTGGTGACTGAGTTTGGTAAAGTGTGTGACAGAAGAAAGTTAAGAGTAAATGTGAATAAGAGCAAGGTTATTAGGTACAGTAAGGTTGAGGGTCAAGTCAATTGGGAGATAAGTTTGAATGGAGAAAAACTGGAGGAAGTAAAGTGTTTTAGATATCTGGGAGTGGATCTGGCAGCGGATGGAACCATGGAAGCGGAAGTGGATCATAGGGTGGGGGAGGGGGCGAAAATCCTGGGAGCCTTGAAGAATGTGTGGAAGTCGAGAACATTATCTCGTAAAGCAAAAATGGGTATGTTTGAAGGAATAGTGGTTCCAACAATGTTGTATGGTTGCGAGGCGTGGGCTATGGATAGAGTTGTGCGCAGGAGGATGGATGTGCAGGAAATGAGATGTTTGAGGACAATATGTGGTGTGAGGTGGTTTGATCTAGTAAGTAACGTAAGGGTAAGAGAGAGGTGTGGAAATAAAAAGAGCGTGGTTGAGAGAGCAGAAGAGGGTGTTTTGAAATGGTTTGGGCACATGGAGAAAATGAGTGAGGAAAGATTGACCAAGAGGATATATGTGTCGGAGGTGGAGGGAACGAGGAGAAGTGGGAGACCAAATTGGAGGTGGATAGATGGAGTGAAAAAGATTTTGTGTGATCGGGGCCTGAACATGCAGGAGGGTGAAAGGAGGGAAAGGAATAGAGTGAATTGGATCGATGTGGTATACCGGGGTTGACGTGCTGTCAGTAGATTGAATCAGGGCATGTGAAACCATGGAAAGCTGTGTAGGTATGTATATTTGCGTGTGTGGACGTTTGTATATACATGTGTATGGGGGTGGGTTGGGCCATTTCTTTCGTCTGTCTCCTTGCACTACCTCGCAAACAAGGGAGACAGCGACAAAGGAAAAAAAAAAAAAGAAAATATATATATATATATATATATATATATATATATATATTTCTTTTTATATACTTTATCGCTGTCTCCCGCGTTTGCGAGGTAGCGCAAGGAAACAGACGAAAGAAATGGCCCAACCCCCCCCCATACACATGTATATACATACGTCCACACACGCAAATATACATGCCTACACAGCTTTCCATGGTTTACCCCAGACGCTTCACATGCCTTGATTCAATCCACTGACAGCACATCAGCCCCGGTATACCACATCGCTCCAATTCACTCTATTCCTTGCCCTCCTTTCACCCTCCTGCATGTTCAGGCCCCGATCACACAAAATCTTTTTCACTCCATCTTTCCACCTCCAATTTGGTCTTCGTCTTCTCCTTGTTCCCTCCACCTCCGACACATATATCCTCTTGGTCAATCTTTCCTCACTCATCCTCTCCATGTGCCCAAACCACTTCAAAACACCCTCTTCTGCTCTCTCAACCACGCTCTTTTTATTTCCACACATCTCTCTTACCCTTACGTTACTCACTCGATCAAACCACCTCACACCACACATTGTCCTCAAACATCTCATTTCCAGCACATCCATCCTTCTGCGCACAACTCTATCAATAGCCGACGCCTCGCAACCATACAACATTGTTGGAACCACTATTCCTTCAAACATACCCATTTTTGCTTTCCGAGATAATGTTCTCGACTTCCACACATTCTTCAAGGCCCCCAGAATTTTCGCCCCCTCCCCCACCCTATGATCCACTTCCGCTTCCATGGTTCCATCCGCTGCCAGATCCACTCCCAGATACCTAAAACACTTCACTTCCTCCAGTTTTTCTCCATTCAAACTTACGTCCCAATTGACTTGACCCTCAACCCTACTGTACCTAATAACCTTGCTCTTATTCACATTTACTCTTAACTTTCTTCTTCCACACACTTTACCAAACTCAGTCACCAGCTTCTGCAGTTTCACACATGAATCAGCCAACAGCGCTGTGTCATCAGCGAACAACAACTGACTCACTTCCCAAGCTGTCTCATCCCCAACAGACTTCATACTTGCCCCTCTTTCCAAAACTCTTGCAATTACCTCCCTAACAACCCCATCCATAAACAAATTAAACAACCATGGAGACATCACACACCCCTGCCGCAAACCTACATTCACTGAGAACCAATCACTTTCCTCTCTTCCTACACGTACACATGCCTTACATCCTCGATAAAAACTTTTCACTGCTTCTAACAACTTTCCTCTCACACCATATATTCTTAATACCTTCCACAGAGCATCTCTATCAAATCTATCATATGCCTTCTCCAGATCCATAAATGCTACATACAAATCCATTTGCTTTTCTAAGTATTTCTCACATACATTCTTCAAAGCAAACACCTGATCCACACATCCTCTACCACTTCTGAAACCACACTGCTCTTCCCCAATCTGATGCTCTGTACATGCCTTCACCCTCTCAATTAATACCCTCCCATATAATTTACCAGGAATACTCAACAAACTTATACCTCTGTAATTTAAGCACTCACTCTTATCCCCTTTGCCTTTGTACAATGGCACTATGTACGCACTCCGCCAATCCTCAGGCACCTCACCATGAGTCATACATACATTAAATAACCTTACCAACCAGTCAACAATACAGTCACCCCCTTTTTTAATAAATTCCACTGCAATACCATCCAAACCTGCTGCCTTGCCGGCTTTCATCTTCCGCAAAGCTTTCACTACCTCTTCTCTGTTTACCAAATCATTTTCCCTAACCCTCTCACTTTGCACACCACCTCGACCAAAACACCCTATATCTGCCACTCTATCATCAAACACATTCAACAAACCTTCGAAATACTCACTCCATCTCGTTCTCACATCACCACTACTTGT
This sequence comes from Panulirus ornatus, assembly GCF_036320965.1. Lineage (NCBI taxonomy): Eukaryota > Metazoa > Arthropoda > Malacostraca > Decapoda > Palinuridae > Panulirus > Panulirus ornatus. The sequence continues at coordinate 21,652,930 of NC_092227.1, forward strand.
TATCACCTCCCCATTTGCGCCCTTCACTGAAGTTCCCATTTGCTCCCTTGTCTTACGCACTTTATTTACCTCCTTCCAGAACATCTTTTTATTCTCCCTAAAATTTAATGATACTCTCTCACCCCATCTCTCATTTGCCCTTTTTTTCACCTCTTGCACCTTTCTCTTGACCTCCTGTCTCTTTCTTTTATACATCTCCCACTCAATTGCATTTTTTCCCTGCAAAAATCGTCCAAATGCCTCTCTCTTCTCTTTCACTAATACTCTTACTTCTTCATCCCACCACTCACTACCCTTTCTAATCAACCCACCTCCCACTCTTCTCATGCCACAAGCATATTTTGCGCAATCCATCACTGATTCCCTAAATACATCCCATTCCTCCCCCACTCCCCTTACTTCCATTGTTCTCACCTTTTTCCATATATATGTATGTATATATATATATATATATATATATATATATATATATATATATATATATATATATATATATATATATATATATGTGTGTGTGTGTGTGTGTGTGTGAGTGTGTGTGTGTGTGTGTGTGTGTTTGTGTGTGAGAAATACTTAGAAAAACAGATGGATTAGTATGTAGCATTTATGGATCTGGAGAAGGCATATGATTAAGTTGATAGAGATGCTGTATGAAAGGTATTAAGATTGTAATGTGTGGGAGGTAAGTTGCTAGAGGCAGTGAAAAGTTTTCATGAAGGATGTAAGGCATATATACGAGTAGGAAGAGAGGAAAGTGATTGGTCCCCAGTAAATGTCGGTTCGTGGCATGTGTGCGTGATGTCCCCATGGTTGTTCAATCTGTTTATGGATGGGGTTGTTAGGGAGGTGAATGAAAGAGTTTTGGAGAGAGGGGCAAGTATGCAGGCTGTTGTGGATGAGAGGCCTAGGGAAGTGAGTCTGTTGTTGTTCGCTGCTGATACAGCGTTGGTGGCAGTTTTAGAATAAATGTGAATGAGAGCAAGGTCTTTAGGTTCAGTATGATTGAGGGACAAATCAACTGGGAGGTAAGTTTGAATGGAGAAAAACTGGGGGAAGTGAAGTGTTTTAGATATCTGAGAGTGGATTTGGCAGCGGATGGAACCATGGAAGCGGAAGTGAGTCACATGGTGGGGGAGGGGGTGAAGGCTTCTAGGGGCGTTGAAGAATGTGTGGAAGGCGAGTACGTTATCTCGTAGAGCAAAAATGGGTATATTTGAAGGAATAGACTATAGATACGGTTGGCGGAGGAGGGTTGATGTGGTGTAAATGAAATGTTTGAGGGCAATATATCGTGTGAGGTGGTTTGATCAAGTAAGTAATGAAAGGGTAAGAGAGATGTGTGGGAATAAAAAGAGTATGGGTGAGAAAGCATAATATGGTGTATCGAAGTGGTTTGGTCACATGGAGACAATGAGTGAGGAAGGATTGACAAAGAAGATATATGTGTCAGAGGTGGAGGGAACGAGAAGTGGAAGACCAAATTGGAAGTGGAAAGATGGAGTGAAAATGATTTTGAGCGATCGGGGCCTGAACAGACTGGAGGGTGAAATTTGTGCAAGGAATAGATTAATTTGGAATGATATGGCATACCAGGGTCGACGTGCTGTCAGGGAATTGAAACAGGGCATGTGAAGCGTCTGCGTAAACCATGGAAAGGTTTGTTGGGCCTGGATGTGGAAAGGGAACTGTGGTTCTGGTACATTACATATGACAGCTAGAGGTTGAGTGTGAACGAATGTTGCCTTTGTATTATTTTCTCAGCTCTATCTCGCTCACGCGCAGGGGGGAAGAGGTACCAATTCAGTTGTGGCTGGGTGGCGACAGAAATGGATGAAGGCAGCAAGTGTGAATATATACATATGTATATGTGTATTTGTCTGTGTATGTATATATATGTATAAGTTGAAATGTATATGTATGTATATATGCGTTTGTGGGCGGGTATGTATATACATGTGTATGTGGGTGAGGCCATTCTTTCGTCTGTTTTGTTGCGCTACCCACAAAGCAAAATAAATATAAATAAACATATATTTATTCATTTATATATTTCATTTTGCTTTGTCGCTGTCTCCCGCGTTTGCGAGGTAGCGCAAGGAAACAGACGAAAGAACTGGCCCAACCCACCCCCATACACAATGTATATACATACACGTCCACACACGCAAATATACATACCTATACATCTCAATGTACACATATATATACACACACAGACACAAACATATATACCAATGCACACAATTCACACTGTCTGCCTTTATTCATTTCCATCGCCACCTCGCCACACATGGAATACCATCCCCCTCCCCCCTCATGTGTGCGAGGTAGCACTAGGAAAAGACAACAAAGGCCCCATTCGTTCACACACAGTCTCTAGCTGTCATGCAATAATGCCCGAAACCACAGCTCCCTTTCCACATCCAGGCCCCACAAAACTTTCCATGGTTTACCCCAAACGCTTCACATGCCCTGATTCAATCCACTGACAGCACGTCAACCCCGGTATACCATATCGATCCAATTCACTCCATTCCTTGCCCGCCTTTCACCCTCCTGCATGTTCAGGCCCTGATCACACAAAATCTTTTTCACTCCATCTTTCCACCTCCAATTTGGTCTCCCACGTCTCCTCGTTCCCTCCACCTCCGACACATATATCCTCTTGGTCAATCTTTCGTCACTCATTCTCTCCATGTGCCCAAACCATTTCAAAGCACCCTCTTCTGCTCTCTCAACCACGCTCTTTTTATTTCCACACATCTCTCTTACCCTTACATTACTTACTCGATCAAACCACCTCACACCACACACTGTCCTCAAACATCTCATTTCCAGAACATCCACCCTCCTGAGCACAACTCTATCGATAGCCCATGCCTCGCAACCATACAACATTGTTGGAACCACTATTCCTTCAAACATACCCATTTTTGCTTTTCGAGATAATGTTCTCGACTTCCACACATTCTTCAAGGCTCCCAGGATTTTCGCCCCCTTCCCACCCTATGATTCACTTCCGCTTCCATGGTTCCATCCGTTGCCAGATCCACTCCCAGATATCTAAAACACTTTCCTTCCTCTAGTTTTTCTCCATTCAAACTTGCCTCCCAATCGACTTGACCCTCAACACTACTGTACCTAATAACCTTGCTCTTATTCACATTTACTCTTAACTTTCTTCTTTCACACACTTTACCAAACTCAGTCACCAGCTTCTGCAGTTTCTCACATGAATCAGCTACCAGCGCTGTGTCATCAGCGAACAACAACTGACTCACTTCCCAAGCTCTCTCATCCACAACAAACTTCAAACTTGCCCCTCTTTCCAAAACTCTTGCATTCACCTCCCTAACAACCCCATTCATAAACAAATTAAACAACCATGGAGACATCACACACCCCTGCCGCAAACCTACATTCACTGAGAACCAATCACTTTCCTCTCTTCCTACACGTACACATGCCTTACATCCTCGATAAAAACTTTTCACTGCTTCTAACAACTTGCCTCCCACACCAGAGGTACAAGTTTGTTGAGTAATCCTGGTAAATTATATGGGAGGGTATTGATTGAGAGGGTGAAGGCATGTACAGAGCATCAGATTGGGGAAGAGCAGTGTGGTTTCAGAAGTGGTAGAGGATGTGTGGATCGGGAGTTTGCTTTGAAGAATGTGTGTGAGAAATACTTAGAAAAGCAAATGGATTTGTATGTAGCATTTATGGATCTGGAGAATTCATATGATAGAGTTGATAGAGATGCTCTGTGGAAGGTATGAAAAAATATATATATATATATATATATATATATATATATATATATATATATATATATATATATATATATATATATATATATATATATATATATATATATATATATATATATATATATATATATATATATATATATATATACATATATATATGTATATATATATATATATATATAAATATATATATATATATATATATATATATATATATATATATATATATATATATATATATATATATATATATATATATATATATATATATATATATATATATATATATATATATATATATATATATATATATATATATATATATGTATGTACAGAGGTATAAGTTTGTTGAGTATTCCTGGTAAATTATATTGTCGGGTATTGAGTGAGAGGGTGAAGGCATGTACAGAGCATCAGATTGGGGAAGAGCAGTGTGGTTTCAGAAGTGGTAGAGGATGTGTAGATCAGGTGTTTGCTTTGAAGAATGTATGTGAGAAATACTTAGAAAAGCAAATGGATTTGTATGTAGCATTTGTGGATCTGGAGAAGGCATATGATAGAGTTGATAGAGATGCTCTGTGAAAGGTATTAAGAATATATGGTGTGGGAGGCAAGTTGTTAGAAGCAGTGAAAAGTTTTTATCGAGGATGTAAGGCATGTGTACGTGTTGGAAGAGAGGAAAGTGATTGGTTCTCAGTGAATGTAGGTTTGCGGCAGGGGTGTGTGATGTCTCCATGGTTGTTTAATTTGTTTATGGATGGGGTTGTTAGGGAGGTAAAGGCAAGAGTTTTGGAAAGAGGGGCAAGTATGAAGTCAGTTGCGGATGACAGAGCTTGGGAAGTGAGTCAGTTGTTGTTCGCTGATGATACAGCGCTGGTGGCTGATTCATGTGAGAAACTGCAGAAGCTGGTGAATGAGTTTGGTAAAGTGTGTGGAAGAAGAAAGTTAAGAGTAAATGTGAATAAGAGCATGGTTATTAGGTACAGTAGGGTTGAGGGTCAAGTCAATTGGGAGGTGAGTTTGAATGGAGAAAAACTGGAGGAAGTAAAGTGTTTTAGATATCTGGGAGTGGATCTGGCAGCGGATGGAACCATGGAAGCGGAAGTGGATCATAGGGTGGGGGAGGGGGCGAAAATTCTGGGGGCCTTGAAGAATGTGTTGAAGTCGAGAACATTATCTCGGAAAGCAAAAATGGGTATGTTTGAAGGAATAGTGGTTCCAACAATGTTGTATGGTTGCGAGGCGTGGGCTATGGATAGAGTTGTGCGCAGGAGGATGGATGTGCTGGAAATGAGATGTTTGAGGACAATGTGTGGTGTGAGGTGGTTTGATCGAGTGAGTAACGTAAGGGTAAGAGAGATGTGTGGAAATAAAAAGAGCGTGGTTGAGAGAGCAGAAGAGGGTGTTTTGAAGTGGTTTGGGCACATGGAGAGAATGAGTGAGGAAAATTGACCAAGAGGATATATGTGTCGGAGGTGGAGGGAACAAGGAGAAGAGGGAGACCAAATTGGAGGTGGAAAGATGGAGTGAAAAAGATTTTGTGTAATCGGGGCCTGAACATGCAGGAGGGTGAAAGGAGGGCAAGGAATAGAGTGAATTGGATCGATGTGGTATACCGGGGTTGACGTGCTGTCAGTGGATTGAATGAAGGCATGTGAAGCGTCTGGGGTAAACCATAGAAAGCTGTGTAGGTATGTATATTTGCGTGTGTGGACGTATGTATATACATGTGTATTGGGGGCGGGGGGGGTGGGGGCCATTTCTTTCGTCTGTTTCCTTGCGCTACCTCGCAAACGCGGGAGACAGCGACAAAGTATAATAAAAAAATAAATAATATATATATATATATATATATATATATATATATATATATATATATATATATATATATATATATATATATATATATATATATATATATATATATATATATATATATATATATATATATATATGTGCGTATGTATGTGTATGTATATATATATGTATATTATCCCTGGGGATAGGGGTGAAAGAATACTTCCCACGTATTCCTCGCGTGTCGTAGAAAGCGACTAGAGGGGACGGGAGCGGGGGGCCAGAAATCCTCCCCTCCTTGTATTAACTTTCTAAAATGGGAAACAGAAGAAGGAGTCACGCGGGGAGTGCTCATCCTCCTCGAAGGCTCAGAGTGGGGTGCCTAAATGTGTGTGGATGTAACCAAGATGTGAAAAAAGGAGAGATAGGTAGTATGTTTGAGGAAAGGAACCTGGATGTTTTGGCTCTGAGTGTAACGAAGCTCAAGGGTAAAGGGGAAGAGTGGTTTGGGAATGTCTGGGGAGTAAAGTCAGGGGTTAGTGAGAGGACAAGAGCAAGGGAAGGAGTAGCAATACTCCTGAAACAGGAGTTGTGGGAGTATGTGATAGAATGTAAGAAAGTAAATTCTCGATTAATATGGGTAAAACTGAAAGTTGATGGAGAGAGGTGGGTGATTATTGGTGCATATGCACCCGGATATGAGAAGAAAGATCATGAGAGGCAAGTGTTTTGGGAGCAGCTGAATGAGTGTGTTAGTGGTTTTGATGCACGAGACCGGGTTATAGTGATGGGTGATTTGAATGCAAAGGTGAGTAATGTGGCAGTTGAGGAAATAATTGGTACACATTGGGTGTTCAGTGTTGTAAATGGAAATGGTGAAGAGCTTGTAGATTTATGTGCTGAAAAAGGACTGATGATTGGGAATACCTGGTTTAAAAAGCGAGATATACATAAGTATACTTATGTAAGTAGGAGAGATGGCCAGAGAGCGTTATTGGATTACGTGTTAATTGACAGGCGTGCGAAAGAGAGACTTTTGGATGTTAATGTGCTGAAAGGTGCAACTGGAGGGATGTCTGATCATTATCTTGTGGAGGCTAAGGTGAAGATTTGTATGGGTTTTCAGAAAAGAAGAGTGAATGTTGGGGTGAAGAGGGTGGTGAGAGTAAGTGAGCTTGGGAAGGAGACCTGTGTGAGGAAGTACCAGGAGAGACTGAGTACAGAATGGAAAAAGGTGAGAACAATGGAAGTAAGGGGAGTGGGGGAGGAATGGGTTGTATTTAGGGAATCAGTGATGGATTGCGCAAACGATGCTTGTGGCATGAGAAGAGTGGGAGGTGGGTTGATTAGAAAGGGTAGTGAGTGGTGGGATGAAGAAGTAAGAGTATTAGTGAAAGAGAAGAGAGAGGCATTTGGACGATTTTTGCAGGGAAAAAATGCAATTGAGTGGGAGATGTATAAAAGAAAGAGACAGGAGGTAAAGAGAAAGGTGCAAGAGGTGAAAAAAAGGGCAAATGAGAGTTGGGGTGAGAGAGTATCATTAAATTTTAGGGAGAATAAAAAGATGTTCTGGAAGGAGGTAAATAAAGTGCGTTAGACAAGGGAGCAAATGGGAACTTCAGTGAAGGGCGCAAATGGGGAGGTGATAACGAGTAGTGGTGATGTGAGAAGGAGATGGAGTGAGTATTTTGAAGGTTTGTTGAATGTGTTTGATTATAGAGTGGCAGATATAGGGTGTTTTGGTCGAGGTGGTGTGCAAAGTGATAGGGTTAGGGAAAATGTTTTGGTAAACAGAGAAGAGGTAGTGAAAGCTTTGCGGAAGATGAAAGCCGGCAAGGCAGCAAGTTTGGATGGTATTGCAGTGGAGTCTATTAAAAAAGGGGGTGACTGTATTGTTGACTGGTTGGTAAGGTTATTTAATGTATGTATGACTCATGGTGAGGTGCCTGAGGATTGGCGGAATGCGTGCATAGTGCCATTGTACAAAGGCAAAGGGGATAAGAGTGAGTGCTCAAATTACAGAGGTATAAGTTTGTTGAGTATTCCTGGTAAATCATATGGGAGGGTATTGATTGAGAGGGTGAAGGCATGTACAGATCATCAGATTGGGGAAGAGCAGTGTGGTTTCAGAAGTGGTAGAGGATGTGTGGATCAGGTGTTTGCTTTGAAGAATGTATGTGAGAAATACTTAGAAAAGCAAATGGATTTGTATGTAGCATTTATGGATCTGGAGAAGGCATATGATAGAGTTGATAGAGATGCTCTGTGGAAGGTATTAAGAATATATGGTGTGGGAGGAAAGTTGTTAGAAGCAGTGAAAAGTTTTTATCGAGGATGTAAGGCATGTGTACGTGTAGGAAGAGAGGAAAGTGATTGGTTCTCAGTGAAAGTAGGTTTGCGGCAGGGGTGTGTGATGTCTCCATGGTTGTTTAATTTGTTTATGGATGGGGTTGTTAGGGAGGTAAATGCAAGAGTTTTGGAAAGAGGGGCAAGCATGAAGTCTGTTGGGGATGAGAGAGCTTGGGAAGTGAGTCAGTTGTTGTTCGCTGATGATACAGCGCTGGTGGCTGATTCATGTGAGAAACTGCAGATGCTGGTGACTGAGTTTGGTAAAGTGTGTGGAAGAAGAAAGTTAAGAGTAAATGTGAATAAGAGCAAGGTTATTAGGTACAGTAGGGTTGAGGGTCAAGTCAATTGGGAGGTGAGTTTGAATGGAGAAAAACTGGAGGAAGTAAGGTGTTTTAGATATCTGGGATTGGATCTGGCAGCGGATGGAACCATGGAAGCGGAAGTGGACCATAGGGTGGGGGAGGGGGCGAAAATTCTGGGGTCCTTGAAGAATGTGTGGAAGTCGAAAACATTATCTCGGAAAGCAAAAATGGGTATATTTGAAGGAATAGTGGTTCCAAAAATGTTGTATGGTTGCGAAGCGTGGGCTATGGATAGAGTTGTGCGCAGGAGGATGGATGTGCTGGAAATGAGATGTTTGAGGACAATGTGTGGTGTGAGGTGGTTTGATCGAGTGAGTAACGTAAGGGTAAGAGAGATGTGTGGAAATAAAAAGAGCGTGGTTGAGAGAGCAGAAGAGGGTGTTTTGAAGTGGTTTGGGCACATGGAGAGAATGAGTGAGGAAAGATTGACCAAGAGGATATATGTGTCGGAGGTGGAGGGAACAAGGAGAAGAGGGAGACCAAATTGGAGGTGGAAAGATGGAGTGAAAAAGATTTTGTGTAATCGGGGCCTGAACATGCAGGAGGGTGAAAGGAGGGCAAGGAATAGAGTGAATTGGATCGATGTGGTATACCGGGGTTGACGTGCTGTCAGTGGATTGAATGAAGGCATGTGAAGCGTCTGGGGTAAACCATAGAAAGCTGTGTAGGTATGTATATTTGCGTGTGTGGACGTATGTATATACATGTGTATTGGGGGCGGGGGGGTTGGGCCATTTCTTTCGTCTGTTTCCTTGCGCTACCTCGCAAACGCGGGAGACAGCGACAAAGTATAATAAAAAAATAAATAATATATATATATATATATATATATATATATATATATATATATATATATATATATATATATATATATATATATATATATATATATATATATATATATATATATATATGTGCGTATGTATGTGTATGTGTGTGTATGTGTGTATGTATATATATATGTATATTATCCCTGGGGATAGGGGTGAAAGAATACTTCCCACGTATTCCTCGCGTGTCGTAGAAAGCGACTAGAGGGGACGGGAGCGGGGGGCCAGAAATCCTCCCCTCCTTGTATTAACTTTCTAAAATGGGAAACAGAAGAAGGAGTCACGCGGGGAGTGCTCATCCTCCTCGAAGGCTCAGAGTGGGGTGCCTAAATGTGTGTGGATGTAACCAAGATGTGAAAAAAGGAGAGATAGGTAGTATGTTTGAGGAAAGGAACCTGGATGTTTTGGCTCTGAGTGTAACGAAGCTCAAGGGTAAAGGGGAAGAGTGGTTTGGGAATGTCTGGGGAGTAAAGTCAGGGGTTAGTGAGAGGACAAGAGCAAGGGAAGGAGTAGCAATACTCCTGAAACAGGAGTTGTGGGAGTATGTGATAGAATGTAAGAAAGTAAATTCTCGATTAATATGGGTAAAACTGAAAGTTGATGGAGAGAGGTGGGTGATTATTGGTGCATATGCACCCGGATATGAGAAGAAAGATCATGAGAGGCAAGTGTTTTGGGAGCAGCTGAATGAGTGTGTTAGTGGTTTTGATGCACGAGACCGGGTTATAGTGATGGGTGATTTGAATGCAAAGGTGAGTAATGTGGCAGTTGAGGAAATAATTGGTACACATTGGGTGTTCAGTGTTGTAAATGGAAATGGTGAAGAGCTTGTAGATTTATGTGCTGAAAAAGGACTGATGATTGGGAATACCTGGTTTAAAAAGCGAGATATACATAAGTATACTTATGTAAGTAGGAGAGATGGCCAGAGAGCGTTATTGGATTACGTGTTAATTGACAGGCGTGCGAAAGAGAGACTTTTGGATGTTAATGTGCTGAAAGGTGCAACTGGAGGGATGTCTGATCATTATCTTGTGGAGGCTAAGGTGAAGATTTGTATGGGTTTTCAGAAAAGAAGAGTGAATGTTGGGGTGAAGAGGGTGGTGAGAGTAAGTGAGCTTGGGAAGGAGACCTGTGTGAGGAAGTACCAGGAGAGACTGAGTACAGAATGGAAAAAGGTGAGAACAATGGAAGTAAGGGGAGTGGGGGAGGAATGGGTTGTATTTAGGGAATCAGTGATGGATTGCGCAAACGATGCTTGTGGCATGAGAAGAGTGGGAGGTGGGTTGATTAGAAAGGGTAGTGAGTGGTGGGATGAAGAAGTAAGAGTATTAGTGAAAGAGAAGAGAGAGGCATTTGGACGATTTTTGCAGGGAAAAAATGCAATTGAGTGGGAGATGTATAAAAGAAAGAGACAGGAGGTAAAGAGAAAGGTGCAAGAGGTGAAAAAAAGGGCAAATGAGAGTTGGGGTGAGAGAGTATCATTAAATTTTAGGGAGAATAAAAAGATGTTCTGGAAGGAGGTAAATAAAGTGCGTTAGACAAGGGAGCAAATGGGAACTTCAGTGAAGGGCGCAAATGGGGAGGTGATAACGAGTAGTGGTGATGTGAGAAGGAGATGGAGTGAGTATTTTGAAGGTTTGTTGAATGTGTTTGATTATAGAGTGGCAGATATAGGGTGTTTTGGTCGAGGTGGTGTGCAAAGTGATAGGGTTAGGGAAAATGTTTTGGTAAACAGAGAAGAGGTAGTGAAAGCTTTGCGGAAGATGAAAGCCGGCAAGGCAGCAAGTTTGGATGGTATTGCAGTGGAGTCTATTAAAAAAGGGGGTGACTGTATTGTTGACTGGTTGGTAAGGTTATTTAATGTATGTATGACTCATGGTGAGGTGCCTGAGGATTGGCGGAATGCGTGCATAGTGCCATTGTACAAAGGCAAAGGGGATAAGAGTGAGTGCTCAAATTACAGAGGTATAAGTTTGTTGAGTATTCCTGGTAAATCATATGGGAGGGTATTGATTGAGAGGGTGAAGGCATGTACAGATCATCAGATTGGGGAAGAGCAGTGTGGTTTCAGAAGTGGTAGAGGATGTGTGGATCAGGTGTTTGCTTTGAAGAATGTATGTGAGAAATACTTAGAAAAGCAAATGGATTTGTATGTAGCATTTATGGATCTGGAGAAGGCATATGATAGAGTTGATAGAGATGCTCTGTGGAAGGTATTAAGAATATATGGTGTGGGAGGAAAGTTGTTAGAAGCAGTGAAAAGTTTTTATCGAGGATGTAAGGCATGTGTACGTGTAGGAAGAGAGGAAAGTGATTGGTTCTCAGTGAAAGTAGGTTTGCGGCAGGGGTGTGTGATGTCTCCATGGTTGTTTAATTTGTTTATGGATGGGGTTGTTAGGGAGGTAAATGCAAGAGTTTTGGAAAGAGGGGCAAGCATGAAGTCTGTTGGGGATGAGAGAGCTTGGGAAGTGAGTCAGTTGTTGTTCGCTGATGATACAGCGCTGGTGGCTGATTCATGTGAGAAACTGCAGATGCTGGTGACTGAGTTTGGTAAAGTGTGTGGAAGAAGAAAGTTAAGAGTAAATGTGAATAAGAGCAAGGTTATTAGGTACAGTAGGGTTGAGGGTCAAGTCAATTGGGAGGTGAGTTTGAATGGAGAAAAACTGGAGGAAGTAAGGTGTTTTAGATATCTGGGATTGGATCTGGCAGCGGATGGAACCATGGAAGCGGAAGTGGACCATAGGGTGTGGGAGGGGGCGAAAATTCTGGGGTCCTTGAAGAATGTGTGGAAGTCGAAAACATTATCTCGGAAAGCAAAAATGGGTATATTTGAAGGAATAGTGGTTCCAAAAATGTTGTATGGTTGCGAAGCGTGGGCTATGGATAGAGTTGTGCGCAGGAGGATGGATGTGCTGGAAATGAGATGTTTGAGGACAATGTGTGGTGTGAGGTGGTTTGATCGAGTGAGTAACGTAAGGGTAAGAGAGATGTGTGGAAATAAAAAGAGCGTGGTTGAGAGAGCAGAAGAGGGTGTTTTGAAGTGGTTTGGGCACATGGAGAGAATGAGTGAGGAAAGATTGACCAAGAGGATATATGTGTCGGAGGTGGAGGGAACGAGGAAAAGAGGGAGACCAAATTGGAGGTGGAAAGATGGAGTGAAAAAGATTTTTTGTGATCGGGGCCTGAACATGCAGGAGGGTGAAAGGAGGG